>NC_080560.1:36850500-37166000 GCF_030253575.1 Rhododendron vialii
AAGGCATATACGCTACATAGTTCAGATCATGAAGGTGAGATATCGATAGATCCCATTGAGATACACTATACTCCCTTGGCGCATAAGCGCAATAGAGTCCCCTATCTGCCTCACTCCTCACTCCTCACTCCTCACTCCTATATATTTACCCACAAAAAAGTATTCAAAAAAGAAGCAGGAATTTAAATTTTGAAGATCAAATGTACTATTTTTTAAGTGTCTCTATTTTAGTAGTATTATTTTCGGATGTACTAGCTAGCTGTCTGGGTACATACCTTTAGCGTTCTTAACATGAATTGGGGAGGAGTTGGGTTGTAAAGTGAGGTTATATAAAAGCCGTGTGGGGGGCTAAAGTCCAACGGCCATGGCTGAGATATATATTCTCTCTCCACATAATTAAAAGTAACTCCAAACGCATACTTACATGCAAATGATGCCTGGGGAAATTGGTTGAAATATATCAACCCAAACTCCACTTTGGTTTTTCTTTCCCTTGACGCTTCTAATTTCTTCCACTCACCCCCATGAACATGTATATCTCTTGGTGGGACAAAACTGTGGGGCTCACATGAACGGCTTTGTGTACATTTTTTAATTATAAGATCCTGCTTCTTTCCGGTCTATGTTTTGGGTTGGAGGAGACAGTCCTGATCGTGATCGTCCATTGATAGATTCAATTGTTAGGATCCTCTCATACAAAGTTTAAAAATACATCCAAATCATTGGTTGCAGCAAATGAACGGTCATGATAAGAACTGTCTCTTTTAAACATGGACTGGAGAGGAGCCGGATCCTTTTTGATAACTCAGGTGTTCGGACCAATTTATGGCTTTATTCACACCTCGAGTAATCTTGGAGGACCGATCCGACAGCCCATATGTGGGGAGCCCCAATTAAAATTAGAGCAAAAAGCTGAGTATGTATGAACTGGTCCCAAAGAAATTGATAGCACTTGAGAACTTTCGAACATGAAAACTTACGAGGAGACAAAAAACCCTAAATTTCAAGTCTTTGACCTCTTCGCGAATTCCTTGAGTTAACGGCTTATGTACTGCTAAATGCCAATTGCCGTGTAGTTGCAAATTGGATAATATAACTTACTTTTGATGAGCAAATTCGTAAATGTTAATTACAAAGATTGAATATGAACCATTACCAAAAAAAAAAAAAAAGAAGATTGAATATGAACCAGTTGTGTTTCTTTTTTACCAGATTGGGTGTGAGTAATATTTTTTTTTTCTCTCTGCACAATAAATTTATTTTTGGGTGGATCAGTTATTGTAAGGAAAGTTTTTCCCTTAGGTACTCTTAATATATATCAAGTAAATTTCTCTCTCTTTTTTTAAAAAGAGGCTGTGTATATTTCCCAGCAACATGGAAAAGAAACAAATTTTTGTTGGCTTATTCACTTATTTAGTACTCATAAATATATTCAGGTTCCATTTAATTTATTCCAAAGAAAATTAGTAGTTTCAATTTTATCCTTGATTTGTTGATATTTTAACTCGTTGTCAACTCCATTCTGATTTTTAATTACGTTGTAGACAGGGATGTCAAGGGGTTTATGCGGAGATCGTTTGGAGCCGACATCGATTGCCCACCTCGTTTTTTTGGGTGGAGATCGTGTGGATCGAGCCGAATATAGCAAAAATAAAATTCAAACAGTCCATCATTTTAGTAATAGTCCAACTATGAAACACAGCCTAGGTAGACCACGAAGGCCAAAATTGAAAGATCCTTGAGCCATTATCAAATGATCACCTCTACTTCTCAACTAAAAAAAGCCATTTGACTTCTCAAACCAAAAAATATTTAAGTACCTTTAATACGTTTGATTGCTCCGTTAACAAGTACCCAATCTGTACCTTAAATTGAATGTAATATAGATGAGACTGATCCATTCCATAATGGCATACTTTTTATTGAAGACCAACCACCTAAGAAGATGATCGAGATTAGAGAGTTTTTTTTTGTTTTTTGGGTAAGTAGATTAGATAGTGGTTGATTCTCGATTGCTATTTTCCTCTCAATCTTTTTATGACCGGATGTTCGAGTCGGTCTACGTGCACCTCGACTAAATTCGAAACTCTGAAATTAACGACCGGGCAAATCCTTTAGTGGTCCAAAGGCTTGAAATGTTTGGCTTCTGTAGGATTTGAACATGCGACCACATATACGACAAGCACTCGTTTGCTTTCTGATGCTTACTTGGCCAAAACCCTTGAGATTGTTTTCCCCTCAATTGACAGGCATGTATTGCATGGCCATGGTTTTTGGAGCGCTCACTTTTCAGCAGTTAAGCCAAATCCATATTGAGGAAAAGTAATTGGCAAATCACCAATTGGGTTGTCTCACCCCTTTCTCTTCTTGTCTTTGTGTTTCTTGTCTTTGGATCTCTCTTTTTGTTTGGATGTGTCTCAAGAAAGCGAGTAGTTTTTTTCTTTATAAGAACAAAATTACCGACTCCCACTACTATTACTTTTTTGACAATATCTTGCCTAATGATTTTGGTCATGTTTTTTCCATCCCTCTAATAAGTGTCCTTTTCTTGTATTGCCAGACAACAAATGACAAATCATTCCCAAAGTTGTACATTACAAGCTAAAACTATGAAAGGGATGCAATGAGAGATATAGGGATTTGTATGGGCATATTTCATGCTTTCACATGACTTTGTCTTCACTTCTCCAAGGTTCTAAATTTCTCTTGCTCCTCTTGAGTCTTGATGGATGTGATTGTGGGTTTAGATCATTGGCTATTACCTATTAGGTCTATAATTGAAAATGTGCCCCTTACTTTCCGGTGCTTGAAATTAGGATTAATTGTATCTGGCTAGAATTCAAATTGTGCCTAAAGGGGAGTTGCTGTTGAGAACCTTAACCACAATTAGTTCTTTAAATTGGTGGGAAAATTTTCAAAAAATTATGTAAGTGCTTTAGAATTTTACTAAAAAAAGTAGTACGAGTTTTCTCTTTGGACTAAAATTATAAGACGAAGGGAATACAAAAAAAGTTGGATACGGAAAAGAAAACGTGAGATTCCCGTTAAAGTTGAAACTAGTGAGACCATATGGAATGAATCTGAACTCCGAGTAAATTCTCATTAGCCGTTTGGTTCTTCAAAATGCAAAATGGCTAATCATAAACTAGTCGCTCCTCATGTATTACACATATGCTGTATATCCCGAAAATATGGTAAGGGGAGGCAAAATAGTGTATGCAATGGTGGAATTTTAGGGCTTCCATTTTTGCTTATTGTTCTTTGGTTGGAGCTAGTCCACCTTTCTCACAGATTGGCTACTACTCTACTCGAACTATGTTCGGTCTGCTCTGCAATATGTGATGTTTCGGTCTTGGTGATGTAGGTTTTAGTTCTTTTCTCTCTTTCTGTAATGGATTCTTTTGTAGAGGCCATACAGCTTTCTTGAATGAAATTCTTAACGGATCAAATGATAGATCTTCCTTAACTGGTGGACAGACTAATTGCAGCGTACAAGCAAATGGTACACCATCTTTAACTGGTGCAAATTTTATGTGGGTATCTAATTGGTGCTCTATTATTGCCTCATTTTGTCTGCAATTCTGTTGAAGAAGTTTTCCAATATGTCCTCTGAGAAATTGTGTCCAACTGCTTGACAGCAAAAACTCATTGGTGCAAGGCTTGTGATATACTGCACAGAATATGGTCCCCTCCCGATCAACCCCGTTCCTCTAAGGTACTTATTTTTCATTTTACGAAACATGACATACATTTTCTCAACAAATTTTTCCAGTTGAATATTACTTTGAAAAAAGTGAGTCAACAAATTTGGTAATCACAAACCAGAGAGAATAGTGACTGAACAACTAATTCTCCCACATAGTTGGTGCCCACTTGGCCACTTAAGTTTGTTTATTATTGACTTTGAATATCAAATGGGCTAGAAGGCTATTCAGGGCCAAATATATATGGGAATTCTCTCTCTTCATATGTGCATTGTAAGACAGATATGAACTTGGTTGACCACAGGATTTCTATTCCCAACTATAGTAGTTCAAAAAAAAAAAAGCCATGTGATTCATATACCTGTTGTATATTAAAGTCAGCCCTAATATAAGTCAATACCCATTTCACTATTGGATTTTGGAGTTGGTTTGGCACCCTCCAAACATCATCAAAGGGCCACATAAAATCAGAGGATAATTGGAAAGATGGGATAAAAAACTTCTATATAAGTGTACAAGTATTTTTTTTTTGACCCGGAGTGGTAGCCAATATGGCAATGGGTTACTCCACTCCATCGGGTTTGGCTTTCATATGGTCACTGGGTCGAGGTGTGCCGATGCACCCTCACTCTCTTTTGATTAATTCCATGATTTGCTTATAGCCTTCTTCGATCCAGGATGGGGAGGTGCACACCTATGACTTCCGGGTCTCCTCTGGGCTCCCCCTCCTATGGTTGTGGAGTCCCTGGAGTCACACCTGAGAAAGGGTTGCTACGCTTCGTCGCCCCCTCCTCCACTCATTTGATTAGAAAAAACAGAAAAAGAAATTGGTGAAAGAGCACTTAGACAACCCTAATTGTAATGGAATATTTCATTGCTCATTGCCCTAATTCCAAAGTTATCATTTTTATTTTATTTTAATTTATGCTGTTGTTAGAAAATCAGTCCAAAAATTGTAATATATATATAAAAAAAAACTCAAAAAAAGAATCTCTGTGGACAGCCCCCACCCATTCCATTCCATTCCATAGGGTGGAAAGCTCTTTTAAGGGCACATGGCTGGCACATTACAATATTCAAAACATGGCAGTTAATGAGTACCTGTATCTAGATCTACCATTTTAAATGATCTTTCAGAAATTTATTTCCAAGGGGTAAATTAGGTGAGAGAGAGAGAGAGAGAGAGAGAGATAGCGAGCTTGCTTGGTTCAGAGTACTACTAATTGGTTCAAATTTTTAAAAAGTAGTACTGTACAGATTTTATATGGTACGGTAGATAAGAAGGCTTGCATTATACTGTATGAGATATTCATCCCCATGGACGGAATCGAGATTTGAACAGCAAGAGAGAATTTTTAGTGAAGATTTAAAAAGTTGGGGAGAGATGAGGAGTTGGAGGCAAAGTTGGGTCTTGCCGAAGCCGCTTTCGGATACGGGATAAGTGATGGAGTTGCACGGGAGCCGGCCGTGGAGGAAGCGGTCATGGATTTGACAACCGAGGGTGCACTTTTGGTTTGGGAGGAGGAGGGGTGGAGGAGAAATTCTGGGGGTACATGAGAGAGATATTAGCATCCAAGCCAGCATTGAACGGGAAAAATAATCATAATCAGCAATTTCCGTTAATAATTTGATAAAATTAGACAATATGGCCTAATTGAATAACGCTGCTTCGATACTTTGATATTAGAGAAAAATAATTTTATCATTTTCTAATGATGTACTAACTTCTTAATCAATAATTTGCCTGCAAAATGAGTTTTGGTAATCCGTCAACCTTTTCGGGAAAAAATGCTTCAAAATTACTCACATCAATTTTGGTATTTTCAAAAAATAAGTTCCTTTTCAAAAAAAAAAAAAATTTCTCAAAACATATAAGGCTTACAAATTAATTTCAAAAAGCAATTTATCTTTAAAAATCCTAACTGATCGAATAGTAAAAACCACTAAAGTGACACAGTGCATTCAAAACCAAATACGAGTCTATATTGCACAAAAATTGTCATTTTCAACTACTATTACCAATAGGTCCAAGACCATATTAAAAAAAAAAAAAAACTATATCGCTAAAGGAGTGTTCCTAACAAGTTTTTTTTTTTTTAATTAAAAGTGATATATCATAAGAGAATGATCTATCTCATAAAATAAAACATAAATATAAATACTCTCTCTATTTTAAAATGAGTAACATTTTTGAGACTCCGTGTCATTTTAAAATGCTTATATCTTTTGATTTATGAAATTTCATGTGATTTTGAAAATTTCGTTTAACAGAACTAATTAAAATCTATCAAACAAGATTCATATTGCATATTTTTTAATACTCATATTGAAAAATATAAACAATTGAAAATAACATATTTATTTAAAAAGATCACTCATTTAAAAAAAAATTCATTTGAATAATAAAAACTTTAGCTAAACGGACTCTAACCATAAACAAACAAGAACCTTGATTATTCTGCCGAAAGACATCACTGGAGTCAAAAGGAAAACAAATCTAAAAATGCCCCCTCCAAAAAGGAATTCCAAAGGTCAATAACCCCACAATCGAATCTTGGAAAAAACAATCTATATAATTACCTCCTTTTCTTTCAAACCACCTGCTCCTCTTTCATCAGTTTCAAACAAACCAACAAACAAACCCACCCCCCTCCCTCTTTCAAACAAACAAACCACCCCCAAAATTCACTGCTACACACTCCTATTTCTAGAGAGAGAGAGAGAGAGAGAGAGAGAGAAGAGCAGCTCAAGCATAGACCCTCCTGTCAATCATCAATTTTCCCCTCCTTCCTTCCCTTCCCTCCACTCCTGCTGGAAATCCTCCATTCCCTGCTCCTCCTTTCCTCCCCACTCCACTCTCTTCCAACCCAGATCCAAACCCAGCTCGAAAGCACTTTTCGATTACTGGGTGTTCGGGCCAACTCACGAGCACCTCGAGAAAACATCGACTTATAAACATTGGAGAATCACAACCAGCAATGGTGGCGGAGCCTTGGAGGATTCTCAAAATGGGCCACCAGGTAACCTCAAAGAACCTCAAAAAACACGACAAAAACCAACAACAACAACCGCCGCCGCCACTCCGCAAGCAGACCATAGGCATCCTCTCCTTCGAGGTCGCCAACGTCATGTCCAAAACCATCCACCTCCACAAGTCCCTCACCGACGCCTCCCTCTCCGGCTTGAAGCGCGAGATCTCCCAGTCCGACGGCGTTTTAAGCCTCGTCTCGCCCGACGAGGCCCACCTCCTCGACCTCGCCCTGGCCGAGAAGCTCGACGACTTGAACAGAATCGCCGGGGTCGTGTCCAGGCTGGGCAAGAAGTGCTCGGTCCCCGCCCTGCAGGGATTCGAGCACGTGTACGGCGACGTGACGAGCGGCAAGCTGGACGTGAACTTGTTGGGGCTCTTGGTGAAGGACATGGAGAGGACGGTGAGGAAGATGGAGAGGTACGTGAGCGCGACCAAGCGGCTGTACGGCGAGATTGAGGTGATGAACGAGCTGGAGCAGGCGACGAGGAAGTTCGCGGCGAACCACCACGAGGAGAGCCGGAAGGCGTTCGAGCAGAAGCTGGGCTGGCAGAGGCAGGACGTGAGGGGTCTGAAGGACGTTTCGCTCTGGAACCAGGGGTACGATAAGGTTGTGGAGCTGCTGGCTAGGGCGGTTTGCACGATTTTCGCTAGGGTTTGTGCGGTGTTTGGCGATTCCGTTCTGAGGAAGGAGTTTGGTTGCGAGGGCGATTCGCATTCTTTAAAGGACGAATGTGGGCGGAAATCTGGTCAAATTGATTCAAATCGTAAAAATCGGAAGAGTTCTTATGGATTAGGACCGGTTTTGAGCAAGGGTGCTAATGGGTGTAATCGCTCGGGGCCGGTTAAGAGAGAGCAAAAGGGGATGAATATTAGTAGCTCTGAAGTGCGGTTGTATCGTCCGGGAGATTTTAATTTGGATTGTGGGGCTGGCCCTGGCAGGCTTTTCATGGAGTGTCTTAGTTTGAGCAGTTCAGCTTCCAAAGTGGATGATGATGACGACGACGAAGTTGTTAGTCATGATGATCGAAGTAGTCAAACTTCCGGGTGTTGTAGTGTTGCGAGTGGTATGAGAAGAGAGCTCCCAAATCATTCGGGTTGCTTTACTCCGGCTCAAAGTGGGGTTCTTTTTGGTGGAGAGCAATGGCATGCTAAGGGTGGTGTGGAAAATGGGTCCCGATTTGGGCCTAAAAGCAGGTTACCCCTGTATGCTCCTCCTTCCACGGTTGGAGGCGCTGCTCTAGCCATGCATTATGCAAATGTCATAATTGTGATAGAGAAATTGCTTCGGTACCCACATTTGGTTGGGGAAGACGCTAGAGACGATTTGTATCAGATGTTGCCAACAAGCTTAAGAATGTTGTTGAAGGCTAGTTTAAAGACTTACGCAAAAGACATGGCAATATATGATGCTCCTCTTGCCCATGATTGGAAAGAGAGGCTCGATGGGATACTTAGGTGGCTTGCTCCATTAGCACATAATATGATCAGGTGGCAAAGTGAGCGGAATTTCGAACAGCAGCAGATTGTTATGCGAACAAATGTGCTTCTGTTGCAGACTATATATTTCGCTGATAGGGAAAAGACGGAGGCAGCTATATGTGAACTTCTGGTTGGGTTGAATTATATATGTCGGTATGAGCACCAGCAAAATGCGTTATTGGATTGTGCAAGCAGTTTTGACTTTGATGACTGTGCGGATTGGGAGATGCCCTACTGAGCTTCTTATCTGCATTGAAGATATCGGTAGTTTTGTTTGTTAGCTCCTGATACTTATGTGAAGATAAAGAGATTCTAGTTCGAAATTGTGAATATCAGAGCTTTTTGCATATTGGAGACTCCAATTGTTGTAAAATGGTGTTGATTTGTGTATGTTATTGCAAGGTATGGAGAGTTTACTCCTTGAGTAAAATTCCACTTCTTTTAGTGAAAATGAAAGTATATTTTTGTTCTTTAGGATGTGTCATATAGTGTTAGTAGTTTGGAATAAAATTTCTTTTCCAAATTTTATGTGCATGATCTTTTGGATTGAGAGACTCCCAATTTTCAAAGTGGTGCTTCTGAAAGGATCATAATGTTCGCTGGTATACACATCTTCTTCTGCTATTTTCATTTGGTAAATATATCACTTGTTTCTATGTAATCATTGATTTGTTGGTTGCCTAAAAAGTTCAATTTGCTTTCAATGGAACTGACTATTCTTCTCGATGAAGTTCTCCTACAGTCCTACCTACTATTCTTACTTTAATGTACTTGATTAGTGTAGGACTAAACCAGACAAGTTTTAAGGGAATTTATAGTAATAATGACACCCTACCCCGTCGTACTATAAAGTTTTCTCGACCTCTAATTCTTGTAACAGACAACAGGATGATTATGCAATGTGTGAGGATCAGAAATTGCACTGGAGATGTCTTTTGCTGTAAAAAGGCATTCTTTCGTGTACTTTATCGCAAGGTATGCAAAGTTTGGAATTCTGAAGTAAACTGTTCTATTTTTCTATGGAATGATGCATCTTTACTTCATAGTGGAACTTGCATCTATGCTTTATGCAGTCTCTTTTTTCCTTTTCAAGTTATCTGTGCATTATTGGATAACCTTATGAAAGGATATTAAATCCCTGGAGTAAGGTCAGCTCTTATCTGGGAACTGTTGTCCAACTTGAAGTTTACACTACTCATGCAGTCACTGGCCATGACTGGTAGTTTTAAGAGCAAAGTCTCTCGAACTTTATTTAAGGTTGGCAATTTGCTCATGCACTTCCTGCCCATGACTGCTTGTTTTATTAGTGAAGGGTTTGTCCAACCTGAAAGTTGATGCAAACTTATACATATTTCAAGATTCAAGGGGTTATAACTTATAACTATGATAGACAGATACTTTTCTGGGTCGAGAGTGTTCCTATCCTATAGTGGTCCTTTTGGAAAAAATGCTTGGTACTAAATGTAGACGAGGAGGGTGGGAGGAAGGCACCTGAACAATGATCTAATGTTTACAATCTACTTGGTATTCACTGGACATAACTGATAGTTTTATGACCAAAAGTCGCTAACGTCGATTTAATATGCAATTTGCTCACCCGCTCAGTGGCCGTAACAGTTGCTTCACGATCCCGAAGCCTCTCTACAACCAGGAAATGTATCCCTACTTATGTGTATACCTTTCTGCATTGTCAGATAATTGCTGTTGTGAGATACACTATGATGGGGGTTGTAAAAAGAATCTTATGTGGTTAAAGGAGATCCTATGGGGGTGATTCTGAATAATAGCATGGTAGTTTCTGCAGACATGGCAATTTCCGGAATTTGGTGAAATAATGGGATTTGGTAAGATGTAGAGTGCTGCTTCTAAAAAGTAACCCCTTGTGTCTACTAATTTATTTGTGGTCGCTATAAGTTTCTGTTAAGGAAATGAACCACATTGCTTGGGAGTAAAATGAGTGATTACTTAATAATATCTGGGACCTCTCCATTCATTGCCAATTGGTTTTCAGATAGATATAAAGTTTCTACATGGTATCAGAGCGGGGTCCGTTCCACCCCACATTTTATAAAATTCACAATCCACACTCCGCGATGACAGACCAGCGAAAAGGCTGCACAATGATAGGACCCAAAAAAGAGGCCACACGTGACAGACTTTAAACGCGGCTGCACGTGAGGGGGATGTTAAGGATATGAACCACATTGCTTGGGAGTGAAATAGACTTAATAACATCTGAGACCTCTCTACTCATTGCCAATTGGTTTTGAGATAGATATAAGGTTTCTACATTATTTCAAGGGAAGGCACATTTCTTGGCATTTCTCATGATAGTGCAGTTATCTTCCTGAAAAAGTTGGTCTCAGCTTAGCAACAGACCGAAAATAGATGTCCCTGTTTATTGAAATAGCACCTGTGCCTTTATTGCTTCTATTAAACCTAGTCATTTTCTTGCGATGGCTTAACGAAACGTAGCAATAGTAACTTACATCTATCCACTATTATGATAGTTGAAAGAGGCCAGAGTGTTGCTGCATTGCCTTTCGTTTCTTCATCTAACCTGCATTGCCTTCTCCCAGGTAATGTTTGCTTTGACATCTCTCTTTTTCTTGTCTTTATTCTAGGTATTCTCTGATGCTTCATAATTGTTTTCAGTTTCAGTTCAGAATCTCTCCCGATAAAGTTATACAAAGGTCGCATGGCCTCTATGTTGATAGTTTTGTTCCACTTATATGCCTATTGCAATGAAAAAAAACGATGTAATAAAATCGAGAAATGTGCACCATACTGCAAGCAGTTGTTGTTAACATTGCACATTAAGCTGTAGCTGCCTCATTCTGTCGATGAATATTCGAACAAGTTGTGCACGTTCGGTAATTGAGTTGGTTGAATTGTAAAATATTGCCTTCAAATTGGTGCATTTTAATTTCTGGTTGTTAAGTATAGTCTGCTTCTGGTTTCTTGTCTGACCGTGGAGACTATACCATACTGTCTCCCCAAATTCCTGATGGCTTAACCAAAAGGCGTATAGCGAGTCCTGAGATATTCATTTTTCACTTGGTAAGTTTATTGATTGTTCTTATGTCTGATATGGAGTAACTTTATTTGAAGACTTGCCAGGAGGAGAAGGTTATCATTACAAGAACTGCTAAGAGGACTGAAGAAACAAGTGTATCGGTCTTCTAAAGCTTATATTGGCTCTTGTGGACCAAAGATTTTAGCAGGTTGTTTACACCCGCTTCCGGCAAAACCCTAGGGCCCTGTTTAATGGGCCATGAGAGGATGGGCCCAGCAGTGTATTGGATCATCAACAGGCTTATTAGGGCCCAGATTTGTATGGCTAGGTCCTCCTTGTCAGATATTCAAAAGGCCGTTGACATGAAGCCGTTTAAGTCCCTGAATAATACGAGCAGCTCCTTGAGAGGTTTAGTACGTTTAGGGACAGGTGGCATCTGTTTAGTACGTTTACAATGAAGGTTGAAGAATCATGGTGGACTGTTATGGGGCCGAGTCTCAAGTGAAATTGGTTCATGCAGGGAAGAAGTCCCTGAAATGTAAGAGTTGTGACCGTTTGTTGACCAAATCTAAGGGACGCGTGGCAGCAATCAGAGGAATCTCAGGAGAAATCAATGGCTGCCGTATTTTTAGTTTAAGTTCGAATAATTGGAGCGTTGGCAGGGGTTGAACGTGGAGCGCTACCAGGGTCTACTGGGCTGTTTATCTGGGGATCTGTTGATATTTATAGGGGAAAGGAGGGCAGGCTGGGCCGACGGGCGGGCTGAGTAAAAATTCATAGGCCTAAGCCCGGCACATGAAAACTTCGGGCTGGACTAGCCTGCCCGTTGGACGGGCTCGGGGCGGGCGGGCTTTGGACGGGTCACGGCCCTTCGGGCTAAATGATGACCCTTACTCTCACCTCAACATTCAAATTCCAATCAATATCTTCAGCATTTATCTTTCCAGTTGTTGGCATAACTTAGCTTATTTCCTTTCACAAAAGACTCCTAATTCCGATATTAGAGAGTCATTGTTCTTTTCTTTTCCTTTCATGTACTTTGTCACTTTTTTTTTTTTTTTTGAACATGTCACATTGATTAAAAGGGAACTAAATCAGGAGATACAATCTTTACACAAAACAGAATCAAACTCAGGCAGAATACAACCCAACTGAATAGGAGAACATCTATTGATACTATAGGAAGCCAACCAGTGAGCAGCCTTGTTCTTCCTTCTATCAGCCCAGTTGAAGGACCAATTTTTTCCTTTTGCCCAAGTCTTGATATCTTCCACCATAGCATGGATTTCCCATGGACAGTTAATTCTTCCTTGAACACTCTGAATCACCACTTGACTATCGGACTCGAAAATCACTTGAGAATAATCCGCATTAATTACTGAATTGCAAGCTATCCTTAGAGCCCAGGCCTCAATCGCACAAGCTGAAGACACTTTCACTTTCCCATAACGCCAAAACTGAGCAGTTCCACTACTATCTCTGGCAATTACACCAAAGGCGGCAATGCCGCGAGAGGAAGAAAACGCTCCATCAACGTTAATTTTTAAAACCCCAAGAGGAGGCGGGGACCAACTCGAATCATCCCTTTGTTTGGGTACCACAACCTTTCCAACCATATACGCAGCTTGCAAGTAATCCCCATTTGCCATCTCAGCCTTTTGGATCGTGGTTTTCGGATTTGGCAACTTACCCTGAAAGATACATTCGTTCCTTGCCTTCCAAATTGCCCAACAAATCTGAAAAATCGCCTCAACTAATTCAGGTGTTGTTTCTTCAGCCAACGTTCCACATAGCAAATCCTCCATCCATCTATCAGCCGAAGTGATAGGGTTCTCAAAAATCCAGAAAGCTTTCCCACTACCAAACCACACTGCTTTTGTCCAAGGACATCGAAAGAGAATATGTTCAATGGATTCGCTCTCCGTTTCACAGATGGGACAGATTGGATTCGCTCGCCCCAACTAATTCAGCCTTGTACTTTGTCACTTTATTCACGGGAATACAAGTGGATTTTGTTTCTTGTTTACATATTGTTATTCACTGAATATTTAAGTCCTTCACGAGCAAGGTGTCCTTGAATTGTTTTCACGGCCTTTCCCAAAGGGTGGTGATGTCAGAGAACAGACACTACGCCTGCATGGACCTATTCACGGTTTGATCACGTCAAGGTCCTGGCACGCCCTCTCAACTACTCGCATACTCAACGTTCCCTGTTGGCAGTGCACGTTCGCTTTTGGACGTAACACAGTGTATTTTCAGAGAATTATGAGATAGGTGAACATATTAATGCGTTACCATCAAATCCATGAAACTTGGGACAAATCTCAAGTTTCCAAGGGGCTGGAATTTTTGTTGATCATGCTCACCAAATATTGCTTAGTGAGTTTTTTCAGCATTGCCTCGAATGCAAATTATTAGTTAGGACTTAAGACCTTTAAGATATGATACCAGTCAATCTTGTTATTGTTTTGGTACTTGGTAAGATACGATACCAGTCGGGTTTTTCAGCATTGCCCCGAAGGCTCGAACCCTTAATACGTTGTACCTGTTCCTAGCTTCATTAGGTGTTCTCCGTTCTGTCGTGAATGGCGCTGTGATTTCATTCCTGTCTTTCTGTTGATTAAATTATTTTCTGTTGAGAAGAATCTTTCTGTTATGATACTTAAAAGGGGATGAGCCTGTATTAGGGAAAGGTTGTGTAGTGAGTTGTAACCATTTCTTTATAACTGGATTTGTTTCTTTTCCTTTGTATCGAACTAGAGACTCCATTGACGGGACTGGGTTCTTATCTGGTTTGGATGCGTAAAGTTGGGTCCAGTTTTGAGATGTGGTCACACTCAGGACCACAACAATTATTGGTTCTTCGGTTGCCCTCAGTGAGGAGGTTATTCGTGCGAAATACGAACTTGATTGTTCACAGATAGTTATGTAAACAGAACACATACGCGAGAGAATAAACGAACGGCTTCTTAGCCAGAGCTGCAAAATGACTGGTTTCAATGATTGTTTTGGGTATTGGACACGAAGTTGGAGAGATGCAAATTGAACGGTTACCAAGTCCCCATTGACAAGCTCTGTTCTTCCTTGCTTCCATTTTTCCCCGGTGAAAATCAGAATTCCAAAGGCGTAGGATTAGTTTTAACTTCTGAAAAAATGAGGATTATGTGGCCCCTGAAACAACCAATACTAAACTGGATAGCAGGTTGTTATAATTTGGTTATGAGTTCGATAATGAAGAGCCATGAATTACATAAGTTATAGGACAACGTTGGTCAAGCTAGTACAGGAATGGTGCTCAAGATGTGTACTCTTGTTGGGTAGTTGGTACGACATTTCAAGCCAGCGGTGAGCAGAGCAATCTTCCTTTAAATGAGTTCTTCATTTATTTCTGATTGGGAAATGTCACCAAGAAAAGAAATTAATGCCGTGGAGTAGAAGACTGTACGCATTTCAACCCCTCTCTCTCTCTCTCTCTCTCGCTTGTGTATGGGATTTGAATTGCGTTATTGTGCTAAACATACTCCTAACGTCACTAACCCAACTTGGGGTAGAACCATAGCTTCGTTTTCTGAATAAAGTACAAATAGTAGGGTGTGATGGGCAATGGCGGCTCCACTGAGGTTTTAAGGGATTTAAGCGATATCTTTAAATTTAAAAAATCCACTAAAATTTTATATTCCTACTTCTTCTTTTTTTGCTTATGATTTGATTTTTATTTAATATTGTCGAATCATTCATACCCGTCTAGACTCAATGAAAATTCACTAAATTTATGAGTTTATGAATTAAATCGCTTGGTGAAGTAACATAAACTAGACCGGATAAGTTTTCAATAAAAATAAACACAATAATTGTACAAAGTGCTTTTATACAAAAATTTTGTATATATTTTTGTCACCATTTAGCTAAAATCCTACAGTTCCTCCGGTTGACAGTGTAATACTCCGTTAGGAGGTGACGAGTACCATATCTGCACTTCTGATTTTTTTTGGGTCAAACATTCCAAAAAAAGAAAAAAGAAATTAGGAACGCATATATATATCTAGACCCCATTCCACTAAGATTGTTATATTTGAAATACTTATTTTCCGCTTTACGAGATATGTCATTGTCTCACAATATATCAGTTTTAAATTCATAAAATAAGTAATTATCTGAAAAATAATTAGGCTCCGTTCCGAAAAGGAAAATAAGTACTTATTTTTTAGGGCAAATTATAGTTACCCCCCTCTAACTTTTTTTTTGGCACTTAACCCCCTCAAACTAACGGAAATTCAAACGGTCATAACTTTTTCGTCCAAAGTCGAAAATATGCAAATTATATATCGATTTCGAGATCTTGAAGTCAGCTTTCTAATGACACCAAAATCACATCACGATTCAAAGTACACAGAAAGTTATGTTCAAAAGAGTAAGGACTGGTAGACAGAAAGACCATTTTGATCATAACTTTCTGTGTGCTTTGAATCGTGATGTGATTTTGTTGTCATTAGAAAGATGACTTCAAGACCTCGAAATCGATATATAATTTGCATATTTTCGATTTTGGATGAAGAAGTTATGACCGTTTGAAGTTATGACCGTTTGAATTTCCGTTAGTTTAAGGGGGTTAAGTGCCAAAAAAAGAAGTTAGATGGGGGTAAGTGTACCCGAGGCATAGTTAGAGGGGGGTAACTATAATTTGCCGTATTTTTTAAGAAGGCAATTTCAAGCTCAAAAATTATGTGCTTACGCAAATAATTTTTCTATTAATATGAATTTTGTTGAGATCTTTAATACGGTAAAAAAAAATTAAAAAATTAATTTTTATTTACATTATTTTTAAATTTAAAAATATAAAATAAATATTTATTTTTTAAGAATGTTTTCTGGGGCCTTAGATATTAGTACTACCGTTAGCTTCTCTTTCCCCATTAGTCAAAATTATTCCTAGTCATTCATTCCGTTTCGATTCTCCTTTCAATCCTCTTGATCTGTTTCTGTCAAATCTACGGCTTCGATTCCAATTTTCCACGCATTCTTTACAGTTTCACTCATCATCTCAGATTTCTTTCTTCGGCTTTCAATCTCCAATCACCCGCCATTTTTCTTTCTTCGATTGCCTGATTTTCATCCACCGTTTCAGTTTCTTCTTAGAGATATATATTTTGTCTTAAAATCATCGGCGTGGTGAAATTCTACGGGCCATGAGCAACCGCAGGTTCGTCTTACACGTTCTTTGCCCATACATTCCATCTATTTGTTACTTTTTTACATGTTCGAGTACGCGTCTTTGTAATGTAGAATCATAGATAGATGTGCTCTTATTAATATGGTTTGAAACATCGGTGGTACTTAACGGTATTGGCCGATATGTTACGGTATAATTGGTAGGTACCCACATTCTGTTACAGGCTTACAGCCGATATCGCGGTGTGGAGGAAAATCGCACAAGCAACGTAGGGGCAAAATATGGCCGTTACGGACAGTATGGATAGATTTTTCCTATGTTGTGAGAAATTTTAAAAATTCACATCTCCGGTTACCGATACTGTTGTGCTACGACTGGTACAACCCGAAACCGCGATATTGCATTCAATACCGTTATGGTGACCGATACCGATATCTCGAACCATTTGTTTATGTATATATACAAGTACCCATGACTGAGTTGTTATATTTTGCAGTTCAGAAAAAAGAAGTTATGTTTTTGTCGAGTCTGATGTTGTTCCATGTATTTTATCTCGCTCCGTGTATCAATTTTCCCAGATGTGTAATTATACCTTGTTTCAGTCTGTGGTAGGATCTAGATTCCCGAATCGCAGAGGGGAAATAAAAGAATAGAAAAAGGGAGAAATAGAATGAAGTGGAAGAAGTTTTCTTGTTCCTTTTCGATTTGTTTAGAAATAGAAAAGAAGGAATGGATATTTCTCAAAAAGTCCTTTTTTTTGTTTCTTTACCAACGTTTGGTAATGTTTGTCTTTAGCAACTCTTTGACATTGGTTCTTTTCCCCTTCTAAAATAACCCTTACATAGTCATCTAGTTGTCTTCTTCATACTTGAAGTTAGGATAAATGAAGTTAGCCACCCACGTCAAGCTATATATAAGGGCTGCCTTGCTGTAGAAAGAAAAACATAACATGAGTTCAGACAATGGTGCCATCAAAACAAAGTTCTGTAAACATTGGAATAATTGATGCCATTCCCAACTCGAGAAGTGAACCTCGAGCTCTAGACATTCGTTCATTGCTAAGATGTAGGGTAAAGATCATTCTAATACATGTAACTAATAAATAACCTGCCTTAGTACTACCAGTGTCTTAAGTTCACCATACAATTTTTTAGCTATAGTCATGGCTATAAAGATAGATTGACAGAAGATAAGCAATTCTAATTTCTTAGGTATTCATTGCTCATAAACAACCTAATACATTGGCTATACTATCAGCATATACATTGGCTATCTTCAGTCCAGGAATACTAAATAACCTGATGTTTTTACGGGCCGAATTTTTAGCTGTAGTCATTTCCCCTGAATTTTACGGGCTCCCATAGCAAAAACATCAGTCTTGTTTCAATAACCAAGCTAATTAATTCTAAGGTTCCTAAAAGATAGATTAACAAAAGATAAAACTACTGGATACATGGAAAAAGGAATAGCTGAAACTAACTGATTGATTTTAGAAATTTCCACTACAACAACAACAACAACAAAACCCATGTAGTCCCCAATCATTGGGGGTATGGGCGGGGGAAGATTGGAGACAGACCTAACCTTTGGTAATATGCACAAAGTGATTGCTCTCAGAATACCACTGAAATAGTGGCCCCCCTATACCTATTTTGCTGGGAAACCATGCCCCCAAATCAAAGCCAAATGACATCAGAAAGGGCAGGCCTAGAGACCCAATTTAATTTCTGTGCACATTACCATGCTTTCTTCATTGATAGTCCAAAGCATCGGTATGCACAATATTTTAGAAATTTCCATTGGTTCTCTAAATTTATTGCGGTCTTAGACGCTTAGTTCCATCATGTAACTCCTTTTCTACCTCCAACTTTTAACCTCATTGGTAGGATCCCTAAAGTAATTTTCATGTATACAAATGTCTTTTATATGAAATTCATGGTGAATTAGTTATGTATAAAAATATAAGCAGTGTGTAACTCTAACTTGTTTGTTAAGGGTGGAAACTGAAATAAAGATAGTCCCTACTCCTTACTTAGGTATAGAATGATCACATGAGTATGGAGATTTCTTTGACCTATGTTTCTGCCGTTTACCAGATCTTCCAAATATTTCCCCCCCTTGGCGTGGTATATGTGGCACTACTAGTTGGGCAAAGTTTCGGTTCAAAGTTGACTGACGTGGTAACTCTCTAGTGGGCAGTGGTGGGCCTGTTAAATAAGTTGTCCAATGGTGCTCTGGGAAATACTAAATAAGTTGTCCAATGGTGCTCTGGGAAATACTAGATAAGTTGTCCAATGGTGCTCTGGGAAATGGGAAATACTAGCTTTCAGCCAAATCTTTCACCCTACCACTCTGTTTCCTAGTCTATCTGTGTATATACCATGCTAAAGTGAACTATTTGATTGGGCACACCATCATCCTTATGTGCATCCTGGTGAACTAAATAAGAAGGTGAGACTAGAATATTTGGGGGAAGTTCTGCAAATATTGTACTGGGTAATGATGGTTGGTGTAGTCTATGTAGTAAAGATTTGAATATGAAAGTTCCCAAAGTCCACACAAGTTATTTAGTGTTTCTGTGTTTGGCCATCACAAAGATGCGAACAAGGGCTTATCAGATGACAATGGTTTGATAAGATGCGTGAGCCCATGACAAAGGTGTTAAATCCATTTCTTTAGATACCCATCTAGATCATCCAATTGACAATCATACTCCGTTTTTTTGAATAGTATGGTCTAGGCATGGAGTGTTTCTACTTAATCTGAAGCCCATTTAGAGTTATTCGGGTCTATTGATATGATTCCTACTTCAACTAGAGTTGCATTAGAATGTCTTTGGTAAGTTTATCAAGGGAGTGTTTGAGAGATTAGCATCTTTTCGGCAACACAATGTGTTATTCTGTGGTCAGTGTGTTTTTTCAAAGCTTTGGCTTCCTTTTGCTTTGTCTGGGGCTGCCAAACTTATTTCAAGATGCTGATCTAGAGGGGGGGGGGAAAAAAAGGGGCAAACCCCGTGCACGAGGCTCCTGACATTGCGGGGTCTAAGGAAGGGTTGATGTACGCAACCTTACCTCTACAAGCAGAGAGGCAATGCAAATTAAGTGCTGCAAAGATGAGCTGTACCGCTCTATTTGTTTTTGACGTAAAATAAATAGTTTATGTATGTCATGTTATTCGGGTTGGACAGTTAGTAAAACATTTCTTTAACAAAAGTACTTTACATCATAGGGCCAAAAGTGATGTATGTTCCAAAATCCTGGTAAGTCATTTTTGTCATTTACACAAGGAATCGTTGGTGGCTTTAGAGCTTCTGACATTTTCTAACTCTTGCTCAGCCTTCGCCTTGCATCAAGCTGGACGTAAAGAAGTGATACAAATTGATGTTGACCCAATCCTTGAGCATGCTAGTTTATCATTGGTGTTGGCAACGAAGTCTTAAAGTGTTCTATTCAAGTGCCAACCATAAGGTGGAAAACAAAGGAGGAAAAATATTTTTATGAACCATCATCTGACATAAAAATATTTACACATCGGATAAAACGGTGGCTAAATTTTTTTTTCCAAGGTTTCTTGGAAGTTTTGAAATAGGAGCCTATAGAAATGTGACTTGTGTTTGAGTGCATTATTGGGAATTGTTACAACTTGCTGGTGTGTGAGAAGAGCCCACCTAACGACCAAATGTGAAGAGCCCTTGGAAGTCTGTCTTGGATAAGTAGGCTATCTGCTCACCTTTGAGCCATTCCTAACCTCACAAAATGCCCTTTTTGGTCCTTGTGTAATATAGGAAGAACCGCCCTGCCCTCAAATGAACACCCTTAAAAGGCCCATTAGTAGATCACAACTTTGGAGCGTTCGGTCGACGTTGATGGTGTGAGCTAAAGATCTTTTGACAATGTCAAAGAAACTAAACGGAGAATAGGGAGACCTCAATAAGTTGAACTATTTTGGGTGAAATCTATAAGTTGAGTTACTTGAAGTTTTACCCTTTATGAAGAGGTATACACTCAGTCAATTCTGTAACTCTGTCCCAACTTGTTTGTCTATTTTCTGAAATCTAACTTTGTAAGGGGCCATAATTGTTGCACTTAAAAAGTTCCAACTTGATATTACAATTTGGGACGGAGGAGTAGGTGTATCAATGGACCCTTGATTTTGTGGGAGTATTGACATTTACAGGGTTTTGGGGGGTTGAGGTGGAACTGCTCTTTCCTTTTACCTTACCTGTGATCTCTAATTGTCTTAAATGTGAAGCATGAAGTGTACTGGTTTTCTTACTTACAAAAAAAAAAATGAAGTGTACTGGTTTTCTTTGTTAGTGTGCTGGTCTCTCTGTTTACAATGCCATCCATTCCATGCGTATGCACAGAAGTATATAACGCGGATATGGCAGTTTCTGTTTGGTTTTCAATTTCTCTTTTTTGTCACAAAACTGGATTTTCCAATTTTTATTGGTGATTTGTCTGGTTCTCTAAAGTTCTGGTGTGGCCAATCTTTATGCAGGGATTACCGTGCCTCTAAAGCGGCTCTGTTTGATGGCATTGATAACATTGAGGAAGGTGGCATTCGGGCCTCTTCCTCTTACTCTCGAGAGATTGATGATCATACCAATGACAAAGCTTTAGATAGCCTGGAAGATAGAGTCAGCTTCCTAAAGAGAGTGAGTTTCTCAAGCTCTTTGTTTTAAGTTTTTAACAGTGAAGATCTTATCTGCTTCTTGTCTTTTCCAGCATGTAAATGTACAATTGGTATTGTCTAGAGGTATTTTCGGGTTATGCTATGGCTCTTGATGGGTCAAAGTAGCTTTGTTGAATTCAGTGCAATCATAGCTAGTACTCGTGTCTAATCTTTCTAATCACCGTGATTACCACTAATAGCAGCATGTATTGACTTCTTCTTTTTTTCCTGTCAGATTTTGTTAGTTTTCGGTAAGATGTACAATGAAGCTTGAAACAAACATAGCCAAAGGGGACACTAACACGTCAACTAGTGACTCAATTATATGACAAGTTCAATTTACTTTCTAAATTAATTCAGTGAAAAAGGCTAGAGTATGATTTGTTTTGAAAAGCTATGATTAACTAGAAAGCGGTAATTGGAAGTGGTGAAAACTTTGAGAGAGGATTTCGACTCCTCTGCCGCCACATAATCAAGTGGGCTATTTACGTGTAGGTACAGAAAAAAAGTAATTCCCACCAGGTCACCTCCAATTAATGAAACACTAAAACCCTATGAAAGTGCCTAAAACCCTAAACCCTGAAAGTGCCTAAACCCTAGGGTACCCTATAAAAATGTCTAAACCTTAGGGTACCTTACGAAAATGCCTAAACCGCTAAAACCCTATGATAGGAAAGTGCACCCTAAAACTTCTATGAAAGTGCCTAAACCTAAACCTTAGGGCTATATGAAAGCGCCTAAACCTAAACCCTAGGGTATCCTAAAATCCTAGAGTACCCTAAAACCCTAGGGTACCCTAGGGTGGCACTTCCATTAATGGTAAATGTATTTTGTAAAAAGTGAATCTAGTGATAATTAAGTATTCCATCTTACATTAATGGGAATTAAGATGTGGTTTTTTGTACCTAGTGGTAAAAATCCCTAATCAAGTCATGTATAGACCCCATTTACTATTCAAATCAATTATGATTACTGTTGGGGCTTGCAATCCCTACCGATAAGCACTAAGATGATGTTTACGGTTCTTCAATTGGCATAGGGTATTCTATAGCACAAACCTTCTTATTAGTACGGTCCGTGTCAATGCACAGGTCCTTTCCAATAGCATAAACTGTCTGAATGACCTACAAACTAATTAGAATTCAGAACCATTGCATGACCGTACTTGAAACCATGAACAAAAATACATGATAGAAAAAATTGAATCGAATTTGAAGGAATGAAAAAAGGATCCTTGTCATAGAGTCGAATTCAAATAGGACACCTAAGATTTATACAAAAACAAAGTTACTTGGAAGGAAGCTTCATCTAGACCCGACTGGATGGATTTAGCTGCTCATGGGGGAATTGGATTTTCACGCCTTCAATGATAGTAGAAGTCATGGAGGTCTCTCTCTATTGTCTTCTTTTATAGCCTTGCCCCTTCAAAATGCACTAGAAATCTACTAGCAATGTAGGTTTTGTCAGACAAACATTGTTGTCCTTCGAGATGGGTTGGACCACCGTCCGGATGGAAAATCGGGTTGACTGACCGCTGTCCGGGCGGCCGTGACCCCGTCCATGCAGAATGTACTGGATTGGCCATTCTCTTCAATCAACTCCAAGGCCTCTCATCTTCGCAGAAACCATTTAATGGCCTCTCATGAGCACTTTCTCCCGTCCTAAGGTCCTCGGAATCTGCAGACATGAGAAACGCAATAAGCCAACCAATTAACCAGAAGCAATTGCATCTCAGGGGGCTTGAATGGGTACATTTATGCGCCTATCACCAAGCAGTCGAATACTCGTATGAGTGGGCTAAAAAGGAAGGCATGTTATCTAATCGCATTGTTCACTAACAGAGGATGCATCGGAAAGGGCAAGTGTCTGCTCCATGCCAAATAACCTCCCTACCTGACACATAAATATGGAACCACACTGTAGATACCGATCAAGGGAAGAAAAGGAGATTCAACAACCCTGAAACCCATAGTGGGGAGCCGAAATAATCCCAAGTTCTACTCAATAGTGTCCACAGTGGTACCCTACAAAAGACTATCCATTGATCAAAAAGTCAAGAAATAGTTCTGAGTTTAGATTTCTTTTCTGAATTTTTGGGTGGTATATTTATGGAATGCGTGGTGATTTCCATTTTCCATCGGACAAGATTTTTGTAAAGGTGACACAAAATGGGGTGTCATTAGGGAGGACCACATGAGATTGATTCCCACCATGGGCTTGTTTTGAACCCTGGTCTTTGCTACTCGTATGGAGCCCATCCACCGTGTAATTGCCTACGTGGAACTCTTCACGTGGGGAAAAAGTGCAAGATTGTTGATCTTGTGGTAGGATCATTCTTTCTTCTTTACTCTCTTACTAATCTAAACAGCAGCATGTGTGAACAGTTGTAATGGTACGCAGATTGCTAAAAAACAAGGATGAGTTTCTTTTTCCGTGATTGGTGAAGAAAATTTTCATTAACTTGAAAACACAAAGTATAGCGAGTTAGATGGGAAACCCAAGAAATGAAGACCGGAAAGATCATGAGCCACCAAAACCTGGAATAGGAAAAGATGCCAAGGCATCCACAAATAATAGGAAATGCATAGGTCTGAAAACACAAAAAAAGGGCAATACACCATATCAATAATCAACCAACCCCTTGTTTTTATCTCGGATAGATAATTTTAGCTGTCTTCTATTGACCTTCACGCTCCTTACATCCTCAATGCAACATATAAAATCTTGGATTGGATTTCCAGTGATCAAGAATCCACCCTAGCTTTCACTAACTCAACCACGTTAGATCATAAAATTGCAAAGAATAATGATCCCCAAGTATCTTTGTTGACATGTTTTCATTTTTAACCAAACCACCAGTGTAAACATCCTGACCAAACCTTCCAAACAAAATCACAGTATCATGTAGTCTAAAGATTCATCAAAAGCACCATAGGGTTTTGCTTGGAATGACCTAGGTTCCTAGGCTATGAAGCATAAATACGGATACAGGACGTGGATATGACACGATACGGATATGTTAGGATGCGGATACATTGGCAAAATATGTTTGTAACTATTATATATTATTTTAATTCTAATAATACCAATTATCCTTGTAAAAATGTAGTACATACAAGAATAATTCTGACCCTGGTACTATTTCAGAAGTCAGAGAAGTTGTTTTCTGGAGCTATCATTTTTGAATTTTTTTTGAATTAAATACACAGTCTAGACAGTTTATATACAGTGCGTACGTAGCTTGTGTTACATTGTGTGATTCAGAGAGAGAGTGTTCGAAATCGATCGGCTGGCCCTGTGCTTAAGGCTTCTTCTCTATCGAGTCTGGGCTTGTCTTTCATGCATATTTTATTTGCAGTTTGCCCCCTACTGACTTAATTCTTTGAAAAATTTCAATTTAACCCTGCTGTATCCCACAAGTATTCTGAACATATCCGAAATTACAGCCGTTTAAGTTAACGACGGGACACTTATTTTCTGTATCTGATACCTGTGCGTGACTCGTTTCTGAGTGCATAGAACCTAGGCATTGGTACTAACCAGCCTAAAAGCGTTTTCCATCAAAGTAAAAATTGCCACACATGGGCCATTTTGCAATTTAATTGCCCATGTGAACCCCATTTTCATGACTTTAGGATGTAAATATCCAAATCAATAAGTATTTTGGTCGACGCTTATGACCTGAAACTTGCAACGATCTGAAACTAAGACATCTTCTGAAGCATCTTTGCAGTTAACAGGTGATATACATGGGGAGGTGGAGAATCATAACCGCATGTTGGATCGAATGGTAAGTGGTTGCATTTGTGAGAATAAACCCAAACCCGTTCATTTAGGAAAGAAGTAAATCCAGTTTGTTTTGTTTTTGAACCACTTGTACTTGTACTTCAGGGCACTAAGATGGATGCAACGAGGGGAATCATGTCAGGAACTATGGATCGGTTCAAGATAGTAAATAAACTCTCTGCTAAACTTTCTTATCTTCAGTTCTATTATTGTTTGTTTATTTAGCTTTTGGCTAATGGCTCAATGTCTTAATAGTGGCCTTGTAACTGTTTTAGGTACTTGAGAAGAAATCAAGTCGGAAGATGTTCAAACTTGCGGCATATTTTGTAGTTTCTTTCTTTGTCATGTACTATTTCATTAGGTAAACCATCTATCTTTACTTTCTATTACGTCGCATGCAAGCCGTCTGTCTGTTTGCCTGCCCATCTGTCTGTATGTGTTTGTGTGGAATGACTCAGACACATGCACCTGAGCCTTAATGAGGACTCTTAACCTTCATCTTTTGGGTGGCTGGGATGCCACTAAGCTCTTACAGCATCTATTTTTGTTTCAGTGAGAATTGAACTTTAAATATTTTAAAGATTGGGATGAAGCATCGTTTTATTGCCCATGGAACTGGGGTTATGACTTTGATGAATGTATCTGCATATTTTCATATATTTGTTCGCATCCATCTGGTAACGACGATAAATCAGGACACATAACTGTAAGCTTCATGCCTCTTTTCCTTGGGTTGCTTACCGGTTGTTTCTGGTTGCATTATTTGCATGTAACACTAATTAGTAGTGAGTCTGCTTCCATTTATGCTTGGGCTTGATCAAATCCATGCGCATATAGATGCCTAGACAAACGAGCAAAAGCGCACGGGCGAGCGAATATTTGCACGTGCTCGCGTGTCCGTCAGGAATAGCAAATTCCTGCTATTGATGTTCTAACTTCCAACTCACCTTTCTCGTTTGCAGGGTTTTCAGAGTTTTCATGTATGGTTAAAGTTGAATTTTGAAGCCGGACTGATGTACTCTGATTAACGGGTAGTAGCTAAAACAAACAGAATTAGATTATAAGTTTATGGAACTTCCCTTTCACTGAATTGGTGAGACAGCTGGGAGAAAAACGCTTTGTGGTTGCGAGTCATAATAATCCACAGGGGAAGTTGTATTTTTTGTGCTCATATGGATTGTCATTATTTTCTGCTGGTAGTTGGTTTCACTGAGGTTATGTAAACCTGAATAATTCATGGTTTCTGCACAGACTTTTTGTTGGCTACACTGTAATTAGAATACATTAACATGTGATTTGTTATCGGAATTACCATGTGATTTGTCATACAATATCCCTCGGCTGATTTATGGTCTCTCTTTTAGGTTAATAAAAATTACCGAAGTTAGGCCCTCAGTTTATGATTTAGAAGGTTTCTTCCTCTGAAACAATGTCTTAGTGGTAGGGTTGCAAACGAACTGAGCAACTCACGATGAGCTCGAGACTCGGTTTGTCTTGTAATCGAGCCGAGCTCGAGTTTTAGGCTCGTGTAGTAAACGAGCTGAACTCAATACTCTGAAGCTCTGCTTGGCTCAAAAAAGCTCAGCTCGTTGTATAGGCTCGAATTGTTTATAGGGGCTCATGTAGTAAATGAACTTGGCTTGGCTTATTAAGAGCTCGTCTTGTTTACAGATGAGCCGAGCTCGAGCTCAAGCTTTAAAACTCAATTCCTAAACAAGCCAAACTCGAACACAACAAAGTCCGGCTCGGCTCGTTTGCACCCCAAGTTAGTGCTATCAGCTATGTTTAGATCTTGGATTTGTCATGCAGTCTTCTCTTTATACTTGATTGACTGGAGTAGATATCAGTGTGTCAACAGTTTTTTCAGAATCTCCTTGTCGACATTTGAATACTCCAATTTAGTTAGTTGATTTTCTTTTGAATTAATCCCAAAATAATACCTTGGGAATGTGGAGTATTAGTTAACATTAATCCTCTAATCATATTGTCCGGTAGAATCACTCACCTATCATTTCTGTATCATCTACTCCTAATCTTGATACTTAACAATAATCTTTGTATTATTGGTCTGGTGGAGTTGCTCAAATCTTTTGATGCATCATATGGTACCTTTTTAAAAAAAAAAATAATCTTTGTAGTTTTGGTTTCTTCATTTTTTTTAGACCGAAGGACAAAAATCAATTCTGAAATTGAAATACTAATAAAAGATTTTTTTTTGACAAGAAATACTACTCCCTCCGTCCCTAAATAAGTGTCCGACGCGCAAAATTAGGCTTCACAAAACATGCATATTTTTCATTAAAAATTTTAATTTTTTTTCACAATCTAATAGAACTCATTGCTATCTATTGATTTGTGAAAAAAAATTAATTTTTTTAACGAAACAAATGCATCTTTTTGAAGGCCTAGTTTTGCGCGCCGGACACTTATTTAGGGACGGAGGGAGTAATAAAAGATAAGGTTCAGTAAACACCAATCAACCTTTGACAGATCAATTTAGGCCACCCAATTAAAACTAAAAAAATACAAACAAATTGAAAGATGGCTCACCCATGTAAATACTGTCACGTGCTTATGGTTTGCATAGACGTTTATGATCTCTCAACACTACTTGATCGAACTCCCCACTGAAGCAGCACTAAATTGGTGGGTCTGTCGAACCGAACTTGTGTTTGTACTTTCTCATATGAATGAACTTCAAATAGAAGAAAAAAAATCAAATCTCCAAAACGATGTAGGATGCATGGGATGCAATATATAGACCAACCGGTGATTCTACGAATAGTCACAAAGGAGCGCCTCCGTTCATAAAAGACATATCTATCCACGACGAACATGTGTCAATGGAAAGACACAACTCTAAATCAATTCAATTTACATTCAAACGAAATGAAAATATTATATATCAATAATATGTTCCAACAAAATGTACTATTTGACGTGTCGCCTCTGTATTAGTAGTATTAGTAATAGAATGTGTCTCGTTTATCATGTAGTGAAGCATATTGTACAAATGCAATGGTGACAGCTCAGTACCCAAAACTATAAACATTGCTCTTTTTTGCCTCAGGAGCACTAGTATCCTTCTTTTACCCTCGTTCAGCCTTCGCGACTAAATTCTGGCCTTCGAAAATCTCAAATTTCGTTCGTAAGAGCCCTTAATGGTTGACGTTTATAACTAAGAGAAATCTTGACACGTTCTATTTGGCCAAATGGAATTTAAAAAACACACTATCACCATACAATAAAAATTACCCTCTTGTGAACTATTTGAACAATGAAAGATCGGATTTAGCTATTGTAATAAAATCGTGAACAATGAGTTTTGTCAGTTGTAAAACTAGAAAAACATTTTAAGAGTAAATAGTGGCAGTCTTGTGCGGAAGCGTTAACAAACACAGAAAATGGACATGATTATTACTATGTAATTGAACAAACCAGAGAGAGAGAGAGAGAGAGAGAGAGCACTGAGAACAAAGAGGTTTCACGTGGTTCAGTAACGAATACCTACTCCACGATCAATTAGACGATCAAGGGTTTTACTATACGAAAGAAAACAGCTACTCAAAGGGCTATAGATGAGATTTCTCAGAGTTCCTCTCTTGCCTCTCACAAAAAAAGCTGTTGTGAATATAATATAATAAGTTGAAAACCTAAAAACAGCTTAAATACTGATATGTTCTGCGTCCGACCGCCCGGATGGGATTGAGGGCTGCCCGGGCGGAATAAACTGAGAGCGAGACCAACTTCGGGCAGCACGGGTCGCCCGAGCAGAAATTTCTGACATGGCGGGAATTTTAGACAACTCAAAAAAAAAAAAAACAGCTCCGAGTGACTCTGAAATTGAGCCAAAACACTTCATGCAGCTATCAATTCTCGTTTTCGTAAATTTTAGCACATTGAGTTGTTTTCGAAAGACGACTTCACGCTCGAACAAGCACACGCATATGATGCAACTCAGGGTCAGTGGAGGACCTCACCGTTGCCGGCTGCCGGCCACTGAAAGTGATTGCCTGCAACTAGAGGTGGGTAGTGAATATAGCGATGACAATATTGTGTCCGAAGAATATCTGATAAATTATTGCTTCCATTAGTTTAGTACACGTAAGTCCTAAACTCCTTAAATATTTATAATTAAGCTCTTTGACCTTTTAGTGTAAATAAGGGAGCATATATAGATAGATGGATTCTTCTGAGTTATCATCTCTGACTTATACAATTGAGCACTTTCGTGGATAGATTTCTTACGTTTCTGCACTAATTTAAAGATCTCAATAAATAAATTCTAAAAGTGTTACAAAAAAAATTCAGGAAATCATGCACAAAAGTGCTTCATTTTTTTTTATTTATTTATGAAAAAGATACTTTCTCCGTACTTAAATAAGTGTTCAGTACGCAAACCTAAACCTTATAAAAAATTGCATGTTTTTCGTTAAAGAATCTATTTTTTTTTCACAATCTAATAGAATTCATTCCCATCTATTCATTTGGGAAAAAAAAATTAATTTTTTTAACAAAACAAATGCAAAATGTTAAAGGCCTAAATTTGCGCGCTGAACACTTATTTAGAGATGGAGGAAATACAATTTTTCTTAATGAACTACAATTATTGAACGAAGGAATTACTTTTGTAATAACATCATGTAAATTTTGATATTAAAAAAAAAGAGGTACAGTAATGATGTACAACAGGCAGATTTGAATGTCATGTGAATATGTGATGTTGATAGGACCTCATAATATAGTTTAACCATGTAAATACTTTTAAGGACAAATGATGATACCATGTGATTCACATGGAAAAAAACCTATAGATCCAACTCAAAAAGCTATTAAGCTGATAGGTCCAAGTATCATCTTATGTGGTCACTCATTTCATATTCAAATAATGTGGGATTATTTTTCTTAATATCCTTCTAATTACGTGCAACTGCATTTGAGATTTTGATTTGTTACCGACTCACGTGAGGTCTCTTTTTGGGATTTATATTCATGCAACCTTTTTTATTGGGCTTGGCATCAGAGGTGTGGATTATAATTTTCTTAAAATCTTATTAAAATAGGTCACACTTTTATACCACAAAAACTTTGAATCTGTCCCAAAAGTTTAACTATTGGTTGAATACTTAGAGATGTTCCGTCATTATATTAAGTGATCATCCATTTCATACGCAATTGACCTTGACACCCTGAGTTATAAAAAAAATGTGATTATCGGCTTCATACCCAACCAATGTAGGATTATTTTCCTTAACACCACAAACGTGACGGTTGTGTGGCATGTGTAAAATATTAAAAGTAACACAATATACATGTTTCGGCAAAATCCATGGCACTGTGCTTTTGGTCTTTCTCCTAAATATGTTTTAGATTCCCATAATTTTTTAAATATTAATCATTTTTTGATGAGCATAAGTCCCTGTTCCAGAACTAACTTTAAGTAGGAGTATTTGTTTAGAAGATAATTTCAAACTAAAAATAATGTGTTTATGCAAATAATTTTCCTAGCAATATAGATCTTGTTTGACAGATCTCATTGAGATCTTTTGAATGATACAAAAAAAATTGAAAAATTATTTTTCATTTACATTATTTTTTAGTTTGAAAATATGAAATAAGTACTTATTTTTTAAGAAAGTGTTCTGAAACAAGGCCAATCATAATCCACAAGTAAAAATAATGACCAAAACTTGTTTTACAAAAGCTAAAGTATTTCAAGAAATGCAAAAAAAAATACCAACTATATATCTACAAGAAAATCAATTTAGTACAAACCACTTTCTCTTTCCTCTCTTAGCCTTCATTAGCTTCATGTTCTATGCATGTAGCTCTTGTTTTGGCTTGGACTTTTTATCTCAATGTATCCTCTGTTTAACATCAATAAAATTTTGTTGCCGATAAAAAAACAAAGAAAACATAGAGAAACAGTTGGCCCGTGTGTGTTTTTTTTTGGGGGTAAGTAGTTGGCCCATGTAGTACTAATACTACTTTTTTTTTTTTTTTGGGGGGGGGAGGGGTGTGTGTGTGGTGGTGGTGGTTTGTTTTCTTAGTCTTAGTTAGGGCCAGTTTGGCCTAAATTAAAAAGTCAGATTATTGTTGGTCTCTAATCAATTTTTTTTTTTTAACATTTGTTAGTTTTGTATTTATTTTTTTTAATCAACAGAATAAGCTCTTATTGCAGTTCTCTTACAACCATGACATCTCCTCAATGGGTATCACACATCGGAGTTGTCGGGAGTGCACTTGTCCAATTTGTTGGGTATCCACAGAGTCCGCACTACATTGTTTGGACCTAATATATATAGATTGAATGACCCATATATACTTAAAAAAACTAAGCATTGTAAGTGGTGAGCCATCTAATTGTATATTAAGGTCCAACTCTTTTTCTGTTATTCGATGTGGAACTCAATCCTTACACATGTTCCTGACAGGAGTTTCTCCATCTTCCACGAAACTTGAGTATAAGACGTTATTGAACAACGTACGGGATGGGACTAATAAAAAAAGATGGGGGTAATGCAGAAAAGAAGAGGAATAGCACATATCAAAAAAAGAAAAAGATGAATAGCACTGAATCGGGAGAGAATTTTTGTCTAAAAATTGGGAGAGAATTTAGAACATCATATCGAAAGTGTATTACATTTGCTGAATGCAACCCACTGTTTCATACTTGTAGCCCAATTTTGTCATCTACCCCAATGAGTCAACTACTTCTAAAGTCGGTCCAATTAACGAGGAGAGATTTTGATACATATGTTGGGCCCGGAGTGCCTGCATGAATTTAGTTACATAATGTCGCTCTTTACTATCGTTCTGAAAACAGACTTGTGGGTGCAATGTTGAATGCTATAAATGACTTAATTAAAACTCTTCCTACCACCAATTAATTTTAAAAGAGATGGTGGAAAGCGGTCCGACAACATACAATCCGTTTTTTATTCAATGCAATCCGGTATTTTGTATTGGAGGCACCCCGACCATGTAATTGCGTCATCGACTTGTCAAGTCGGCCCGATTTTTTGTAATCTGAATTCACCAACTTGATTTAATCGCTTTTTATGGAAAGTGGTAATATTATGGTGGTTGTGTTTGAGTGTTAATATTTCTTTGCGATGAGTGATTTTAGGTTTGAATTGATGAAGCAGTATGTATACTGCTCCTACAGGATCGGTTGAGTGGAAACACGACAACAAGAACAAACTATCTCTAAGTCTAGGAGTGGCCGCCCAAGCACTAGGCTATTAAGGTCCATGTGTATCCACTTTTGAGAGGCATTGTTTTTCACAAGGTATAGGCTTGTCAATGGACTGGATTCAATCCGAATTCAATTCAAAAAATTCAATCCGAATTCGATGACGTTGATCTGATAATCCGAATCCGGTAATCCAAATACGGATCGGATTGAATTTGGATCAGATCGGATTAAATCCGTTATCAATCCGATCCGAACTTTATTTATTTATTTTTAAACAAATGTTTAAGAAGTTGTAATTTTATTTTAAACTTTTATTTTATTTTAAATTTTTTTGGAAAATAATTTTTTTTGCTAAAATTTTTGAAGTAAAAAAGTTTTCAGATCCGATCCGATTTTTCAGATTCGAGTCTTATCGAATTGACAGGCCTACCAAGGTATACCACGCATGTATACAATAAGTTTTGACTTTCCAAGACCACTTCATTTTTTTTTCTTTTTTCATCAACCGTTGGTTGGATTTCCCTCCCCCATCTTGATGTACCCTTGTCAAGATTTTTGAATATAACTTTTTTGGCCGATAAAAATAAAATAAAAGAGCCTCCAAGATTAAAAAGGAAATTTTTTTTTGCACTCTCTAAATTGATAACCACACTCCTCAAATTGATTTTGGCACTCCCCTATGGTAGTGTTGTTATCGATTTCGGGTGTGCAAAAATCACTCCATTAAAAAAGGTCCCTAAAGGTCATCCATGTTTACGTACTATTTTTGTCATGATTAATCCTTCATACGCATGCAACTGACCTTGACACCCCGAGTTATAAAAAAAATGTGGTTATCCCGCTTCATACCCAACCAATGTAGGATTATTTTCCTTAACACCACAAACGTGACGGCTGTGGCATGTGTAAAACATAAAAAGTAACACAATATACATGTTTCTCTGCAAAATCCATATGTCACTGTGCTTTTGGTCTTTCTCCTAAATATGTTTTAGATTCCCATATTTTTTTTTAATATTAATCATTTTATATGAGCATAATCCACAAGTAAAAATAATGACCAAAACTTGTTTTACAAAAGCTAATTAAAGTATTTCTCGAAATGCAAAAAAAAATACCAACTATATATCTACAAGAAATCTATTTTTTTGAAACGGGAAAATCAATTTAGTACAAACCACTTTCTCTTTCCTGTCTTAGCCTTCATTAGCTTCATGTTCTATGCATGTAGCTTTTGTCTTGGCTTGAACTTTTTATCTCGACGTACCCTCTGTCGAGTATCAATAAAATTTTGTTCCCGATAAAAAAAAATTAGAGAAACAGTCGGCCCATGTGTGTGTGTGCTTTTTTTTTTGGGGGTAAATTGTTGGCCTATATTGTACTAATACTACCTTTTCGCAATGTACCCTATCGAATTTCTCCTTAATAAACTTTTTGCCGTTTCGAAAAACATACTGCTCCTACCCTTTTTTTTAAATTTATTTTTAGGGGGTGGGGGTGGGGGAGTTGTGTGTGTGTGTTGCGGTTTCTTAGTCTTAGTTAGGGCCGGTTTGGCCTAAATAAAAAGTCAAATTATTGTTGGTCTCTAATCAATTTTTTTTTGCATTTGTTAATTTTACATTTATTATTTTTTAACCAACGGAATACACTCTTATTGCAGCTCTCTTAGAACATCACGACATCTCCTTGATGGCTATCACACATCGGAGTTGCCTGAGTGCGCAGGCCCAATCTGTTGGGTATCCATGGAGTCTGCACCACATCGTCTAGACCTAGTATATATAGATTGAATGATCCATATCCACCTAAAAAGCTAGGTATTGTAAATGGTGAGTCATCCAACCTAGTATATATAGATTGAATGACCCATATTCACTTAAAAAGCTAGATATTGTAAGTGGTGAGTCATCCAATTATATATTACGGGTCCAACTTTTTTCTATTATCTAATGTGGGACTCAATCCTTACACATGTTCCTGACATGAGTTTCTCCACGTCCCGCGGAAGTTGAGTATAAGACATTACTGAACAACGTACGGGATGGGACGAATAAAAAAAGCTGGAGGTAATGCAGAAAAGAAGAGGAAGAAGAAGATGAATAGCACATATCAAAAAATGAAGAAGATGAATAGCACTGAATTGGGAGAGAATTTAGAACATCATATCGAAAGTGTATTACATTTTTCTTTTTTTTGAACGGCGAAAAAGATATATTTCATTAAAACGAAATGAAGTACATCGATAAACAGGGCAAGAAAAGATAGCATCACAATGTGAGAGTAACATCCCAACGAGGTTGGCACCCTACCCCACAACAATCATATGCTATTCAAGCCCGAGGATTGATAAGAAATCAATCCAACCGGATTACAAGAAGAGTACCCAATGAGGCTTACAAAGCAATAAGTAGAAGTCGAAGTCGAAAAACTTCCCAGTAAGATCAGATCAAAATGTCAAAGCGAGATTCCTTTGAGCCCAACCAATTCGAGATAGTCAAATTGGCGGAATCAGCAGATGAATAGATCCTCAGTTTGCAGCCCTTGCATCAGAATGCACATCATCACCATCATTACCACCGAAACATCAGAACACAAACCACCCCACCCTCCAGCCACAAACAGCCCCACCCCCGAAGTGTATTACATTTGCTGAATGCAACCCAGTGTTTCATACTTGTAGCCCAATTTGTCATCTACCGCAATGAGTCAATGACTTCTAAAGTCGGTCCTATTTACGAGGAAATATTTCGATACATAAGTTGGGTCCGGAGTGCCTCCATGAATTTGGTTACACATTGTCACTTCCTATGACCGTGCGATGTCGAATGCCATAGAAGATTTAACTGAAGCTCTTCTTACCACCAATTGATTTTAGGAAAGATGACCGGTGAAAAGTGGTCTGACGACATACAACCCATTTTTTATTCAATGCAATCCGGTATTTTGTATTGGAGGTACCCGACAATTTTTTGAAACGTCCCAAAAATAAAACAGGCGGAACAAAGTGGGACAGAGGGAGTACTAGTTAGCACACTAATCTGAATTCACCAACTTGATTTAATCGCTTTTTAAGGGAAGTGGTAATATAATGGTGGTTGTGTTTGAGTGGTAATATTTCTTTGCGATGAGTGATTTTAGGTTTGAATTGATGAAGCAGTATGTATACTACTCTTACAAGATCGGTTGACTGGGAGCACGACAACAAGAACGAACTATCTCTAAGTTTTGGAGTGGCCGCCCAAGCACTAGGCAATTAAGGCCCATGTGTATCCACTTTTGAGAGGCCTTGTTTTTCACAAAGGTATAGGTCTGTCAATGGACCGGATCCAATCCGAATCCGATTCAAAAAATTCGATCCGAATCTGATAACATCGATTTGATAATCGGAATCCGGTAATCCAAATACGGATCGAATCGAATTAAATCCGTTATCAATCCAATCCGAACTTTAAAAAAAAATTAAAAAAAAAAAAACTGTAAATTTTTTATTTTGAAAAAAAAATGTTTAAGAAGTTGTATTTTTATTTTATATTTTTAAAATTTTTATTTGGAAAATAATTTTTTTTAAATTGTATTTTTTTGAAATTTTTTTTTTGAAGTAAAAAAGTTTTCGGATTTTCAGATTCGAGTTTTATCAGATTCGGATTTGGATCGAATCCGGTCCATTGGCAGGCCTAACAAGGTATATCACGCATGTATACAAGAAGTTTTGACTTTCCAAAACTATTTTAGTTGGGCGTGACCATAGGGGCTCCCTACTCACCAATGAAATGTCCGGTTCGAGCCATAGCTACAGTCCGGAAGAACAGGCCGTCACCACAGCACTACTTTAGTGCACAACTGATGAAAACTCCCTCCTTTGATCTACAGACGAGGTTCAAGTACCTGTAGGAACTCGAACTCCCACCAGCGTTAAGGGATGTAATGAGCCTCACCAACTGGGCTACCACCTCAATGGTTGCTCAGCTTGTTTGCCACTCTATTTTTACCTTTACCAAATCCTGGCTCCGGCTTGTTCGTGGCTCTATTTTTTTACCTTAAGCGAAAAGAAGAAAAGTAAAATGCGTCGGTCTCATGTATTAGGTCAGCCCTCCGTTTTGAAATTGTCGGAAGGAGACAGCGACATGCTCCCCTCCCACCTTCCCACCCATATCCACGCGCACAGAGACCCCACCAAACACATTACTAAAGAAAAAACCCTAATGCCCCCTCGACGAAACAACCCCCTCCACCAAATGTTGAGACTTTTGAGAGAGAGAAAGAAAGAACGGACCTGAAAAATAGAGAGAGAGAGAGAGAGAGAGAGAGAGAGAGAGAGAGGAGGAGGAGGAGGAGGAAAAACCTAGCTCAGCTCCTTATTTCACCGAACGGACCTCATCCATCCAAGAAATATATTAAATAATTCAACCCAATTTTGGTCTATCATATTTTTTCCCTTTCGAATTTAGGTGTTTGGACTAACTTTCAGCTTGCACATATCTCAATTAATACCAGAATTTAACTTAACGGCCCGACAAATATTCCCTGTGTCGAGACCAACTTACACAGACGTTCATTTATTTCGGGAACTAAATTAATGATCAATTACTTATCATAAACACAGAAAAAAAATAGATATTTAAAATCAACACAAAGTCAGGTATGAACCGGCACTACAAGAATTGATGACACTCAAACAATTTGGAGTTTGAAATTTGGAAGAGAACAAACTAGCTAGCTCATTCGTGTCAGGCATTGACCACCACTTTAACTCCACGGAGTTGTGGATGTCATGCTATTGGTATACTGTCTTGTCCTAAATAGGCTTAAACTTTTACAATATTTAAAAACAAATATTTCTAATCTTTGAGTGCGTTTTTCTTTTTTTTCCTCCTCTTTTGTTGTTTGCGTCTGCTCTTTTGTTCTGTCCACTTGGAGCACTCTTATGTGTTGTTTTTAATTCACAGTATCATCTACAATCACTCTCTCTCTCTCTCTCTCTCTCTCTCTCTCTCTCTCCCTTTACTTGATTCCGTAAGCTACCAGGACTGCATCTAATTCTCCTATTCTAGTTTCACACTCCATACCTCTTTCTCAATGGAACTGTATTGGCCCTTGTTTCAGAGTTAATATCTGGGTTCTCACTTCTCTCTTTTTTCATAGTTTTGTTCATCGAATTCGCAACAATGGCTAACCGGTGGTGGACAGGCGTCCAGGTGGGCTTGCCGGGAATTGATCCGGCAACCAGCTCACCTAAGCAAGATCTTGAAATCTCCATGAACCAAAAAGCTTCCAACAATTCTATTAGAGATGACGACGAAGAAGACGAGGACAGAGATAATAGGGATGAGCTGAACGAGGGCGCGGTGGTGGAGCCTGGGTCACGTAGACCAAGGGGTCGCCCTCCAGGATCGAAAAACAAGCCCAAACCCCCAATCTTTGTCACTAGAGACAGCCCTAACGCGCTGCGTAGCCATGTCATGGAGATAGCCGGAGGGACCGATGTCGCAGAGAGCATCGCCCAATATGCCCGGAGGCGTCAACGAGGGGTTTGCGTTCTGAGCGGAAGCGGTTCGGTCGCCAACGTGACACTGAGGCAGCCGGCCGCGCCAGGCGCTGTGATGGCACTTCACGGAAGGTTTGAGATTCTTTCATTGACAGGGACATTTCTGCCTGGACCATCCCCACCTGGTTCCACTGGCCTAACTATTTACCTGGCAGGCGGGCAGGGGCAAGTGGTGGGGGGAAGTGTGGTCGGTTCACTGGTGGCGGCAGGACCAGTCATGATCATTGCCGCCACATTTTCTAATGCTACCTATGAGAGGCTGCCTCTAGAGGATGACGATGATGTTGGTAGCGCTGGGCAGGGTGAGCTGCCCAGCGCCACGGGAAGTGGCGGGGGACCACAACAACACGGTCTCCCTGAGCCTTCTTCTCTTCCAACTTACAATTTGACACCAAATCTATTGCCTAATGGGGGGCAACTTAATCATGATCCATACAATTGGAATCATGCCAGGCCTCCTTATTGAAGGGGGCAAGACCTAGAGATCAGACAGTACTGTAACCTTAACAATGTTCAATAAGCAAAAGGGGAGAAAGGGTTTAGCCTCATGAATCCTTAATGGTGTTGTATTGATAGGTATTTAGGAATAGCAAATTCTAGAGGACAAAGCTTATTCCTATGTAAATTAGGCTTCTTTTGTGTTGTTTCCTTTAAGTTTGCAATAAAAAAAAGCCCCAGGTTTGCTTACTTTGATTACTTCTTAATTTGTGTAAACTTTTTATATGCAATTAGTAACAATTTAGTATTTGCACTAAGCTTCGTCTGCGGTTTGCCAAAGGTGAGCTTTGTTTTTAATGATTGTTTTAGAACATATATGCAATTCCCTACAATTTAGTCCTTCGCATTTCTGGGTGTTAATCCTGGCCCAACGATTGGGTAGCTGCACTTCGATGATGCAGTAAAGTTAAAAGTTCCATTCCTGTGGATTGACAAGAATTTCTACGTGGGGAGGTATAGAGAACTCTAATGTCATTGGACAAAATTTAAGTTTGTTATCTTCTAGTGAGAAGCAAATGGTTTTGGGTAGGGGGGAATTTCTGACATGACATGAGAATACGACACGAAATTAGTAGGTTAGAGTTAGCTATTTTTGACACAGAACACGAATATGGCACAACAGGATAACATGAAAAGCTAAACAGGCCGGGTTAGGATTGAGAGAATATATACACGAACATGAGAAGACACGATACGAACAGGAGATGACACGACGCGGGCTGGGAATTTATGAAAGGAGAGGATAATACTACACGAATTGGACACGAAGTTAGCAGGTTAGGGTCGGCTATTTCTGACACAGAACACAAATAAAACACGACACGATGACACAAAAAGCTAAACAAGGTCGGGTTAGGATTGAAAGAATTCCAACACGAACACGAGATGACACGACACGATGCACAACCCTAGTTCTGGGCAAGTTGTAATGAGGGTATATGTTTTTTTTTTTCTGTTTCATGTATAGTCTTCACTCTTAAGAATCAAATCTGTTGACCTTGTTTCAGTTTTGGTAACATGTTAGTATTATATGAAACTGGTCGAAAACTAGGGTTTGCTTTCATAAGATTGCAGAGGGAAAATGGTTTCTTCCTTCTTCTTTTTTATATTGGCTTTTCTATGGGTTTCTTGATTTCACCGTCAAGTCTTTGTCATGGTTTCAACTATGGGAAGCATCTTTGAAGGTTCATAGTTTCGACTATAGTCGTAGCAGTCACATAGTGGCAGTAGCTGCCAGAAAGCGGTCAAGAAAATCAAATACACAGCGATACATATCGACATAAAGCGGGCAAGAAAATCGAATACACAGCAATACATATCGACATAAAGCGGGCAAGAAAATCAAATACACAGCAATACATATCGACATAAAGCGGGCAAGAAAATCAAATACACAGCAATACATATCGAACAATCGGTCGATATGGGTACATGTGAGTTTTTCGGAAGGAAATGCTAATGACCGTTGTGGCAGCAATGACTTGGCATCTAGAAGAGTTTAATTACTACAGAAATCTTGATGAATGTAAACCTTCCCTCTCTCTTTTTCACTTTCTATTATTTATTTATTTATAGATAAGCTAAATACGACCAGTCTTCTCTGTACCCGTTCCGTTATGGTTTTTAATTTTTAAGTACTTATTTTCTGCTTTACGAGACCGGTCATTTTTTCACAATACATTATTTTTAATTTAAAAAATAAGTATTCATTTTGCTTAGCGAAACAGGGCCAGCATTGGCACAAGTCCCAATACCTAATTGAATAAAAATGAGTATGCATACGACTTTCATGGTCTTCATTTTCGTCTCGTAATCGCAAATGTTTTCTTGGGGAGGGCTGCCGACTCTAAGTCTGAGGTTTTCCCAGGGAAGGGTCTTGACTCTTGCCCTTTGTTTTTTTTATCGATGGGCAAAAATATTATTGTTAACTCGATAAGCGTATATCGAGAAAAGCAAAAAAGAAAAAACACCTAGCTACAACATGATGTTGATGCATGATGCATGGGTTTTCCTAGGGAGGTCACTTTAACGTTCTCGTTAGCTAGAAATGCCAAAATGAGGAATGATAAAGGTATTCGAACGATTTGTGAAAGCTAGTTAGATCTATTACTATCATCATTTTCACAATCTCAAAAGGAAAAGAAAATCTACTCGTACTTATTGATGCGAAGTTGGAATTATCCAATGGTTATTTTTGTAACGCCACCGTTGAGTACGTAGTACTACAGTTATTTGCAACGCCTTCTTAAATGAGTGTATGTCCATGTATGTGTGAATCCTACCCTATGTGAAATAAGTGTTACAAATAATTTTTGCATCTAATTTTTCCGAAATAAATTGATTAAAGTGCCTGTCAATCTTGCAAAGAGTTTTCTGCCCACCGTAGAAACGAGTTTTTCTATCGAACTTTGGTGGAAGGGGAGAATTCTACAATAAACATCTCGGTTTATTTTATTTTATTTAGCTAAGCGAAGAGGATTTATTAATCTTTATAAACATCCCTATTAAGATGTGTCCGGTGTACATTCCTTTGAATCGCTTTGGATTCGTAACATTTTCTATAGATATTCATAATATTTTGTATATAAAATTCATTACATTTGCATAAAACTTTATAATATTTGTGTCAAAACTCCTAAATCTATTAAAAATCTCATAAAACGCGAAATTCTGTATGTTTCAAACAAATAATGTGGGCCAAAATATTAGCTAATTAAGTTAATACGTGTTCTTTCCAAAAAGATAAGCAAATAAATTCCGTAAAGAGAATGATGTTTTATATTCTTGTAGATTTTCATGGGTAAGTCATATATATACAACTTGAGTTTACCTACGTTTTGTCAAAGGTAATTGGTAGGTTAAAAATATTTTTAAATTAATTTTCTGAATTAAGAATACATCTTTACTTGATTTTTAAAATAAGAATACTTTTAAAAAGATAAAAGGTTAATAGTGAACACATGTTATAAAATACAACGACCCTAGGCTGCCTTTAATGTTTAATAAAGCAACATGAAGGATGAGTTCTTGTAAACTTTCTTCGTTTTATGTGTATTGTTCGTTTTTTTGAATTTCTTTTTTCAGGTTTGCATTATAGTTTTTGGGTTGATCATCCGTCTCAACAAGAGGAATTTGAAAAGTAGTAAAAAAATTATGACCAAAAGCAAAAAAAAAAAAAAATCACTAAGGCGAAAAAAGTATCAAATTGCTGGGGTTTTTTTGTGTGTCTAAAACGTCGTCTTATATGAATTTTTTTCAATATCGGTCCACATTTTTCCACTTTTCCAATTCGTCTCGTCGAAATGAATTAATGCCAGATATTCATACTTGATTTAATTTACACTTGCAATACATTGCATTAGTTACATGGAAAATGTAAACTTCCGCCCAATAAGCGGAAGATAAATGTGTACAAAGTATATCAATATCTGGAAAAAAAATGTATTGATATTCAAAAAAAGTTTATTGATATCCGTAAAATGTGTATCAATATCCAAATTTGTTTGTCATTATATGCTTATTATCCTCTGCCTAATAGGCAAAAATTAGCAAGACTGTAATTGCATTGCCATCAACAGCTATCGTTAGTTTAGGGTAAATAAACAACATTAAAAGATCATTGATTGGGGTTCTGATTGTTTCCGGTAGTACCCCTATACTGAAATCGGACTTTTTATATATGCTATGTTTTAGACAACTTTAAAGTAATAAAATAATGGGAAAAATTACAAAAAACTATAATCGAAGAATGTGATGAGCACTGCCCACTATTATTATGCTCAACCTTGAGGTCAATAAACAATCCTCATTACAGAAAAATTCCTTATAATTGTAAATTTATCCCATAGAATATTAGTCATAAATTATTTTTTATATATCCTGTAGTTCGAACATAAACCTTGAGATTAAATCTAAAAAACCAGACTCCATAACCAATAAACGACAAAAAAAAAAAGAAAAGTATTTTCTTCCACTTCAAAAAAGAAAACACTCTTCGAGTTTTAATAAATGTTTCTTTCGCTGAGAAAAAAAAAAAAAAAAGAAAACACTCTTCGATCTTTTGGAAATAAGAAAAAAAAAAAAAAAGAGGGAAAAAAAAAGACTTGAAACAAGGGTAGTTTCATCAATATAAATATCTACTTTTTATCTACTAATGAAAGTAGTTGGAGAACCTCATCGTTTACCAATGAATTTAATTTTCCTTACAAGCCAAAACGATGTTTACCAGCTTCGATCTTAGGTTATTTAATATGCTTAACCTTGTACCCCAGGGACAACGGTTAGCATTTGCCATTTATTATTGCGTTGTGTCTCTCTAGATATATCCATATGTATCTATATAATCTACATTGATCCAAATCAACAGTTAACTTTTTCTATCCCGGTGTTCCAGTGTAATTTAGACGTTGGCATGGGTCGCATGAAAATCTTGAAATATGACAAAATTTTCATGCGATCTAGATTTTTCACCGATATGGGAAAAAATTTGGAACATATATATATATATATATATATATATATATATATATATATATATATATATATATATATATATATATATATATAGGCTTAATTTGAGAGGGTAGCATTTTGAGGGTTAAAGTTATGCAAACAACCACTCTAAAAGAAGAAGTAGGATTGCATGCATGGGAGCAAGTTTATTGTATGATGATGAGAACAGAAATTCTGGAAAAACATAGTCTAATTAATTCAAAATATTAATAAGGAATTAATTAATTAAGTGATTCTCAATAACTAGATGAGACTTAATCTGTATGGTTAACAACAGAGAAGGGTATAACTGGTCTACAATACATCATTAAACATAGAATTATGGAACAAGTTTTTTAATAGGGAAAGAGGAAAAAATATAACATGCGAAAAATTTAGGCCCAACCTAGCCTAATTGGTTAGGTCAATTTACTTCGCTGAAAGGTAGCAAAATTGTCGGACCCTTTAGTTAGGTTTAAGTCTGACGAGAGAGTACTATTCTACGACTCGCAATTCGTTTATTTTCATACCGCGTGACGCATTTACTATCTATTATTTGATTAACTAATCCTTTATATTTGATTCGGTAAAGAGTTAAATGGTTTGGCAATTGTATTGGTATTAGAGAAAAGTCCAAATATAAAGAAATAGTGATAACTTATCAGGAAATAATATTTAAAAAGTGAAGAAATTAAAGAATACTAAAGCAATTGGATCCTTTGCTTACTTTGCTTTACTCTTTACCAGATAGTTCTAATTAATTATAAATTGGATTACAATGATGATCATCCCCTTTAACTAATTAATGTATATTTAATCTATTAACGTGCATGTGTGTAAATGGTGACTTAATTAGAAATAGGGGCATTATCAATCTTGAGAGTTAATTAATTAATCAAGTCTTGTTCCGCTAAAAGAAATAAGTAAATAAAAAAAAAAAGTATTTTTTTTTGAATTAAAGGTGTGTATTGTGAAAGAAAGATCTGTCTCGTAAAACGAAAAATAAATAATTTAAGTAAGAAACTTAACGAAACGGGGCCTCATCAGTAGCTTCTAAATGAAAAACATGATTCTACAAAACACTAGATCACTTTTAAGAAACAAATTATAAATTCTCAGCAACATAATTAAACTCTCGTGCGAGTTGGTTGAACTATATATACAGTATAAAACCCCGTGAAAATACTATTTTTTTACTCTCCTGAAAAATACGGTTTTGCTTATGCTTCACGTGATAATTAGTCAAGATCATGAGAATTTGCTTTCACTTACGGTACAATTTTTTACCCGTGGGCGTACAATAGTCAATCAAAATCATGTTTTATTTCCAGCTGCCCCTTCATTCTCTTCTTTTCATTATTTTCGTAAACTTTACTTTGTGGACCTCGGATTAACATCGATGATCCGAACCATTCAGGTCGTGACACCCAACCCCCGAAGAACAATATCTTGTTTCTTAATCTATAAAATGGAATGTGGAGTGTGGAGGACACCTGGCAGGAAACAATTTCCCAAACGCCCGCACACATGTTTTACACATGCTTTGATTAGCTAGAATGTGACAAATACTACATTTGTTGTTGTTGTTGCTATTTGTTGTAGATTGGATTTGATTAGTACATTAGATAGAAAAATAGGTATATTATTTCTCGTAGCTCTCTCATTGATATCTTAATTAATTTCATATATATAATTAAACACAATAATCCGTGTCCGTTCCAAAAAACCAAGACCGGTCCTGGTCAATGCAAATATATTTTCTTTTTCTTTTTTCTTTTTTATAATTGAGTATCTGGATCAACTTGTGTATGCACCTCTACTAATCATACGGTCTTAAAGTTAACGACCAGTAAAACTCTAGTAACCCCAATATTTAGAACGTTTGGCATTTGCAAGCCAATTGGCAATGGCGGAGCCACATGGTGCCTAGTGGGGGCAAGCGCCCCCATTGCAATTTTTAACAATTTTATTTTTACCCCAAATTATAAATGTCATCACAATTTGTATTCAAAAATTATAGGAGTACAAAACAAGTAAAAGATAGAAAATTCTAAAATCATGTTCAATGGTGCCCCCACCAACCTAAATTTCTGGTTAATTACGTCACTACCAATCAGTCAGATCCCTAGGGGTTAATGCATATAAAGTTAGAGCAAATCAAAAGGGTGATGGGTGGTTGTTCGGCTAAATAAATCACTTGGCTTATTTTTTGTCCGTATTCAAATTTTTTTCCGCATTTGTTAGTTTTTATCAATTTTTTAGGGATTAATGCTTCTTCATGACAAGAGGAATCGAAAAAGTAAAAAAAAAATTACGATCAAAATCTATTTTTTTAATAAAGACGAAAAAATTGGCTTATTAGTTTATTTTTGTCTTTATTCAAAAAAATTAGGTTTCGATTGTAATTTTTTACTTTTTAAATTCTTTTTGTCATGATAAAACAAAAATCTTCAAAAAAATTGACGAAAAACTAACAAATATAAAAAAATTTAAATAAAAATAAAAAAATAAGCCACTTGACCGACAGAACAACTGCACAATCAAGGTATCCTAGAGGAATAGGAACATGGAGGAGTGGAGGACCCTCTTCACATGGATTCACGTGTCAATGTAGACAAATCCTAGAGGAATAGGAAGATGGAGGACCCTCTTCACATGGATTCACGTGCCAATGTTAACAAATCCTAATATAGAAACTATATTAAATTTGCAACTTGGTTAAAGCCATTCCAATGCTAATATAGAAAATATATTTAATTAGCAACTTGGTTTAAAAGCATTCCAATGCTAAAGTCGAAATATGATGGGACCTCATTGCTTCAATAATTACGGTCGCTCTATTACTTACAATAATCTCTGTTTAAAGACCCATTAAACAAATGATTCTTGCTTTTTGTTCCACTAAATTAAGCCTTTCCAAGTACAATCACACACGCCCACCAACCTAATGAGACGGGGTTCGGGTGCGTTTGGACCTTTTCAGTTTTTTATTTATTTAAAGAAATTAGAAGCAGAAACAGATTAATATTTTTATAAAAATAAAATAAGAAACGTGTTTGATAATATTTTTATTTCTCAAAAAAAAAAGGGGGAAAACACTTTTTTATAGTTTACAAAAACTTTTAAAAAGTTTATAAAAAACAAAAATAGTAGAAACAAAAATCAAAAACTGAAAACAAAAAAGTTACTAATTAAACGCCCCCTTACCTTTGCTGGGTTTTTTTTTCTTCTTCTCAAATTTATAACTTTCAATAACCCCTCATGTCTATTGGGGGTTTTCTCTCTTGATCTTAGATTTGAGAGTTTTTTTTTTTTGTGTGTGTGTGTGTGTATGTTTTTCTTTCTTTTTCCTTTCTCTCGGTTTCTCCTTCATCATGAGGTGTCGTTTCGGGTTTCGTTAATGGTGGTAGTGATGATTCTTGGGCGGTGATGGCAGTTTGACGACAAATTAGACCAATTAGATTGTGGCCACATGCCCTGAAAATGTAAAAGGCGGATTGAGGGAGCGCTAGCAGGACAAGCACTTAATTCAGAGTTGCCACTTAAGTTTGAAGGTCTGACATCCAAGGAACCGAACTTGAAATGCTTGCTGTGCTGTTTTGATTTGAAAAGGTGAAGGCACCAGTCTGTCATAACCATATCTGGGTTCAGGAGCCAAGTTACGAAAGGGGAAGGATTTTAAGGCACCCCTCTCGCCCAATCCGGAGATCAGTCTCTACTTAGACATATGCAAAAAATATTTGCAATTCTATTTGATTAATCAATTCTTTAGCCAATTAAGACAGGAGAACAGTTTTAAGGGGATTAAAACTGTAACATGTTTTGCAGGATGTGATTGATAGCATGGATGGCATGTTTATGATAAGCGATAAACAAGATAAGGCCAAATACTACTCAAATGGGCCAACGCGGTGCATAGTTGGAAGTTGATGCACGCAGGGGAAACTTGCATGCACTGATCTGTTTCACATAGATCACTGCATGCAAGCAGACCTACGCGCACGAACCCCAGATTAGTGCGCGTGAGTTTTCTTATTCCAACAGGTTTTGGTTTTATCCCCCTCTGGGCTTTGGAATGACTAGTGCTCATCCAAGACAAATCAATACACTTGTAATAAAAGAACCTAGCATGGTAAGCCAAGACCTAGTGTGAAATTCCATTATTGCCCTTGTAAGGTTTGCTCTTGCATGTGTTGAGCTGAGGGTAGTTTAGGTATTGTATGTTAATCCTAGGTTCTCCGGAATTTACCTAATCAAATGGTACTTTGTTCCAAATTTTACTACTGCCTCTCCCGGAATTGTAGGGTGTAAAGCTGAAACTTAGGGACAAAGGCAAAGAAAGTCTCAAGTCATGAGTGTATTTTCCCTGATTTAGGGAGTGATTCAGGGAGAGCAGAGAGATTGCTTCCTCAAGCATAATTGGTCCATGATTTAAGCAGTTCAAAACAGGTAGAATCCAATCTCTCTCTCTCTCTCTCTCTCTCTCTCACTCAAACAACTCGATCGTTCTTCCTTCGCAGGTTGCCCATTTTGCTACTCCCGGCTAACCCATCAATCATCATCCATCGTCTCCTAACCGTGCGGACAACTTTCATCCACAGCCAAGTTACCTAAATTTTTGCGATACAGCCAAGGCAAAGCATGAGCCAGCCGCTTCTCAGGTTAGCTCTCACCATGTATTCCTTTGTATATAGTAATTAATTTGTATTAAGTCAATTTTTTTGGCAGGATGTATTTTGTATAGGGTTTTCTCATGTTTGGTCAATATACCATTGTCATAATAGGGGCCTTTTTTTCCCTTCTTTTGTTTCGATTTGTGTAATTTTCTTTTGCTTCGATTTGGTTTTTTGCAGGATCTATAACTATTGGGTTTTCAATTTGCAATTGTATTCTCAGGTATGATCTCGATCAGGTTTTGTTCCTCTTTCCGTTTTCCTATTTTTCCTGGTGCTTTTCATTTGTATATACTATATTCATTTTATATGTGAAAAAGTTTTTGAAAAAAAACAGAAAGACAGTTTGTCGTGATGAAAATACTGTATATGTGTTTGTGTGTGATGAGCTTGGTATGGAGTTTCAGATTTCTCATGATCCTCAAAAAGAATTGTGTCACAAAATTTTTCAAGAGAGTGTCATTCCTTATTTAGGATTGGTGTTGTGAATGGTAGATAATGAACCCAATAAGTGAACAATTGGTTTTAGATTGGTCTTGGCCTTAGTAATTCTAAGGCATTGTCTTAATTTGAAGATAAGGATAAATGGAGGTTAGGCACAAAAATAAACTTCTTGTTTGGCTCCCATTTACATTGACATTGACATTTGGTTGGGGTCATTGAGGTCATTGATTTGTGGTAATGCCTTTGGTCTCATGACCTCACACACACACACTCTCTCTCTCTCTCTCCGAAATAGTTAAAATGTACATTGACAAGCCCAATCCAATAATTAAAGTCAACTTTTTTCATTTATAATTTAGCTGAAGTTGTTGCGAATCTGGAAAAGTTGTTGCGAATTTGGAGGATGCATTTTTAGGTAACCATTTTATGCTTCTTCAAATACTCAAATCTGATGTAATTTCATGCGGTAGGATTTGTTTGATCGGCTGGAGAAGGAGATGAAAACCTATAGTCATAGTTCGTGTAATTGCTCGAGGCGTGCATGCAGCTGAGAAGCTGGAACTAGAAAGGAAATATATAGCAGTCTTGCTGAGTCACATGAAACTTGTAATAAGAGTGGTACAAATGAATATGGTTTCGAGAAATGGTCAAGAAAGGAAAAAGGAAAACCATTTGGAAATGCAAGGATGGATTCTATGATACTTAAATATTGTTGGAAGTTCTGTGGTTGAATCTTCGTTCAATATGGATTTGTATTTTGTTTTTTTATTACTACATTACCATTAATGTATGAAAATAACCATTCCTACACCAAGTACCAATTAAACCAATGAGCACGCAGAATCGTGCGAAGCACGAGTATTAGAGTAGTAAAATAGTAAATAGTATTTACACTACACAGTTTAAAGGCTGAAAAGCCTAACAAATGAACAAATCACCCCATAAATAGTGTAAAGATAAAAATAGAGGCCAAGGCCAAGGCCAAGTCACTCATACAAGAGCAACGCAATGGAAAGCCACTGGATCAAGAACACCTGCGCGAGCGGATTGGTAACTTGCGCGCGCCCATCCAGGCTGTTTCCAGTACTTGTTCTCACATGACTGGGGCTCTGGGACATGTCAAGATATACCCCAGTTGGTGTTCCAACATAACAGAAATACGTATTAAAATACGAGCTAGCAGTTTGAACATAGGAAAGCAGTAAATTAGTTGTTAGCATGCTTGCAGTGGTCTATATTCTAAGGAGAACATAAAATAGCAAGACACCAATCCCCACGCAAATCGGCGTGTGTAGCCACAAAGCGGCGCACGCGAGCTAATGACCGACGTGCGCTGATTCTTACCACAATGGTTTTTGAAACATTGTCAGCCTTAGAGCCAGGGCGTGGTATTGATTACCAACTTTGACCCTACCAGTCCTCCTCAGAGATCAGAACAATATGCAATACAAAGGTGTTATACCTTTGATTTTTGGGTTTGAAAGAGTATTGAGCTTTGATGTTTGAGGTTGAATGAGGCGTGAAAATGGATTGTAAGATTTTGTAACTTTTTTTTCTAACCCTTTAATTGAAAGAGTGCGGGGGGTATTTATAAGACAAGCACCCACCATTAATGGAAACCCTTCATTAATCAAAGGAAACCCTCCATTAATAGAAAACATTCTATTAATGGAAAGCATTCTATTAAAGGAAACTATTCTATTAATAGAAACCTTCCATTAATGGAAACCCTCCATAAATGGATACATTTCAGAATCCTTCCAAAAATGGAAAATAAAAGGGTCGGCTGCAAATTTAACCAGCGCGCAAGGGTTGAGGACAGGCGCAGGCGGACCAAACTAGCACGCATGAGTCAATGGTCAAACTTTGACTGTGGACCAACACCTGGCAATTCGACCCACGCGCGCTAGTTATCAAACAACGCGTGCCAGTAGAGTTTTGGAAAGTTTGGGGGTTTCAAAATGCTCAAAACCCAATCACTTATTATTCCCGGGGTGTTTTTGATCCATTTCATCATCGGGAAATAACAAAAACCGAAAGTAAACTAATCTGAAAAGTCCAAATTAAGGTGTCTACATAGATCAACTTTCTAATCGATCCGTTTATGGAGGATGTTGTCGATTTAATGTGTTGAGGCCATGGCGCGCGTGCACGAATGCCTTACAGCTTACTAAGCTTTTCGGTTTGAATTCTTTTACAGTAGACGAGGACTCGCAACAGCTGATTCAGATCTTGGGTAGTCTATGGAAGTGGAAGGTCTCGTCGAAGATATTCGTCAAGAGTTTATCGATGGGTTTAGGTTTTGTGATTTTCTCTTTATTCATAGATCGGCGAGTGTAATTGCACACAGTTTGGCAACTTTGGATTTTGGGAGGTTTTGGTATTCGTACTTGGAAAGTTAGACCTCCTGATTGGTTATTGGATTTTCTATGAAACAATAAATCATCATCTTTGATGTACAGTTATACTCCTTTTTATCTGTTAGAATATAGTAATCATATAATATCATAATCTTGTGCTAATATGATTACGATATTATGTGACTGTCTTGATTTTATTTTGATTGTAATTGATTACGATTTCATTATAATTTAGATGATTCTCTTACATAGTTAGGGATCCGGGGACTGTGATGCACAGCGCATGTTGTACTGCACGCCAAAACAACGTCATTTTGGTTCAATTTTGTGCCAAGTGTTTCAGCCAACACGGGACTCGTTTGGCAAATCAAAGAACGGGCCAAGCAAATCAGAGAACGGTGAGGATGAAACTAACGAAACAAACAAAACTAACGGAAATTCCTATCGAACCCCATTAATACACTCTGGATGAGTTTAGGAAACCCTTGTTTACACAGAGTCATCTTCTTCATTGCAACCATGTTCCGACCATCGTCGATTCACTGCACGCATGTTCCGGCAATGGAAGATTCACGGCACCCATGTTCCAACCATCGTCGATCGATGATGGAGTAATCTCCTTCGACCACAGATCAATCGAGTAGACAACGGCAGCGAACTTCGTGAAAGATAGAAGAGATGAGAGGAGTGAGAAGAAACAGAGAAAAATGGGTGTTTTCCAATTTGAACTGGTTATGACATAGGAGTAAATGTTTGGAGAAAGCGATGGAAGTATTGGAATTTGGGGGCACATTAACTTCTTAACGTGACACAGGTCTCCGTTCCATTAATTTAGATGGCAACATGTTATTGTTGGGCAGCCAAACGAGTCTCTTGTTGGCTGAAACACTTGGCATAAAACTGCACAAAAACAATGTCGTTTTGGAGTGCAACACAGTCCCCAGATCCCATAGTTAGGCTCATTCTTTTTATATAAATAAAAGCCTCATTGTACGATTTCATTATCGAGTTCAATAAAATATTTCTTCTCTAATATTTAACATTATCAATGAAAGTTCAACCCCCACCCCCCCCCCCCAAAAAAAAAAAAAAGTATAATCAAACAAACACTTTTATATAGGGTTGTGCAAAAAAATTCGTCAACTGGCAAACCAAATTGATCAACACTCGTTGAGGGAGAGGATGAACGGGTTACTTCGGGTGAGTGATAAGCTATTTTGTTGTTGGTTTGAATTAACTGGGACTTATATCTTCTAACCTGTCATGATAAACTCAACCCAACAAGCTCGATATGTAGCTATTACAAAGACTTGTTTAAAACGCAGATTAATTGCAAATTTTGAAAAGGTCAAAGAAGTTGGCCTGAAACCTAGAATTTAGGAGGAACTCCATTGGAGCTAGTCCATGTAGAATTTTGTTTTGACTTTAATTTGTTGCAAGTAGGTGTACAAAGTGATCCAGCTCTGCTCTTGGATCTCTAGTACAAACTGGATCTGGCCCATGGACTTGCCTCCACCATGCCATAGTATTGCGCTCAGGCCCATCCCACGTCGACCGCGTGCAGTGTGCCCTATTCAGCCCACATGCTATGTGCTCTGGGTTGCTCGTTTGGTTGGCCCAACATATCCCAGTTCGGCCCGCTACACTAGGGTTGCTAGAACATTACATGTAATGGATAACATTAAGGTTTCTATCACTAACGAGAAAAACTTTTTTATGGTGGAGCCTTGAGAATAATTTACGGTGCTCAATTGCGCGGGTTCAGATGTGTTTTGGACGGTTCGAATTTTGAAAAAACTATTCGCTATAAGAGTTTAACTCTTCGCGCAAATAATTTTTTAAATTCGGACCATTGATTGCCGAAACGGACGGTTCAAATTATGCGAAGCCGTGAATAAGTTTCTCTCATCACTAAACATGCACAATCTTTTTGTTAGGGTTTAGGGTATTATGGGCACACGCCCCAAAAATCACTCGCGATAAGCGGATGCGCCTCTTTTTGGAAGCGCGGCGAAACACTCAATTCAGAGTCGCCACTTGGGTTTGAAGGTCCGCTACTCAACGAATCGAACTTGAAACGTTTGCCATGTTATTTGATTTGAAAAAGGCTTGTAGACCGATCCGTCGTCACTTTGATATTTGAGGTTCAGGAGCCAGGTTACGAGAGGAGAAGGGTTTTAAGGCATTTCTCTCGCTCAATCCTGAGATTGGTCTCTACTCGGACATTTGTAAAACGTTTACGATTCTCTCTCATTAATCAATTTTTAGCCAATTAGGGCGGAGGAACAATTTAAAATGATTAAAATTGTAACAGATTTGTAGAATGTGATAAATGGCATTCTCACTTATTGAAACAGTTAGTATAAGATGAAAACAGATTACTGTGAAAACTTAAACAGACTGGAAGGCCACTGTTCTGGAGTGTAAAGCACAGGAAAAAACCAGCATGCATTAATCAAGTCACTGCATGCTGATCTAACCTGCGTGCGCTACACCACGACTTGAGCGCGCTAGTAAGTTCAAACTCACAGCTCTTATTTTCAACCCTCTGGGCTTTGAAAATGACTAATGCACACTCAGGACAAACCACGCAGTTCATATGACAATTAATATACAGTTACAGACAGTTTGAAAGGGTTACAAAGTTACAAAATGAATAAAACACTCCATAAACAGTGTGGGGATAAAAACAGAGACCAAGGCCTAGTTACCCATGCAAAGGCCAGCCACTAGTCGAGACTAAACCTGCGCGCGCAGGTAGACCACTACTGCGTGCAGGTTTGAGTCAACAAACCAGTGCTTGGTTCTACATGTTTCTGAGTTATGGGACATGTCCAGAAAGGCTACAATGGTATTCCATTGCAACAGTTATGAATATTAACTTAAAACTAGTAGCTTTAACAAGGAAAAATAGTAGACTGGTTTTTAGCATGCTCACAGTGATGTATATGCAAAGAAAACAACATAAAAGAACAAGACCCCTGTCCCCATGCAAATCAGGGTCAAGACTTGATATTTTTTTATCAGTCTTGACCTTGCCCCCCCCCCCCCCCCCCAGAATGCAAATCAAAGGTGTTATACCTTTGATTCAAGGGTTTGAAAAGTGTTTGAGTTTTGAGTTGAGGCTTGGATGATGGTTGTGCTTAGAGGATAAAGAATAAGTGTTGTGTTCTTGAATGCTCTTGTATCTCTTTAGTTTTGTTTTGAACAAAGAGAGGTTCAAAGATGGTAACCAAATGTTGTAACCTTGAAACCCTTTTTTTTTTCTAACCATTAGGGTGAAAGAGTGAGAGGAGTATTTATAGGGCAAACACCCTCCATTATTGAAAGCTATTCCATTAATAGAAACCTTTCAGAAATGAAAAGTAAGGTCGGCTGCAACTTTAACCAGCGCGCACGGGTCGTGGATCTACACGCACCAGTTAAAGCTGGTTGACTGACAGATGGTAAACAAATCAATGCGCGCGGAAAGGAAACCTGCGCGCACCAATAAGATTCTGGTTAGGGTTAAAAAGGGTGTCAAAAACTCAAAGTTCAAACATGCTATCATTCCCGGGATGTTCTTGATCCGTTTCATCATTAGGAAAATCAAAAACCGAAAGTAAACTAATCTGAAAATTCAGATTGGGGTGTCTACAGGTATGTATGGGCATAGATTTTATGAAATGATTCGTGATTTTCCAATACAAAAAAAAAAAAATTAATACTTTTTTTTTTTGACATGGAATAATAAATTTAACACTTGTTGCCTTCCTATTTTTTTCTTTTCTTTTTTCTTTTCTATCTTTGTTTTCCTTTTTTTTCCCTTTGCAACCACGAATAAGAAAATCCAAACATAGCTTAAAAAATCAGTTTCACTGTTTCCTTAGCGAGCCATTATTTCTTCGGAAATTCTAATCGCAAGAAAGATTTGCAAGGATCTACTCAAGGAAAAATGCGTTTGGGCCCACTTCGGGTCTCACAAAAATCTAGAAAAATATCCATAAATTTTTGAACATTATTTTATAGGGTCCTGTAAAAATCAGCTCCAACAGATGTCGGTAAGTTTTACTTTTGGATTCGTAGGGGCGAACTACGAATCCAAAAGTAATACTTACCAATATCCGTTGGAGCTGATTTTTTACAGGGCCCCATAAAATAATGTTCTAAAATTTATGGATATTTTTTTAGATTTTTGTGAAACCCGAAATGGACCCAAACGAGTTTTTCCTTGCGTGATTCTCTGCAAATCTTCCTTACAAATAGGAGGACTCTTCTTATTTCTTCTTGATCATTTATTTGCAAAAATTAGGCTTGAATAGAGTCTACTCAATGCTATTCATGGTTTCCCAATAGTAGGCCTAATGCCTCCAGGCCCACATCACTCAACTCTCTGCATTTCCACGTAATATAATCCGTTAACAAACCTAATCAAACAAAAGAGAGATGTGGTATGTTCTTAGGAAAGACGTCAAACCCCCTTTAGTTATTAACTCACTAATTCTCCACTGATATATATATATATATATATATACACTCCGGTTCTGATCCAGGATCCCGGATTTGGGAATGGTCCGGGACTGTGCTGTGAGCCGTTGGATTAAAATCCAACGGCCTGGATTAAAAAAGGGAAAAAAGGCTCCAATAATTACACTTTTTCCCCTCCCCCTCACACTTTCCCCCTTCCCCTTTTTTCTCACCTCTTCGTTCAAACAGAGTCCAGACCAGAGAGACAGACGAGAAGAGAAGAGAAACGCGAAGAGCGAGGAGAGAAGAAGAACGAAGACGAAGACGAGACGAAGACGTTCACGAACGACGGTATCTCTCTCTCTCTCTCTCTCTCTCTCTCACTCTCGAACTTGAACTCAAAAAATCTCGAACTCAAAATTTCTGAATCGGAAGAAATTGCTCTGAAATTAGGTGATTTTTTTAGGACGAACGACGAAGAACGAAGAGGAGGAGAAGAACGAAGGAGATCGACTGGAGAACGAGGTATATTTTTCTCTGTCATATTTTTCTCTCTCGTTCAAAAAAATTAAAATCTGGTTCTGATTGGCCCGACTTCCCACCTGAAATGCCCCATTCCCCAGTTTGATTCTTGGGCTCAGCATTGGAACCACCTGAGCCACCCCAACCTGCAGTTTGATTCAAGGGTTTAGCTTCTGATTTCCCTGCAGTACCCCATCCTCCAGTTTGGGATTTTTCAGCTTTAGACCCACCTGTGCTACCCCAACCTGCAGTTTGATTTAAGGGTTCAGGTTCTGATTTGCCTGCAGTACCCCATCCACCAGCTTGATTACTGGGTTTCTCAGACTTAGAACCACCAGCATTAGCCACCGGCAACGTCGCTCGATCCAGGTAGTCACAACCTCCGTTACCTTAAAAATTGCTCGTGAAAAAATCATACTTTTTATGGGTTTGTGCTGGATTTGTACTTAATTTGAAATTCAAGCCCTAGGGTCAGTTGTTATATATCAGAATCTTTATCGATTCAAGTCGAGTGAGTGGGGGTTCGATTATGCTGAGTTGTTTGTTGTGTAAAATTCGTAAAGAAATTTACTTTAAAATCTTTGCACTTTTTTTAAAAAAAATTTCTCGTCTGGCTTCCCTCAAAAAATAGTTTTGTGACGAAAAGCATGCGTACAAATTTTTTTTTTACTTTTTTTCTGGTATGGAACTAAAGACTTCCATGAGAACTTATTAGGAATACACGACCAAAGCCAAGAACACTTGCTTTTCACGCGGAAGCCCTCTGATTTTGTTCGTAAAAGTCAAAACTTTGCACGACTCGATCAGAATAATCACAGCAGCTATTATTTTTAACTTTGTCCGAGTATTAGAAACCATCGGCTGAGGCATTCTATCAAACAAACCGAAGTGTATCAAGTGCGGCAATGTCGCTCGATTCCGGTAGTCACCAACTCCGTTTCCTTAAAATTACTGGTGAAAAAATTATATCTTTTCAAGGGTTTGTGCTGGGTTTGTGCTTAATTTGAGTTTCAAGCCCAAGGGTTAGTTTGGTGTTATGCGTTTAAGTGGGCAGAACTCCCACCCGTAGACCATCCTCCAGTTTGAACCTTTGGTTCTGCCTTAGAAACACCAGTATTGCCCCACCCACCAGTTTGATTTTGAGATTCAGCTATAGAACCACCTGTATTACCCCAACCCCCACTTCTATTCTTGGGTTCGGTGTAATTAGAACCACATCCACGACGAAGATGGCAATTATGTTTGGCTATAATTAGGATTTTTTGTTCTGTTACTCGATTAGGGCTTTTTGTTATGTTGTTATGCAAGTTTAGGGATGTTAATTTAGAAACAAAATCAAAATGTTTGGCCGATATTGTGTTGATTTGTTGAAAAATAAGAGTTTTGATGGGCCATTTGTTTTCATACGCTTTGGTGCCACTGTGAATGTTGACAAAACACTAAATGTTAGCTTATAAATTTTATTGCTCATATACTAATTCGATTTGATAGTCTTTGCTATTTCCAGTTACGCATTCTTAAGAAGGAACGAAGAAGAAATGGAAGAAGAACAAATTTCTAATGTCAATCCAACTCCCTTATTTCCACCACCACCACTGCAAAGGTATATTTCTCTCTCTCATGTAGAAAAATAGGATAGTTACAATCACAATGGTTTATTTATTCTTTTGTCTTTTGGTGGGTAGAATGCAGTCTGTAGATGATATACAACTACTATCACCGTCACCTTCTCAACCTTTTGAGGAGTCTGCTAATTCTTCTGAAGCACTTTACACTCCTGAAGTCAAAAATGAGGTGATACCGAAAATTGCACAACAATTTAAAAGCTTAGAGGATGTTTTCAAAGCTTATAACAATTATGCATTCGAAGCTGGTTTTAGTGTGCGAATCAATTCTAGCAAGACGGATAAGAATCGTGAAACCATTAGGAAAGAGTATGTTTGTTACAAAGAAGGGGAGAGTAAATGTTCTGAGGCCAGTCAACGACAACGGGGTTTAACTAGGGAGAAATGTGGTGCAAAATTAACAGTAGTAAAAAATCGGTCAGGTGAAGGGTTTGTTGTGACCCAATTTGTGGAGGGGCATAGCCACCCTCTTACGACGCCAAGAAAGAAGCATTTCTTGAAATCTCATCGTCGAGTGTCAGTTGCACAGAAAGCGTTAACGCAACAACTAGCAGCTGCAAATGTGTCAACCAGCCAACAAATGAGTGTTTTAGAGTTGCAAGCTGGGGGTCTCGAAAATATTGGCTGTTTACGGCGAGATTTTTATAATTCTCAAAGGGATATGAGGAAATATGTAGATGGACATGACGCCAACATGTTGAAAGAGCTTTTTGAGACTGAAAAAGAAAAGAATCAAGGTTTTACGTATACAATCGAGGAAGATGATGAGCACAGGCTAACCCATTGTTTTTGGGCCGATGCGACGTCTAGGAAGTCATATCAGTATTTCGGTGACGTGGTGGTATTTGATACTACATATAACACGAACAAATATTGCTTGATGTTTGCACCTTTATTAGGGGTTAACCACCACGGGCAGACAACGCTTTTTGGGTGTGCCTTCTTAAGTGACGAAAAAAGTGAATCATTTGAGTGGCTTTTCAAGGAATTTTTGAAAGCGATGCCTGGACCACCGCCCAAAATGATCATAACTGATCAAGATCCGGCAATGACAAGAGCAATTGCTTGTGCTCTTCCCAATACGTTTCATAGATATTGTATTTGGCACATTGTTAGTAAATTTTCTGAGAAAATAGGTGCATTGGCATACAAAGAACATTATGAAGAGTTCAAGAAATGCATTTGGAATTCCGAGAGCCCTGAAGAGTTTGACGCAACATGGGCATATATTGTAGGAAAATCGAACTTGTCCACCCATCAATGGTTGCAGGCCATGTACGAAATTCGTGGCAGATGGGTTCCTGCATATACGAGACACATTTTCTCTGCCCACATGACAAGTAGTCAAAGGGCTGAAATTTCTCATGCATTCTTCAAGAGGTATTTGTCTGACAATAATTCAATGTATGAATTTGTGACACGGTTCGAAAGGGCACTTGCACGTCTACGACATAATGAATTAGATTTGGACCACAAAGATATAAATGAGAAGCCAGTCCTGAAAACCTCATGGTCGATGGAAAAGAAAATGAGTGAGTTATACACACTCCATTCATTTAAGAAATTTCAGGAGGAAATATTTCAGGTTGGTGCATATGTTCTTACGATACTACATGAGGATGAATGTCGCTCTGTGTGGAAGGTTCATAGGGAAGAAATGGAAGGTTCGAGAGGTCGTGAGGTGTTGGTAGACAAGTCATCGAACCGTGTGAGTTGTAGTTGTCAGATGTTTGAATTTGACGGAATTCCATATCGACACTTGTTGGCATACTTGTCTTTAATGCAGATTAGAGAACTCCCTAGCACATACATTTTGCTAAGGTGGACTAAAACTGCAAAACCAGGCAGAGTTTTTGATGACTTGGGCAGTCATCAAAAACTCTTATGTGACAGTTCACTTTTGGTGAGGCGACAAGGTGTCTTTCAACTTGCTTATACAGTTCTTGATGACGCTGTATTAGATGAAGAAGGAACTGAAATTGTGCGAGAAGCATTGCTATCTAGTCAAAAGAAGATTGCATTTATGAGGGGTTCTCGTCAAGATGGTTCAACGAGTTCTATCCAATTGCCTATTTCTCTCGGAAGCCAACATGGTTTGAAAGAACCACTGAAAGTTAGGGCAAAGGGTTGTGGTAAGCGTTTGAAAGGAGGGAAAGAGAAGGCCGTCAAGAAAAGTAGGAAATGTCATGGGTGTGGGTTATTGGGGCAGTCGCATGACAAAAGAAATTGTCCGAAGCTTATGAACACGTAAGTGTACTTGTCTATTTATAAATTAAACTTGATTGTTTACATGCATAATATATTGTAATTGTTGTCTTATTTTTTTAGGTCTTCACAAGATGCTACTATGTATGACGACGACGACGACGACGACTTTGCCGATGAATGTATGTGTTTGCTTAAGTGAATTACGGACTTCAAATAGGTAGTCAAATACGAACTTGAATGCTAATTTTTTTTATGTTTCAGGAACTATATGGGTTTGCGGGTATGGAGATGACATTAGCAAGGCACAGGCTACATGATATGTGTTTTTGAGGATGTTGTCTGCTATTGGATCTGTTTTAATAGGTCCCATCTTATTTAATAGGTCCCATCTCTGGGAATGCCCTGAAGGACGACATTAGCATTAGATTTTCATGCTTTTACTGAAGTGGTTCTGGTTGTTTCACTCTCCATTCTGGTCTAATTTTAGAACTGTACTGTATAACTCTTACTGTAGGAGGATCGGGTTATGGTAATTCATGATGTGTTTATTTATATCAACTTCCCAATCTAGAGCCGGGCCAATGTTAGATGATCCTTTCAGGATCACACTTCTAAACCTTGTCTACAATAATCACTTGTAACGGGGGAAGAGGTAAAATGGGAGAAAAAAGATACACAATGATTGTAAAATGGATGTCTTTTGTGAACTTTGGAGTTTTTAAATTGGAAGCGAAAAAAGATACACAATGATATTGCTGATCATGTTCAATCTCCCCGAGCAAAGAGAAGTGGTTGGTTGAGTTTTGCTTCCGCTACTTTTATACTGACAATAGAAAAAAATTAATTGATGATATGGCAAGGGATTCAGTTGGTCATTAATTTTAAAGATCATTGCTTTGGGTGTTTGATTTGTTTCTAGGAAGCATCAAAGTATTTTTTATAACTCCTGTGTTCGGGGACCAATCTCATCGTTCATTTGCGGGGGTCCTTATTAAAGTTAGAGCAAAACTTTTCATACATTGACCCTAAAAGAGTTGACAACACCTCAACGTTTTTTAACCTAAAGCCTTAGTTAGGAGAGAGCAAGCCCCTAAGTCATTGGCCTTGTGGACACCCCATTGGTCAAACCATTCCTTTTTTTTTAATGTTACACCTATTCTTTGGGATGCCAAAATACCGATACACGGCAGAATCAGAGAGATGAGTTTGAACAAAACATGGGATCTCTAAACAGTGTATATGGAAATTTCCGCGCAAATTAGAGATGGAAAAAGAAGACCAGCTGTCCTTGATATGCATTTCTGTAGCAGAACACTACCAAAGGGGATGCGATGGTCCACCAACCCAATGGCTTGTAACTAAGGTAATTATAAGATCAATAGAGAAATTTAGGGAATAAGGATTGTCCAATTTGAGCTTTAATGAAGTTTGTCCAACTCTTCCACGGAAGAGAATAAATATTCCCTAGAAGAGTATATTTTAAATCCGGACCATTAATTGGTTACAGTAGAAGTTCCATACGCGAAATCGAATCCAGCACTGAAATACATATAATATTTACGCATACGTAAAAGTCAAGACACAAATGCCATCCACAGTACAAAAGATCAGTATCGCCTAGTTCAACAGAAGTGACTTCAAGTTCACTAGTATATCCACCATCGCCACCACTGATATTCTTGATATCCATAGCAGACCCAAATGCAAAACCTCGGTCTACAGTTAACTTTGTCCAAGTACCCCTAACCTACAGTACACTCCCTTCTATATTCACAAGCTTTCCACTGTCCAAGAAATCAAAGTGCAAGTTTCAATGGTGGCACATTCCAGTAGCTCACAAAAATACTATTCAAAAGCGGTCAACTACACAATCATGCGGCCAAATGCTAGTTCCGGTTAAGAGATACTACTACTACTACCACTACCACTACTTGAGATCACTGGCTGCTTTTGCCACACATGTACGACACAACACAAAAAAAAATAATCCAAAGGTAATTCCAGTTCATTTTCCCCTCATTTCTCATTCTCTTTCGCATTGCATCAATCTCCTTCTGCATGGCTTCAATCTTCATCTGCATTGTGATTGTTGTCCTCTGCATTTCTTCACTAATGCTCATGGATGCTGAACTCTCACATTGTTCAACAGTCCTCACAGCCTTTTTTTTTTTCTGAACCATCATTGGCCCCAAATCAGCCCTTCCTTGCGAAATACAAGGCTCATACCAGCAAAAAAAACCACAATCTGAAGAACGTTCGACCTAGGGTTTTTTAAACACAATCCAAAAAACACAATAACAACTTAGGTTTCAACTCCAACGAACAACAATAGAATAACTTGGGGCAATGCATGCAGCTCACCTTATAATTTGCACATCCGAAGAACCTTCGACCTGGGTTCTTTTGTGTTCCAGATTTCCTCAATATTGTTGGTTCTCCGCAATAACAAAAGATCCCAAAATCGGGATCACCACTTCCATTGTTATCCCAACTACTTCCTTCCATTAAATGGGTTGCTTGTCTTATGATTCTCCTCCTATAATGTAAAAATTGGCAAAGAGTTATCTAATTCTAAGGCCACAGAGTGTGCCGCAATATGTAAATGTCTTTGCAGTAGTAAAATCAAGTATTGAGAATCAAATCCAAGTCACATAGGGTGCTCTTTGCCATAGTTCACATAATACTAAAAGACTACAGGGGAGGTAGCATCCAATTTTTATTAGGTAAAATCCTAGATGTTATGTGAGTACAAAAATTCAAAGTAACCATGCTTAAGTGAGTGAAACTTCTAAGAATGTAGTTTCATGAAGCATGAGTCAACATAGAGGGAGAATATAAGAGAATATGTGAAGCACTTGATCCAGATCTCAGACCAATGTCGTAGGATAAAACATGGGCCCATTCACTGAATTTAAACATCCATCTAAAGAAAATAATTCATCTTAGAATTTGAATAAATGTGGAGGAAAGGGTTGGATTATGATAATACTAAAAATAAAAAGTTTCACATTCAAAATTTACACACCCATATGAAGCCCGTTTATCAGTCAAGAATCCCCCAGCCATAACCTCGTGTCCGGTCCCTTCATGAAAACAAAGGGTCAAGTGGATCATATTGTTTAGACTAAGAAAAATCACTCCTTTTTAGTACCCAAAGCCACCATCTTCGAGTTTTTTAGGACAGATGCCATACTAATCAAAATACTTTGCTAATTTCGAATCCCAAAAAAAAAGCCCTAATTTTTTGCCAATTTCGAATGGGCAAAAGAAGCCCTAACCATTTTTTTTTTTGGGATTATCTAATCATCGTATTATATTCAATCCGTCAAGTTTTATTCATATAAAGCTAATGAGGAAAACCAATCCTATTGTCTTTACAATCAAAACACAGCACTTGAAAAAAAAAAATGATTATATTGCCTTTCTTTCACGCAGCGAAAAGCAGCTGGTTTCACAAGGAATGAGAAATCAAACAATAACTGATAAATAGCACAAAAAGCTCAAATAAGCAACAAAAAGGATGCATAAGCTGTTAGGGTTTCCAAAATCACACATCTACTAACACAATTCCAGAATCGAAATCAAAACCCTAACAAAAAAGGGTTCAAATCAGTCAAACATTCGTTCTTAGTCGTTTGTCCTAAAAAAAGAAAAACCTAATTTTTTAGAAAAATCTTCCGAAGCAGAAGCTGAACCCTTGAATCAAACTGCAGGTTGGGGTGGCTCAGGTGGTTCCAATGCTGAGCCCAAGAATCAAACTAGGGAATGGGGCATTTCAGGTGGGAAGTCAGGCCAATCAGAAGCTGAGTTAAGTAGCTGGGGAAAAACCAAAAAGGAAGGGGCAATAAGTTGGAGAAATTCCATGGATACCCAGGAGAGTACTCCTGTTATGGGATCCGGAGAAAATTCCTGGGGCAAACCAGCAAGCGGAAGCAAATCAATGTGGAATAATTTTTAGAAAAATCTTCCGAACCAGATTTTAATTTTTTTGAACGAGAGAGAAAAATATGACAGAGAAAAATATACCTCGTTCTCCAGTCGATCTCCTTCGTTCTCCTCCTCCTCTTCGTTCTTCGTCGTTCGTCCTAAAAAAATCACCTAATTTCAGAGCAATTTCTTCCGATTCAGAAATTTTGAGTTCGAGATTTTTTGAGTTCAAGTTCGAGAGTTCGAGAGAGAGAGAGAGAGAGAGAGAGAGATACCGTCGTTCGTGAACGTCTTCGTCTCGTCTTCGTCTTCGTTCTTCTTCTCTCCTCGCTCTTCGCGTTTCTCTTCTCTTCTCGTCTGTCTCTCTGGTCTGGACTCTGTTTGAACGAAGAGGTGAGAAAAAAGGGGAAGGGGGAAAGTGTGAGGGGGAGGGGAAAAAGTGTAATTATTGGAGCCTTTTTTCCCTTTTTTAATCCAGGCCGTTGGATTTTAATCCAACGGCTCACAGCACAGTCCCGGACCATTCCCAAATCCGGGATCCTGGATCAGAACCGGAGTGTATATATATATATATATATATATATATATATATATATAGTCCGTCTCCCGTAAGGACCACCTCATTTTAATAAAATGCGGACTTTCCTTTCCCGATTGAATTTTGATAATCCGAGCCACTCAAAGTGTTCAGAACGTGATTTTAAGGGTACCCGCACGAAATCAGCAAAAAAAATGATCGGGAAGAGCTTCATCCGAGCAGTTTTTGTTTGTTTTTTATCGAACGGGTCAAACAAAAACTGCTCGGATAAAGCCCTTTCCGGTCTTTTTTTTGCCGATTTTTTTTTGAGAGTACCCTTAAAATCACATTCTGAACACATTGAGCGACTCGGATCATCGAAATTCGATCGGAAAATAGGAGAAATGAGGAGGTCCGTATTTTAACTAAAATAAGGACTCCCTCATTGGATCCGGACTGTATATATATATATATACAGTTCGGATCCAATGAGGGATCCCTCACGGTGCTACCGTGCGGGACTCTCCTTTCCCGATCTAATTGTGACGATCCAAGCCGCTCAAAGTGATCAGAACGTGATTTTAGAAGTACCCGCGAGAAATCAGCAAAAAAAATGATCGGGAAGAGCTTGATCCGAACAGTTTTTAATTGAACGGTTCAGTAAAAAACTGCTCGGATCAAGCCCTTCCCGATCATTTTTTTTGCTGATTTTCGCAAGTACCCTTAAAATCATGTTCTGCACAATTTGAGCGGCTCGGATCGTTGCAATTCGATCGGGAAAGGGGAGTCCCGCACCATAAGGCCGTGAGGGATCCCTCATTGGATCCGGACTATATATATATATTTATAAAAGTCCGACTCTTATGAGAACCACCTCATTTTAATAAAATGCGGACCTCACTTTTCCGATCGAATTTTGATGATCCGAGCCGTTCAATGTGTTCAGAACGTGATTTCAAGGGTACCCGCGAGAAATCAGCAAAAAAATTGATCGGAAAGGGCTTCATCCGAGCAGTTTTTGTTTATTTTTTTTCGAACGGTTCAAACAAAAACTACTCAAATGAAGCCCTTCCCGATCATTTTTTTTTCGATTTCTCGCGGGTACCTTTAAAATCATGTTCTAAACACATTGAGCGGCTCGAATCATTGAAATTCGATCGAAAAATTGAAGAAATGAGGAGGTCCGCATTTTAACTAAAATGTGGACTCCCTCATTTGAGACTAACTGTATATATATATATATATATATATAGAGAGAGAGAGAGAGAGAGAGAGAGAGAGAGAGAGAGAGAGAGAGAGAGAGATTAACCCAAAGAGTTAGCCTTATCCGGGTGGTCAGGACTTGGGACTTGGACGATATAGTCCCTCCTAAGAGCACCTCCAAGAGGCTCTTTGAATGAATCATCTTGGCTTACACAAGTAGTGTTGGAGATGCTCTATAAGAACTCAGGTTTGAAACCACTCAGGCGCTAGCTAAATATAAATTTATGTGGCTTTAATCTAATTCTCCATTAGTGAACAGTGAGATTGATTCTTCAAAATATTAGTTGAAGTGTGTGTAAGCTAGCCCCCAACACTCCGAATTATTAAAAGACCCAAAAGAAATAGATTAATGGGACCCGGGGACCCTGCCGAGCGGCACCCCTGCCGAGCGGGTGCTGAGCGGCCAATCCGGCCGTTCATCTCGGAATCAACGGCCCGAATCGAAACATCTTTTTCCTTTTCTTTTTCTTTTTTTTTAAATCCGTTCGGTACCTTTACATCCGGGCCGTCCAAAACACTTTTGGACGGCCGAGATGCGCTCGGCACCGCTGCCAAGCACCCCTGCTTGGCAGCGTCTCCCAATCCAGATTTAATGTAATAGAGAGAAAATTTTGGCATCCAAAATGTGCTATGCACTCCATATCGAAAAATATGAGTACGAAATAGATGTATATATTTGTGGCAGCAGAAAATGGTTATGATTTTGGTTGATCCATTTGTAAAGCTGGTCCAAAAGAAATGGGCTTGGCCCAGCAAGAGCTAGGCTCAAATGACTTTGGATGACGAAAGTCCGAACTAGGCTTCTTGGATTCAAGCCCAAGAAGAACATTTCCAATTTCGTTAGTTGTGCTGATGAAAGTCTCAATGCAGTAGCACACAATTTATATAAAAGAGTGCATTAATGCATATCATTCACTCATTTTCTCATAGGGAAATTAAATAACATGAAATTCGATATCTCGGTTGTCGAGATAAAAATCTGCAATTAATGTCTTGTAAACCCTTTTGTAGCTGGGTTGGTTAATTCATGGAAATTTTTTAATTTGGACATAGGATTTGATTGATCGGAGATCGATGTATCCGTAGTCGTCTGATTAGTGAAAGACTCATGCGTATTGTTTGGAGCTCATGTGCGTGAAGGGCTGCAGACGCATCTGCATGTATCTGTGCCCAGATATCTGTATTCGTAGCATTGCTCTTGACATATTATCGATTTGGAAAGAAAAATGTCATTATTCTTGATATACTGTTACTTTGCATACCGAGTAAGCAAGGACTTCTTCTCAAACTTCCTCTGTAAAATTCTCAGACTTTCATAGGGGCAAAATAGTCAACTCCAGACATAACATAATACTCCCAGAAATCAAGGATGCCACTCTAAATTTGGAAAGAGATGCTCTAATTAAACTTTATTCCACACTACTTAGGTTGGAAGATACAAATTGTGACTTGATTCACAAACATGTATGAATGTGTCACATCAACTTGTGTTTTTTTAACGTTGTGTCGCATCAACTTGCCCATGTCTTTTGATTTCTTGCCAAGCTTTTGGTGCTAAAGTCTTGGCATTTATATTTGAAAATTCCAAATACAGATCCCTTTGACACAAATGCTATTCTCTCATTGTCAAAGCAAAGGTGATAGGAGGAGCAATAAATCTTTAGACTGAAGTGGGGTTTGAGTCTGAAGTACCCCATATAGAGCTGTGCTACTTACAACTTAAACACTGATTCTACACAGATTTTTCACGGAGCCCACTTCAGGTCTTGCAAAGATGATTCGAACCACTCGATTTTCTTAAAATATTTGTTTATGTATTCCTGTAGAAAAAAAATTATTTCAATCCGATATCGGTAAGAGCTTTTTCAAAATTCGTTAGGCAAACCAGTTAGTTTCCCCTAAGATTTTTGAAAAAGCTTTTACCGGCTTCCGATTGAAGTGATTTTTTTACAGGAATACATGAACAAATATTTTAAGAAAATTGAGCGGTTCAAATCATCTTTGGGGGATCCGAGGTAGGCCTCCCTAAAAAATCGGCGTAGAATTTGTGCTTAAGTTGTTTGTGTTACCCCCTCACTCTCTCCACAGTTGATTTTGGCTCTAGATTCTCTTCATGAAATCTATGACATGGAAAGCCTAAACAGATGTTATTATAGCTTATTGATTCAAGTATGCAGACCCCCCTGGCACAACACTTTTGCTTGAATTCCAAGTTCATATATACGAAAATTCTAATCGCAATGAAGATTCGCAAGGAACTACGCAAAAAAAAAAAAGTGTTTGGGCCCATTTCGGGATTCACCCCTGCGAATTCAAAAGTAATACTTACCGATATTCGTTAGAGCTGATTTTTTACAGAGCCCCATAAAATAATATTCAAAAATTTATGAATATTTTTCTAAATTTTTGTAAAAATGGGCCCAAACGAATTTTTCTTTGTGTGATTCTCCGCAAATCTTCTTTGCAAATAGTGAGGCTCATATAATTAATATATATATGGTAAGGCAATAAGATAATTTAATATTATATCAAGAACTTGAGCCCCCTTCAATGGTTTTAGTAGACCACTCTCTCAATTTTTTAATGAACTAGCTCTATTTGGATCCATTTAACCACTTGTTCATTTGACAGGCAATAGAAGTAAATTTAATGAACTTTTTCTCAATCACTTTTTGCCCCTTCTACAACTCCAGCCTTGTTCGTTTTGGGGTTTCAAATCTCTCGACACGGTCTTGAAGAAATTTTATCTATCTCTCTCTACTTATTACTTTAAAAAACGTCTCTCAAAATTTAAACCAAACAGGAAAATGTGAAGACCTAACCCAGTACAAGCACAGCATTGCACGGGCACAAAATAGGAACAAATTGTAGCATGCTCCCGAGCTGAGCTGGGCTTTGTCACACGCAAAAACAAATGAATTAGGCCAGGCTTAGGCACACAAAAATAAATGAATAAACTGGCATGTACGGCACGATCTATTCGACACCTCTAAATGCATAAAGCAGTATTTGATCTTTCCGTGGATGTCAATAAAAAGATCTAAGTGCTAATACAGTCTTCCCTTTGTGCTTTTATGGCCTGAGCTTGATGTCCTCGTATGATCCTCTTCTTCTTTTTGTTTTGATAACCTCATATGATCCTTTACAATCATATTTTTTACTGTCTTTGTAATATGTGTCTGAGTCTGTTAGTGCATGTGCTCGCTTCCAAATTTTAATAATTTTGGTTCACTTCTATTTCTTGTGACGAAATCTTTGTAATTTCGGACTTTTGAAATGAAATTGCCTATTTGTAAGTAGTGCTACCGATTAAAAAAGTAAAAACATAACACCAAAAATAAAAGTCCTTGACATTTGACAAGTGATCTAACGTCAGTCAAGGCCCTCCCAATAGTATAATTATATCAACATAGAGAATTACTCCTATAATAGATTTGGGCAATCACATATATTATTATCACTACAAAACAACTCTCTCTTTTTTATGGGCGGTGGCCTGAAGTATCCAGGGCCACTTTCATCGGCGGTGTTTTGTGGGGTAGCTAGAGTGATGATTGATGAGTGGAGAGATGGGAAAGGCAAGGCCCACGTGGTTTTGCCCAATGGAGTAGAAGGGAAGCGGATCTTCCCCGTTCATGTTTTGAACTCACGTGGTTTTGCCCAATGGAGTAGAAGGGAAGCGGATCTTCCCCGTTCATGTTTTGAACTGGTGGAGACACTCGTAATTTGAAGGGAAATTTACCTAAAAATTTCTTATATTTATTTTTTTGAGCTCTTAGACAAACACTTTTTACAATCAAACATTAGCACAAATGTGTTTTATAAAATTGCCTAAAATCCTAGAGTACCCTATGAAAATGCCCAAAACCCTAGGGTATCTTATGAAAGTGTCTAAAATCTTAGGGTACCCTATATATGAAAGTGCCTAAAAAACACTAGGGTACCTTATGAAAGTGTCTAAATCACTAAAACTTTATAATAAGAAAGTGCACCCAGCAGACCTCGAAGGTCAATACAACAAAGCAAAAGCAAACAGCAATGCAACAAGAAACAAAACACAAATGCACCCAACACAGATCTTAATTATAATTGTCTTATATGTTTTTGTAGGAGACCTGTGTGAAAGCTCGGATTGAGGTGAGGCCCCGTTCCATAAATCTTCTTAAAAAATAAGCAGTTTATTTCATATTTTCAAACTCAAAAATAATATAAATGAAAAATAAATTTTTAATTTTTTTTGCATCGTATAAAAGATCTCGATGAGATCTTTCAAATAAAATCTATATTGCATATTTTTAGATTTTAATAAGTTTAAAATTTTTGAGCTTGAAATTGCCTTTTTAAAAAATAAGGACCTTTTTTCCGTTGCGGAACGGGGCCTGAGTGACCTAATACCTAAATTACATGGTTTTATATGATAGATGGATAAATGACCCAGAAAAGCTAACCCCTCAATGAAGACCCAACAAGGCGGATTATGTGAGAACCAGACACTATTAGCCCAAGGAACAACAGGGCGTACATCCCTCAAGGCATTCCAAGCAGATCAAACCAAAAACATACCATTAGCATTCAACAATAGAATTAGGAACAGGGGATTAGGAGCAAAATTAGGAGGGTACCTGCCAAGACTTCCCTAGTAAGGGCATCTGCACCTCCCTCGTCAAACCCCTCTTCTTGTTAAAGTAACGAGTAAATGTTCGAAATTGGTGCTGCATCAGACTCTCTTGAGGCTTGCTACTAATTACAATTTCTACAGTCACTCTTTGTTTGAAAAAGCTCCTGTTCACTTGCTACCTATTTCTTTAATGTTTTACTTTTTCATTTGAAACTTCTCTGCCTATCATGAGCTGCCACAATACCAATGCCCAGAGCTTACAAAATCAGATGAGATGGTTTTCAGATAAAAATAAAATATTTTATTGAGGTAGTTTTTGGACAAAGAGTTTAATGTAGTAGACATTATAAAAATGGCTAGCTAAAGTAATAAAGTGAGTTTTTAAGGTGTAATTTGGTCCAAAATTTGAAGAGACTAGTGCGGATGCTCTAATAGCATTCTTTGCACGAGGCCACTTCCACATACCATTCTGAATGATAGAAGCCACACTAGGATGAACCGAACGCCCCAAGTTGAAAACCACTGACTCACCAAATCTCTGATATAGTGGGCCTAGTTGGTGCCAATTATCAGTCCATAAGAAAGTGGACAACCCATCCCCAATGACATGTTTTATCTACACATGAACCAAACCTCTCCAAGTTGAAGATTTTCCTAGTAGACCAAGAGGCTTCATTAGGGATTTTTATCGTCCACACACTCTGAACCTTAATAACATGTATGTATCCACTTAATCCACAACGTATCAGCTTTTAAACAAGTGTCTAATCATAGACGCTTTATTCCACGTTTGAGAAGCCTAAAACCCAAGCCACCTTCTTTTTAGGAACACAAAAAGGGACTTCCATGCCACTTTCATCTCTAGAATTTCTCAAATCTGCCTGCCATGAAGAACCTTCTTGTGTCAAATAAAAATTGAAGACCAATAAACCTGTATGCTAAACAGAACATATTGAGCCAGCTGACATCTCCCTCCATATGTCAAACGTTTGTTGGTCCATGATTGAATCCTTGCCAGCAATTTCTCCTTAAGTTGCTCACAGTCTACTGCCCTCAATCTTGTAGAAATAAGGGGCACCCCTAAATACTTAACAGGTAGGGAACCCACAGGGGAATCGTCCAATATTGCAATAAATTATTCGAATCTGCTCAAGGACTCTTCGTGAGGAGTTCTTGAGCAGATCCGAACCATTGATTTTTCCAATTCTCATCTGAACTTGATTATAATAGTCATCTATTTGTAAAAATGAGGTGATTATTGAAAATAGCTCAATGAATTTCATCCAATTCTCCATACACAATCTTGAATCAGCGAGCATGGATTCTCTCGTGATCTTTTCGTGTGACCTCCTGTAACGCAAAATAAAACTTTTCAAAATTTCATTTGAATCCAAATCGATCATGTTGTATGGTCCAATATAATCATCTATAAAAATAAAAAAACAAAAGGATTGATCGCACATTAGTATCTCACTTAAATGAAGCGCAACTATCACAAGAGAAATAAACTGTTAGAAGAATGGATAATCAGCATATATCCTTGCATTATGTTATCACCAACACGATTCGATCAAAGCTATATTCAAGGTGCAATTAACCTAACTTTTTGTCTTATCACCAACACAATTCGATCAAAGCCATTTTCAAGGTCCAATTAACCTAACTTTGTTGCATTGATGATAAGTACAACTAGACTTACAAAAAGAACGGCTTCAATAGTCAAGCAAGACTATGCCGAACTTCTTTTTGCATGTATTAATTTAGAGAATGTTGACTCTCATTCGGCAGTCGACACATCCTTAAGTAGTGGCTTAAGGATATTTGTTAACAAAGATAATTGAAGATGCTCGTATCTTTATATTAAATGTACAATTAATTTCAAACAAGTTATTAATCAATATCTTAAGGCAATCGTTAACTGGAAATCAAATACTGTATAATATTTGATCCTCTCTCGAAACATGAAACTAAAAAGATCCATTAACCACCTTGAAATTACCAATGTCAGTAATACAAAAAGGACAATAATAACTCTTGTGGCTTGGAAATTAAACTGGCTACATAGCTTAGAGAGTTAGGCCACCCCAAACACTAACACTAGCTACACAACACATCCGCTAAAACTTCTACCCCTTAAAAATCACTCACTACCCTACCCACAACCCCAACCACCACCACCACCACCCCCCCCCCCCCCCCCCCCCCCCCCCCCCCCCCCACATTCTGTAAAAAAAAAAAAAAAAATGTCCACATTAACCTCTTCATCTTAACAATCTTATTGACAAAAAGATTCTGATTGAGTAGCAATTATAATTGAGGGAGTCTGTACAAGCAATTTTAAATGTTGGGAAATTTCCGTGAAAAAAAATGATAGTTAAGTCTCTGTATTCTTTTACTAGAATTCATGATGTTGACCTTGGATTACACATCCAGGACACATCTCAAAATCCGTGTGTTTTTTTCGACTTTAGCACATTTAGTCCGTTTAGACAATTGGGAAACCCAGCCTACACCCATGATCCCTTCCAAAGGAAAATTAGATAAGAGAAGAGATTAAAAAGTGATGAGCACAGGAAAATATACAAAACTGAAGTCCTCAAATTACAAGCAAAAGATGCACCCATATGAAAGTTGCACAAAAATGCATTTTCACAAACACGATTTGCAACTGACAACCATTTACAGTATGTGTTATATAAGCTAGTATTCATTAGAACCACCCATTTGTGTCAAAAACCTTAATCCAAGTTTGTTAATTTCAAGGTATATTCTATCAAAAGGTTACTATTTGTGATTCAATTTTAGATTAACTATGCATGATAACCATAAACTTGAACACAGAAAAAATAAGAAAAAAGATAAAAAGTAACATTGCTTTGCTTGAATTTTGGCCTGCCTAGTATCTCTCCTACCGGCACATTGTCACAAGACTTTGTTTGCCAGCACGAGGACTCTTCGCAGCTCATCAGCGATTCCTTGTAAGAGAACCGGTTTTCTGACAACTCCGTTCATCCCAACCTGTGAACACCTTGCCCACACCTCCTCATCGCCACTTGCCGTTAGGGCGACGATCAACGGCCAGGATCGGCTCCTAAATTTCCGAATCTTCAACGCGACTTCAAACCCGTCCAAATCGGACATGTGGAGATCCAATAGGACTATTTTGAACGAAGTGACCGCAGGGCCCAGAGCGCTGAGGCATTCGAATCCAGACCCTACGGTGGAAACGATGCACCCGAGTTTCTGAAGCTGTTTCTTTGTCACAGCCCTGTTCACATCGTTTTCGTCGGCTAAGAGGACCTGAAGGCCTTGGAAAATAGAGTTGGATTGTGGAGCACTAGAAGAGTTTTCGGATTCAGATATGCCGATTACAATAGAAGGCCGGAGTTGGAACCGGAGAACTAGTGCCATGCTTTGATCAAAGCCTTCTGGATACGGTACTACCCATATGTTCCCCTGCATTAGCTGAAAATTATTGGGAAAGAAAGATAAGTTAGAGAAGATAAGAGAAGTCGTCACCAAAGAAGGAAGAAGTACTTGTATGTTCTCAAATGTTCCAGAAGGAAATTATCTTCTGAACTATATTTAATCAACACAAACAACCATTTGCAAAATTAACTGTCCAAATATCCGATTCCTCGACAAGAAAATACATGGCTTTGTTTGGAGTTAAATTGATGTTGGTCTAAACAGGTACAAGAAAGTTGATGTTTGAGAACACAGTTTCTCAAGCTCATTGAAATTGAGATTTGAGGACATATGGTACATCGTAATTCATAACCATCATGCTAAATTAAAACCTTACTAGCATGGTAGCATATTTAGCAAAGCAATATGGCAATCAAAGGACTAAAATCTTTATGCTAGCCAAATCATTGATAGAATTAGTCTCGATATTGCCTCTATGCATTGTCAATTGGAGAAACAAGAATACCATGGTTAGAGCAACTATCAGAATATTAATACTAAGCAACCACATAGGAGAGAGCCAATTATGGAAAAAATTTAAGAGTCCTGGTACTGGTAGTCCCTTAATTCTTTCCAATCCATGTTTGGCCGACGCAAGATTACCCCCGAAAGAGAGGGCCTTTTTTTAACTGTCCTGGGTATTTTTGTATTTTTCAGGATTTCTACTATCGAGGGAACATTTGAGGGTATTTTTGTAATTTGTAATTTGTCATAAATTGTTAAAAGGAGCAGGAGGGTATTTTTGTATTTTTTCATAAATCGTTAAAAGGAGCTTCCCGCGTGCTCTCCTTATGACAAATTATATAGTACATATGGACTATAGTACCCCACATATAAGGACTATTAATCTCGACAGTGATTTCGGCAACCAAACATGGAATAACGTAGGATTAGGCGCATTTAGTCCTATCCAGGCGCCTAATTCACGAATCAAACAAGGCCTAGTTTCATTAAGACTATGCTCCATTGCAAGAAAAAATTAAATCCTACTGTTCAATTTTTACATATGTGATCATAAGAAAAACAGATACATCCTTACCTGTACAAGCTTTTTGCAAACGTTGAAGCTCAAGCCTTCCTCAGCTCCATCACTGCTGTACCTCTGGCCTCCGATTGTCATCCTTTCCATAGAGCTCTCCGAATGGTAAGAACTATTCTTTATCCCAATTTCAAACTTAACATAAACACATCCCTCAGAAGAGCTCGTTCTCCATGCTGCCCATCTCTGATCATTTCTTCCCTGACTTCCACTCTCAGAGCATACACGAAACGTCACACAGCCACCCCCATTTCCACTATTCAAGAGATTGCCAACCATGTGCAAAATCACTTGGAAAACCCTTCTCTCATCTCCCATGACCTGATCCGGTAAAGACTTTTCCACGTGAACTGCAAAACTATACCCCTGATAAACGCAAAGGCACTTGGAAAGGCAAGCGGCTTCTTTAATCATGGAATGCAACCGAAAAGACCTCATTTCCAACGGGAACCTCCCGTTTTCCTTTGTCGAAATGTCCATTACATCATTGATCAAAGTGGACAACACGTTACTGGTTTTAACCATTGAGTCAACAAGAAGCCGTTGATGGCTACTTAACTTCTCATCCTGAATCACCGAAAGCAACCCTAAAACTGAATGCATCGGCTTTCCCATCCCGTCGCTCATCACCTTTTGAAACGCGTTCCTAGCTTGACTCGCCATCATAGCATCCTTCCTCGCTTGTTGCAATTTTCGATTTTGCTCCACTAATTGATCCCTCATGAGCTGTGACTCTTCTAGCACAGCTGCGTGGGAGAGAGCCACAGCAACTTGATCCGCCACCACTTTTACTATTTCCAGCTCCTGATTGCTCCAAAATCGACCTTCCCTGCCCGGAAGAACCAATACCAGTATAGCATAACAAGCCTGAACTATCTCAGGCGTACCACCTTTGAAATTTGAAACCCTGAGCATCGGCATCCTAATAGCCGCCACAGCCCCAACATCCATAGATCCTCCACCGCTTGCCATAGCTAGTGCTGAGTCAGGCTCAAGTATCTTAACTCCATCCCTCTCCTTTATCTCTGTAACATCAACGTCTGTAATTGGAATGGAGGAATTATACATGTTTGAAAGATTTCTCTCCTTTAATTCATGGGTTAGATTCATCTCTGTCTTAGTCTCATTAGGCATCCAAACAGCACAATTTCGCAAGTCTAGCGTCTTAGATAGTTCGACCAGAGTGGTGTATAAAATGTTGTGTCGGTCTAGTGACTTACGGATCTCTTGGGTAAGCATCCGGACATGCAACCCTGCTTCCTTCTGCCTCTTTATGATTCCAACCTCTCGGCCAAGATCCCAAGTTTTCTTCTTCAACATGAATTCTCTCACCTTCACTTTTAGAAGCAAAGGGATGAGAGTGATTAGAGTTATGGCAGTGGCGAAAGATACAAGGGCAGTGAGGAATTTGAATATGGTGAGGGCTAGCATTAGCTGAAATGGGTGGGGACCATAAGTCCACCCGTTGAGCAAATGGGTCATCCCACACAGAACAATAAAGGCGATGAACTCGAAGAGTACCCATTTGAACGGAACGTTGGAACAACTGACAAAGTAAAGGAGCTCAATTGGGATCGAAAAATAGGCAACCGCAATCAAGAAGTCACTCACTTTTTGACATTCAAGGATGCTTTCAGTGCTCCAAAAACCCCCTTCCTCATTACAATCGCACCGGGGAAACCCATTATCAGCAACAGAAATGGAAATTAGGAACGATGAAATCAATAACCCGGATGCTAATTTCTTCAACATTGCATCTAATATACTTCTTTTTCAATCCATTTGTTGATAATTATGGATATTTCGATACCCCGGAATAATAAATTTCTTATGAGATAGAGAACCTTCTTGAGCTAAGCTTCAGAACCCAAACTTCCACTACCATCAGTCCTCTCCTGTTCAATAAAAGTTCAACAAATCTATGAAGCCTTCTAAAATAAGAAATACATAAAGGATAAAATAAATCTTCCGTATAAAAACGCATGTATATCCATTAGACCATTTTGCAAGGCACCCATTAACAAATAATTTTTGATACCTATCATTATCATACAGAAGCCAAAAAATATCTGGCACAACAACCGGTTCAACAAAAAATCAAAATAAATTAATTACTAAATATTTCTCTTCAAATCAAATCTCTAAACTATAAAGCAGAATCTAATCTCTATTTTTGCCCGTTATCTAACTATTTTTCATGGTTCGAGTAATAACAATATTTATAAATAGAACTCCGAAATTACCTCAACCAAAGCACCAATGTATAAATGCACCATAAATCCCAAATCTACCAGAACTCAAGAAACATAAATAAAAAACAAAAAATTCGGAAATCACAAATATTACTAGCATTTTGGAAGGTGGAAAATCTGAAATGTAGGATAAAAAAAAAACACAAACTTTACCTGAATAAACGATCAAGATTCTGAACCAGCCCATCTTCCAGATCTAAATCCCTCATCCGCATGCATACAGATATATATTCAATGAATATATTCACTTGTACTATAAATTTCTAAAAACCCAGATCAAGAACACCCTCGTATCCAAATCCATCGAAAACCCAGAAACCCAAATCCCTCAATGTCTATTTTATCTCAACTCTTCACAACAAATCAAAAGCAAGGCGGAAAGATCTGTGGCGAAAACCCCAGAAAGAGAACCGGGTTTGTTTACGAGAACCGGCTGCCTCGCGCCGCGTGAACCGCGAGAGAATCGAGCCTTGAAGCTACCGTTCTGTGTGCATAGATACGTATAAACAGTTGTGTATATCTTTTTTCTCCCTCTGTGTTCAAATTTCAAACAATGGTTTCAGAGGGGAGAGACTCTTTCTAGAGAGAGAGAGAGAGAGAGAGAGAAGGTTTTGAGGTCCGCGCCGTTGTTTATTACGAAGGCGGAAAACGAAAAGAGAGAGAGAAAGAGAGAGAGCGCGAGGGGGGTTTTAGAGAGAGAGGAGTAGAAAACTATAGTAGAACTATACCCTTTTTCAAATGGGGGGAACTGAAGGGGACGTTTTTAGCAAAAGTGCGTCTAAGTTCTCTTCACGTAAGGAAAGTGGACCCTACCTTCCTTTTCACCTCTCTTTCTCTCTCTCCCCCTCTGTGTGTCTCTATGTTTTTTTTTTATACGGAGTAATCTAAAAGGTTGGGAGGGGCAATTAGCAACTCTATTGGGTGTGACCAAAGAGGTTTTCTGTCCGTCGATAGAATGTTCGATTCGAGTCATAACTATCACCATCCGGTGATCCGGATGGACAGGCCGTCACTATGGCACTATTCGGTGCACAATTGGCATAAGCTTCCTCTCTCAATGACTAAAGACTCATCCACAAACATGAGGCCAAATCACCCACCGAGACTCAAACCCATGTCTCCGTCATCTATTTGTTTTGTTCACCTTTTATTTCTACGTACATTGAGAAAAAGAATACACAAGGCTCCCACTCCAAAGGTTACTCCAGCTAATTGGTGGGTTTCCTTTGGTCATAATTGGTCAATGTTTAATTCTTGGGTTCATGATGCAAGAAAATAATTTCTAATTTTATAGTCTAGACGTAGATGGTATGTCTTTGATCGAACGGGCTAGAGATTAGTTGAGATGCGCGTATACTGATTCGATCACTCCTGACCTGAACCAAAGGGAAAAAAAAGGCTCTGTACAGTTGCCAGAAATGTTGCATGAGAAATGAATTATTAAAAACGTGAAGCGAGGGGAAGTAAAATAAAATAAAATCTACTTTCACAAACGTTTTCTTGACAAGAAATCTTACAAGAATATTAAAATTCCTTCCTTTTAGCAGGATTTATTTCACAAGGAAGTGTTTCCTAGTGAAAAAATTGAAGCCATGGATCCATAACTTTATTGTTAACTAAACACTCAAAAAGTTACGAATAAATTGATACTCCCGTCCTTTCCTTGCAACTAGACGAAGCCTAAAGAAAAAACCTCCTTATTATGCCTTTAAAAAAACAATTAAAGTTACTTATAAAAATATAAAAAAAACCAATTACAGTTTGGTATTAATGAAAGCGAAAATTAAATGGCTGGACCACTTGTGTGATTTTTCAAATTTCTTTTTTTGGTTGGAGTTGTCTTCAAAACTCAAAAGTCCCCAGTATTGTTCGAGTGTATCGTATTGTCTTCTCGTTTCAAGTATGGTATTACTCCTATTCGAAAGTTAATTGAGCAAAGCTTTGCTATAACGTTGTCATCGGAAAAAACCAGGATTTGCTCATACGAGCAAAATAAGTCATTGTTCAAGCTCGATTTGAATTTTTGCACGCTTGAAGAAGAATGCCGAACAAATGATGTGCTAATTAGGTGAGTCCATCGAAAACAAGTTCTGATTGAGCTGGTAACGATCTGAGGTCGAGTAGTAGCTTACAATTTTTTACTACTCCCTCCAAATTTGTCGAGCCAAGTAATGAATTATTCCAGTCTAATAAACACGAAAAAAAATTAATAATGACAAAACAAGAAAAATCTGACGGGCCCATTCATGTTAATGCCCGACGAGCAGCCCTTGCATCAGAGTAAAATTATTTGTAATCCAATCCGTAACAGTAGATGAATGCATTTGTTACACCAGTGGTTCAAATTCATGCATCTCTCTCTCTCACATCGCCAGATAACTGCTCATAGTACGTGAAAGAAGAGACATTTTGCCTTCAAAGAATCAAATTTATGTTCATGAATGAACCGAGTGATTATTTGGTGCTCCGGAAGGATAGCGACGTAACGTGACGTGACGTGACGCTCCAAGGCCGCAAATTAGTGCGAGAGTCATATATTTTGTGATGAAACTCACACTAATGTACCGTGGTAAGGAAAAACTTTGGAGCCAGAGACAGATCTAGGCTTCAGCTTCCGGGGGGCCAAGGCCACCACGTAGTTTCGGTCCCCCCGCCCCGAAATTTTAATATTAATATTAGTTGTATTTTGCTTGAATACATAGATATTGTGCTTTATATTGAGTGTTATTTAGACATTTAAATGCTTTAGAATATGTCCGCTTTGGGTCTCAAAATCCAACCCCTCTCTCTGCCCACAGTTTATCATAAGTTTTCCCTTCAATTATTATTCTCATTTCTCGTTTTACCCCTCTCACTCGTAACCCAGAAAACTTTCCTCAAAATCTAAACCAAACAAACTATTAAATTCCCGAACCTTGAAATTTCAAAATCTTGTTGTTTATAGTTCGGCCACTGCGTTTAGGAAATCCTCGTTCCGTCCCTACTTGGAGCATCGTTATCTTGGACTTGGTCACATGATTTTTTAAGATGGCACTCGCTATACTCTTAATTCTCGCTATGCATTTATGCCTTCAATCCGCACACCCATGAGTTTTTATTGTTGAGAGATTTTTGAGAGATGCTTTCATGTTTGCGCACCCCAATCGCACCTAATCGTGCTCTCGCACTTGCACCCACCCGCGCATTATCTGATTTAGATCCTGGAGCACTTTTAAAAGTCGTTAAAAGTAGTAAAAATCGAGTTGTTTCCCAAAAGTGCTAAAACTGCTCTGGTATTTACGGTGCTATTAATTAATTAATACTATAGGTAAATGTGTTTTATCTTCACAAGCATCCAAACTCCTAATCTAGATTTTTTAGATTTTACATTTTTCGTTTAGAGAGAGAGAAACGCGGTGGGAGGGAGGGAGAGACGTGGGGAGAGGGTTTGAATATGGAGGAAAATTATTTTCTGAGCACCGTCGTATGGTGTTTCAAATTTATTTTCCACCACACGTTTGTCAGTGTACAAAATGGGACCAACGCTAGCGTGTATCGAACGCGGACTTAGAGAAAAAAAATTAAACCATAACTTTTCATCAATTAATGGCATGCCCATTCGACACACCGAACCCAAAAAAAATATCAACGCAATTTTTTGGTCCCACGCATCGAACAGGCACCGACGCTAATTTTAGATAAATGAGTGAGGTGGGCCATTTGCCCTACAAAGTAGCATGAGCCACTTTTGGGAAACTCCACCTAATTGGCCTTGTGTTCACATCAGTCGATTCTTAGTCCGTACGTCTAAACCGAATGCAATGAACCTGGTTCTTTCGTGACAGCCACAAATGGTGGGATTCCAACCAAAGGGTCAATCTGGCTTGCCCCCTGGCAGTGACCGAAGGCTCTGACCCCTTGGGCTTTCCAAGGGTGAGTTTTTTTTTTTTTGGGTCAAGCAAAAAATTCCAAGAGTGAATTGGAAGCTTTAAAATCGAGTTGAATTTTGTACACTCTCTATTTAAAAAGGTGAATATTATTTTTCTTTTTATTTGTTGAAAGTGTGTGAATTTTACTGTAAAGTGATATCATCCTTATCAAAAATGGTGGGTAAAATTGCACTATTTAAAATCACAATCGAATCTCACAAATGGGTCCCCCCCCTTTAACGTGGATGGGTTCATTATCAACTGATCTCTTCTGGTATGACAATAAAACAAGCCATCACTTTTTGTTGGAGCGGTTGCATGAGATATTAATGCTCATGTGTGGAGAATTTTTGTGGGGTGGGGTGGGGTGGGGTGGGGTGTCATATTCATTCCTGATGCCCCACGGGTTCGTCCGTGGAACGAGAAAAGTAGTAAGTGTTTATTTTTCATTAAGTCGTACGTTTGAATTTTACGGAGACAAACTTTTCAAATGTTGAATTGGAGAGTTTTTCGATTTTTCTCGTCGAGACAAATCAATGATCTACAAAACAAAAGGCCAAGTTGGTATTTTTGCCATAACAAGCCCATATGGGTTGGACTTTTCTCGAGTGTATGGATTTGAATTAAATTGGGACCCTTAGGTTCACATAATTGGTGTTTTGGCCTAATAATATTTCTAGATTATTTGACCTTACTTAAAAACTTTCGGCTTTGTTAGATTTGCGTCAATTTTTTTCTTTATAGATTGTTAGTTCGTCTCAAAGAGAAAAATTTAAGAAGATATTTTTTTTAAAATTTCACTAAAGCCAAAAATAATCGAACGTTGACAGATTTTTTTGATTATCTCTGTCTTTGTTTAATTTTTTTTCATTGGTCCATTATTTTTTCTCAATTTCGCTTGTCGAAACGAACCAATAATTTACAAAATCTAACAAAGACGATTTTATTTTATTTTGTGTGAATAAGGACAAAAAATCTAGAAAGATTATTAGAATGCCTGCCTAATTATTAGTTTTTTTTTTTGTTAGCAAATAAGATTATGTTGATAAAATTCCAACGGCACTTACGTTAGAGTTCAACAAATATTTTGGACAAAACCAAACTAATCATCTAACTAATGCAAAACAAGAAAAATACAAGGCAGTCAATATGTTTCATCCCAATGTAGACTTACGCCTAACGGACATTTTGCCGAAAATTCAAATATAGAATTAGTAGTCTCAAGTCATATAAAAAAAGATAACAAGTACCCAGATGATCACATGGACTCCAACTAAAAATGAACGCACTCATAAACTCCCAAAGTTACAGATCTAACAAGTCATTGTGAGTTGCTTCACTAAAGACATCATGTACGGTTAGAGCACTATTGGCACGAATACCATTGTGAATCATATAGTATGAAAGAATCCGATCTGTAGATGAAACTAACAACTCTCGCAAAAATGAGAGACGAGAATAAACAAAAAACCTCCCGCCACCGTACAAGGGTAGTGAAACCTTAAGGGGAGGGGAATGGAGGGAAAAAATTATTTGTGACGGCTAGGATCCCGCGAATAAATGTCCCAAACTTATGTCCCAGAGACACCTTGTTGCATTTGCCAAATAGTAATTGCATTCTGTCGTGGTTGGAATATTTATTCAAATCCTATATTGGGATTTTGCTTCGAATATGGAGTAACAAATAGCCTCGAATTGAAATAGACTCCAATCAATGGCGGCTGTTTTGCATAGTTCTTTTGGGAGTTTTTGGAATTTTGTCTTTATTCGAATTTTTCTTTGTTTTGTTAATTTTGTGTCAAATTTTTATAGATTATTAGTTTGTCACGTTGATACGAATTAAAAAATAAAGAAATTATGACTTTTATCTAAATATTTTTTGAAACCCACCCCTCATGTGAATGTGGGTATGTAAGGCTATCCACAGTGGTATAACCAAAAGACAATTGTTGTTAAAGTTAACAATATTTGTGCAAAAAATGGCTCACAATGGTATAATCAAATTTAGCAACATCCTTATAAATAATCAAATTTTGGGCTTTGGATAACCAAAACTAGCAACCTTTTTCAATAATCAAAATTTGTGAGCCCCACACTACATAAGTTAACTAGTTCCAAAATTTATATACACACATATTTCAACTACTATTTTATTCTTCTCTTCTTCACTTGCTTTATATCTTCTTCACTTCAACCACAAACTGTTTCTCTTTCTTTTCCTCTAAAAGTGAAGCTCATATTTCTCGATCATCTATAATTTAACTCATCGTTGTTAGATTAAGGTACTTTCCATCCTCAAATTCAAATAAACCCCATATTACCCTTTTTCTCTCCTAATCCTTCAAATCATTCTCTTCCATATTACCCTTTCTCTCTCCTAATCCTTCAAATCATTCTCTCTCCATTCCCTAGTTTATCTCACTCTCTTCTACATAAATACTTAAGTCTCCATCCTAGTGAGTTTGAAAATTTATCTTTCCATTCTCAAATTCAAATAAACCCCATGTTACCCTTTATCTCTCCTAATCCTTCAAATCATTCTCTCTCCATTCCCTAGTTTATCTCACTCTCTTTCTTCTATCTTTCAATTTTTTTTTTTCCTCCTAATCATCTCTCTCCTAAAATCTAAATACAAAATCTAAAATCTAAACATATTTCATGTCCTATTCCAATAATTATTCATGACTTCAACAATTATTTCATGAAAAACCAAGATTCAACAAATAACATGAAATAAAACAAGTGAGTTCAAACATGACAAGTTTCACGAAGATGACAAAATTTGTAAAATATGGCAAATTTGAAACATGATACAAGTGAGTTCAAACATGATATAAGTAAGTTCAAACACGACAAATTTAAACATGATACAAGTGAGTTCAAACATGATATAAGTAAGTTCAAACATGACAAGTCTTGTAAAACACGATACCTACAATGACACCCATTGCAACCCAACATTTTCTAAAACTATTTACCCCCAAAAAAAAACATTTTCTAAAACTACTACAAGTGAGTTCAAACATGAAAAGAATTAAAACTGCTTGAATACCAGAGATTTGTGACCCTTATACATACATCCATTAAATTAATCTATCTCCAGTTCGAAATTGAGGAGAGGTTCATTTTCCGTGTTAAAAAAAAAAAACTAATCTATTTGGAAAAATTAAAACCATACAATTTTTGGACCTTTCGTCTCTACTTGAAGATCCGACATTGGCGACAGAGGGGAATGGTACCGAGGCTTTAGTGGAGAGCAGCAGCTTGCGCCGCTGCTTTTTGATATGGAAACTGTTCCAACGAAGAACGACGTCGTGCAATAGAGACACCATTTGAGATGCAGCACATCAATTTGGTTCGACGACGATCGGTAAATGGCTAGCTGCAATGGTTGAATCTGTGTGGCCCGTGATCCTTTGATTTGGGATCCTCCTCCGTTGGTTCGTGGATTTTCTAGCCTTCTCTCTCAATCCTGCACAGTGAACGCACGATTAAGATCTGGCCGGGGTTGCCCAGCAAGGCCCTCCGGCGAGAGGATGAGAATGTGCCGAGAATCAAGTAAGAGACCAGGGTTTTGAGATAGCGTAGTGTATGTACCTTTTAGGGTCACTCCTTCGGTATTTATAGTGCCTCCCTGACTTGCTTCCCAAGCACAGGCATAATAAACACTTCTAACACTCCCCTTCAAGCTGGAGAATAGATATCACAAATTCCCAGCTTGTTACATAAAAATTCTAAACGAGGTTTAAACAGTGATTTAGTAAAAACATCTGCTATCTGAGCACCTGTGGACACAAAAGGCATAGCCAACACACCAGTATCAACCTTCTCTCGAACGATATGACAATCTACCTCAATATGTTTGGTTCTCTCATGAAACACAGGGTTCGAAGCGATATGTATTGCCGCCTGATTGTCACAATACATAGGAATGGGTAACTGCACCCGAAATCCCAGCTCCTCAAGAAATGATCTCAACCAAACAACTTCACATGTAGTATGAGCCATGGCACGATACTCTGCTTCTGCACTAGACCTTGCAACAACAGTCTGTTTCTTACTTTTCCAAGTAACTAAGTTGCCACCAACAAATGTACAGTAACCAGTTGTTGAACGTCTATCAGAAGGTGACCCTGCCCAATCTGCATCAGTAAATGCCTCAACACGCAAATGACCATTGGAACGGTAAAATAAACCACGTCCAGGATGAGCCTTAAGATACTTCACAATACGAATACAAGCTTCTCAATGTGGAAGACGAGGAGCAGACATAAACTGACTCACCATACTAACAGCAAATGAGATATCAGGACGTGTATTGGTAAGATAATTCAACTTACCAACCAAGCGACGATATTGGTCTGGATGAGAAAATTCCTCCCCCTGATCAACGCAAAGTTTGACATTAGGATCCATTGGAGTCTCCACAGGTTTGGCTCCGAGCAAACCTGTCTCCTCTAGAATATCCAACACATATTTCCTCTGGGACAAACTAATCCCATCCTTTGACCTTGCTACCTCAATACCCAAGAAATATCGTAGCTTACCCAAGTCTTTAGTGTGAAACTGACTATGTAAGAACTGTTTCAACTCACCAATCCCTTTCTGATCATCTCCAGTAATAATAATGTCATCTACATAGACAATGAGCAATACTTTCCCTTGAGCCGACATAAGGGAAAACACAGAATGATCTGATGGACTTCGATGCATGCCAAATCTCAAAATAGCCTCACTAAACTTGCCAAACCACGCTCGAGGAGATTGCTTAAGTCCATAAAGTGCCTTGCGAAGACGACATACCTTATGATGCTCCCCCTGAGCAACAAACCCAGGTGGTTGCTCCATATAGACTTCCTCCTGGAGATCGCCATGGAGAAAGGCATTTTTGACATCAAGCTGATACAACGGCCAGCCAAGAGTGGCGGCAAGAGAAATAAGAATTCGCACAGAGCCAAGCTTGGCAACAGGAGAGAACGTTTCGGAATAATCAATACCATAAGTTTGGGTGTAGCCTTTAGCAACCAGGCGAGCTTTGTGACGCTCAATAGTGCCATCAGGTAGATACTTGACAGTATAGACCCAACGACAGCCAACAGTAGATTTCCCAGCAGGAAGAGTGACCAACTCCCATGTGCCATTAGTATGAAGAGCAGACATTTCATCCACCATAGCTATCCGCCACTCAGACCGAGATAATGCCTCCTGAACAGTTTTAGGAACAAAAACGGAGGAAACAGTAGTAGTGAAAGCACGAAGGGATAGAGAGAGATGAGTATAAGAGAGAAACCGAGAAATAGGATGAGAAGTGCTAGAGAGATTAGAAAAACCATATTTTGCCGGGGGACGACGATTCTCACGAGTCGGATATCGAGGAGCAGGTGGATCCGGCGACGGGGAAGAAGACGGAGACGTGGGCACTGAGAGTTCGCCAGACTGTAATGGTTCTGTAGGCGGAGGTGGTGGCGGTGCTTGAGGCGGTGGCGGTGCTGATGCTGGGAAACGACGAACATATACCTGGGCGTGAGCTGTCAACTCCCATGTGCTCATCATTATCTTCTGGCGTAACAGTTTTGGTCATGTGAGGGAGCACGTGACTCAATGGGTGGTCGAACCCCGCATATGGCAGAGCCCGGTACATGGACGAGCCCGGCGGGTGACCCGTGTGAGGAACATACTGACGGGTCTTCACCACCGACGGCGGCCGAGCCTGAACTACCCATGTCGCCTGAGCTCAGAATAAAGATCTCGCTGATGGATGAGTCTCGGCCAGTAGCCGAGCCCCAGTTCAAGTATGGTTTGGCGGCCGGTCGTGGACGGTTACGTTCGGTCCGCTACAGAATCTATGACAATCGGCGATGGAGGGGATCGAAGGGGCGGTGCCAACTAGGTTTGAAAAGAGAGGAGAGAGAGTGTGGAGAGGAAGCCGTGAGGATGGGAAGGGCCTTTTTTTTTTTTTTGAACTGTGGAAAATTAGGATGGGAGGGGTTTGGTGGGGTGGGGTGGGAGAGGTAAAAGGAGAGGGAACCAAATCCCCTAATTTGTGGAATGAAAATTTATCGGGTCAAACACACACACAATACACATATATGAATATATATGAATATATTATTATATAAATATAGCTAGGGTATAATGGGGCAAAATGACAATTTAAGGATGGAAACATAAATATTTTAGACCTCTAAGATGGACACCTAAATAAATTTAGTAAAAAGAATGCCTATTTAATTTTGTCTTTTTCTTTTTCCCCTTCTTTGAAGTTTAGCAAATATCAATAATCCACGTGATTCTCATTTTTTCTTTTTCCCCTTCTTTGAATTTAGCAAATATCAAACCACGTGATTCTCGTGCAAAATACATTTGGATATCCAGAGTATACGTACAGGAAATTATTTACACACTCTCCTCCTAAATCACAATTCATACACTCTTATTCATTTGTATCCACATAAAATTACAATATTGCCCTTGAAAAATGATTATTGGGGAGGGCAACATAGTAAATTCATGTGGATGAAGCCGAAAAATTGAGTGTGGATAGTAAAAAAGAGAGTGAAAATCACTCCCTTATTCGCACACGTGGTCAATACCGGTTCAACATTTACATTCGAAAAAGACGGAGGAAACTCTTCAGCATTAGAAAATAACTCGGCCGATAAAATTTTGCGCATTTTAGGATCAACTGGACCCCACCTCAATAATCCAAACCGTTCATTTTATTAGTGTGCTAGAATTATGTTAATTGCATAGGACTAAATATGATTTGAAAACATAAATTTTGTCCAAAAACAGAATTGGATGCACCGAATGAATTTTGATTTTATTTTAAGAAGATAGGTATGATCTGACATCTAGTTTATCTAATATCCAATTAACATGATTTTTGCCATGATTTGACTGCATCGGTGAGCTCTAAAAATAAATAATTCTGATCATTAAAGTAAATTGTCCATTGCTAAAATTTCTCAATTTCTGATTTGATTATAAACCTCCATATAAAAAAAAGGTTAATCTTGTTAATTAAGATACAAAAGGACAAAAAATGAATATGATTGTATAAAAAAAAAAAAGTGTGAAAAATCGCTACCTGAAATGTAGTAGTTGTTGTTGGATTGAGGCTCCGTTTCCACTAAACTAAAATTGTAGACTACAATTATTTTCTCTTGTTCTTATTCAAATTTATTAGCTTTTGTTTTTTTCACGCTAAATTTTGTACTCCTTTTGTAACGCCCCGCTATTTTCTATAAATAAACTCTAAAATACATTGTATTTCAAACACTTCTAGGCCCCTATTTTCTCCATAGATAAATTACAGCACCACAATAATCTTAGTCTTCTACATGCTTCAAAAATTATCAACTCTTCCAAGACCTCTCCAAATTAATCCTTATATGCTCCGATTTAATTTCCACTAATCCGGCTCCACACCTGAAAAAGAAATTATCCGGGAAGTATACGATACTATAGAATAACAAAGCTCATAAGTGGAATTAAGAAACGATAATCGACCAAGTCGAAGCAACAATCATAAGGAACCTTATATTATGTCCTCCTCAGTACATGACCAGTGATCCTCCCCCAATTCCTTCCTCACCGAGTCATCCTCGACCCATTCTGGCTATTGGATAGGCTATTGGTGCATGAATTCACTCGATCCATGTACGAAACAATTCCATAGTACTCAGCCAACAACATCATATTCGATACCAATTATTCCACTTTTCAACAATATTCCACAGGATTGAATAAATATCATGAGATAATCAAAAGGAGTACAAAATTGAGAATGAAGAAAGGATTCCGGAAGTAGGAAGCATATCGTATACTCCTCGAATTACCTCAGAATATGTCTGGCCGTTACGTCTATGAATCAATGCCTTGAAACATTTTCCATCTTCCAACTAAATTCACCACTAGCCCACCAATCCTTCCATCTTCCGACTAGATACACCACTAGTTATAAAATAAACTCTCAAGCTTTTCCCCTCTCTTTCTCTCTCTCTTCTTCCTTTATTTCCTTGGTGGTGAGTGGAATGGAGGGGAGAAGCCTATTTATACTAAGGGAGCAGAATCTAAATCATATCTAGGAAATCATAACCATATCTTATAAAATCTAATAATATCTAAATCAAATCTTATAATATCTAAACAAAATCTGATAATATCCAACAAAATCTATATAATATCCAATAATATCCAAACAAATCTAATAAAATCTCAATTAAATCTAATAAAATCTTATCATATCTAATAAAATCCCATAAAATCTTATCAAATCCAATCCTAATCATATCTATAAGATCCAATCCAATCTTAACAAATCTATATCAAATCTCTCCTAGATTCTTCCAGATCCTTCCTAGATTGTTAGGATCACGAAACGAAGGTTAGGATTCTATAATAGTTGGGTACAATCACTTTAATAATTGATAAAATAATTTTTAGTAAAAGAATTATAATAAAATATTTAATAAAAAAATGACTTGAAAAATTCGGATCGTTACACCTTTTGTCCCAATCCTTCATACGAAAATTCGTGTAATTTTCAATACTATTGGTTCTGGGATTGAATCCCTCCAACAGAGACCTTAACTTCTAATTTTACAATCTGGAAAATCTTTCGGTTCCAAAAAACAAACACTTTGTTTGGTTTTTTTTTTTAACTCTCTGCACAATTATCAATAAGTTTATCTATCTATTCCTCTCCATCCATCGCCACTCATTACATCAAAAAAAATTCTCAAAACCAAACAAAGTGAAAGAGTTCAAGAATACAAATCACGACCCGAGGCTTAAAACAGAGCCCCTCACCAATGAACCAAAACGAGATCATTTTACGGAGACTTAGCCAAAAATTTCTCATATTTACATTTTTTGAGCTCAAGGACAAATACCTTTTGCAATCAAACATAAGGACAACCGTGCTTTATGAGAGTGCCTAAAACCCTCGGGTACTCTATATATGAAAGTGCCTAAAACCCTGAGTTACCCTATGAAAGTGTTTAAATCATTAAAATCCTATAATATGAAAGTGCACCCTAAAACCCTATGAAAGTGCGCAAACATGTTTTGGCCTTGTGGCTAAAAAACTCAAAAAATTAAAAGACCTCCACTGAAAATTATTTTGCTAGCATCCGTCTTTTAAATAAAAACTATTTTATCGTCTTTATTGCTAATTTTCCAATCATTCATTTTACTCTTTATCTGATGTGTGGTGGTGGTGTTCACTCTCTCTCTCTCTCCGATTGTAGAATTCCACCCATTGTTTTTCGACTTTTATTATAGCTTGGGGTCTGAATTTGGTCACCCTAAAAATCATCATTAGGGTTCATTGATGGGATAAAGGACTAATCAGTCATCAATTTGCAAATGTATACAAGAATAAATCCTAGCCACCGTCAGTGGAAAACAAGAATTCCTCCACCTCCATTATGGGATCCGCTTGGGCGTTCATTTTTTATATTTTTTGGAATTTGATCATTTCATCTTGTAAGGTCCACAAAAAGCTATGCAAAAAATTAGTTTGATCAACATCGATAAATATATCAAAATCTAAAATTTTATTTATAAAATGAACGGTCTGATTATGTCAAAAATTGTAAGGTTAGAACTCTCCATGACAATTTACTTTACAAAATAAAATTTAATTTCTGATATGCCTATTGATGTCCGAATGCGTGGTATACTACTTTGTCGGCTACAAGTTAAACGGTTTAGATCAATAATAAGCACACGGTAAGACTCACAATCACGATTGTGAAAAATTCATGGTTTCCACCGCCGGTGAAAAGGATTTTATTTCGTAATCTACTGCACTATTACAGCACATGGTTTATTCTGCTAATCACCTAATCAAGTTGAAATTAGTACTATTTACTATTCCAAGGTCCATTTTGAAATCATTAAGTTCGATTACTTTTGGACCAAGTTTTTGTCTATTCTTGACAAGATGGAACTGAATTTTACTTTCCAAGATGCTTTTGATTCAACAACATAGTTTTTACTGTTTAATAATAATTTTTTTTTGTCAATCGATAAAAAAGATCATTTTACATCAGATATGAAATACAGAGTATAAATTTGGGACACTACATCAATTGTGAAAGTCCATGAAACAATCAAGCTCAACAACTCAACCAATACAAAAACAAAGAAGGAAATAAGTTCATTACAGGGTAGAAACAAATAAAAAAAGGAAAAGTCCTCTAAAGGAAGAACACCCACACGTAGGTGGGGAGAGATTCGAACTCCTGACCTCTTAATGAGATGTAAGAGTACTGACAACTGAGCTAGCTTCAGTTGGTTTACTGATGATAATTGACGTGTCTAAATTTTGTACTCCCTCCGTCCTCATTCTATTATCCCTTATCCTATCCTAACGGGCTAAAAAACTAATTATAACTTTTAATTGGTAATACGAATTATATGCAATATAGATCTTGTTTGATAGATTTCAATGAACTCTTTTAAATGATGTTTTCAAAATCACCTAAAAATATTATAGATTGCAATATATATTTTTCTTTCTTGATACAAAAATGCAAGAGCTACACCCATTTACACACTCATATTCACAAGTGTGCGGGCTTAAATACACTACACGCATTCAGTGTATGTGGAACCCAATACTTGTGAATGTGGGTGTGTAAATGAGTGTGTAAAAGTTGATGTGGTTATAAAATGATTGTTATTGATATGCAACTAAGGTAAACTACAATAAGAGTCCTTAAAGTATGCACTCTGTATAACTTGTCCTCTAACTTTTAGTTTTATCAAGTCAATCCTTAAAGTTTTTAGTTGAAATATTAATATTAATGAAAGCCTAATAGAAATATTTTTGACGAAAGTTCAAATGGTTCCTAATAGGGATGCTGTGTCAATTCGAACCTCAAATCCTTAATTAATTTTGTCAATTGTAATAGCATTATATACTGTTATAATGTTTTACTAGTTGTAGTCTAATACCGCAACAATTTCCACTTTAATATTTGTTTGTGATTCAAGAATCTTAATCAAAGTTATTGAACTGTTGCAATCAAAAATTGGGTTTAATTAGTCTATGAATCTTTAAAAAGATGTCAAATTGAACAAATAACGCTAGATCGAATAGATAATCAAGAAACACATGCATTTCTCTTATCAATTGTTGCAACCCAAGAGAATCATAAAGATCGACATTGCATTTCCATTCAAGTATGAAATTTCATTCATCCAAACATACAATAATCAACCAATTGTAAAACTTGAAGAACCAAACTGATACTAAGCACATACTTTAGAGTATCTCCAACCCATTTGTAAAATTTCAAAATCGAGAATGAATGTGATATATTGAAGGGAGATTTTGTAATTTATTTTCATTTTTTACACTTTATGAGAGAATTTAGGCGGAAGTCATAGTACTTTTAGATATTTGGGTCTTCAAATTACCTTTGGTTCTCCAAATATACCGACTCTACTCCCATTTTGGAGACAAAATTTCTAAAAAGTACGATAAATTCTTCATAAATTCTCCATAAAATACAAAAAATAAGAATAAATTATAAAATCTCATTCCAATATGACAGACGCATTCTCAAATTTGAAATTTTAAAAATGGATTGAATATGGGCTGCAAGAATTTTGTCAAACCCGAATGTTGCATTGGAGTATATGGGTGGTGCCTTGTCAAAATCCCCTTTCAAAACAATTGACATGGACAGGTGCATTCATCCCCAAAAGATGCATTGAACTCGAGAGTTTGCTCAATAATAGGGTTACATCCGTACTGTAAATGGCTAGTCCCAATGATATATATCCAACGAAATTTCTAGTACAATATTGATCAACTGATTCACAGTCAAGTTGCTTTAATAAGTATTACTGGAGTAGGGAAAACTTCAATTCCAAGTGAAATTTGCTTCTGTGAAAGAATTATACTGGAGTAGGATAGATCTGGTTGATTTTTAGTGGGCGGCTATCCTCCAATAGGAAAAGCACTAGTTTTGTAGAAATTTTGAGTACAAATGATGAAGGTTTTTGGCCCGAGTACTAGAAGTCTATTGAATCCTGTATAATATCGGCCGGTACTTATTGGAATTGATCAAATTCAGTGCCTTATTCAAATACCGGTCGAGACCGATTAATACCTAATTGTTTTTCAATTTATTTGTCTCTTTGAAAAAATACTAACGGATGTGAAAAAACTCAAGAGTTCACTTCTCACATCCTCGGTTGGTATTTTGTGGGGGATTTTACCTGCCAAAGCAGTACTAGGTTTCTTGTCAAGGGGAATGAATTGTGTGGGGTGGGCTCCATCAGCATTATCACAACATAGTACCTATTTCTCTCTCTCCTTTTCCATTTTCAAACAATGTCACTCAATTGTTAAAGGAAAATGATTTTGTGACTTTTGTCACTTTCTTTTTTGTTAATGTCACTCTCCTGCAAATATATACAGGAGAGTGGTGTTAACAAAAAAGAAAGTGGCAAAATCAGCAGCCTTGTTAAAAGGAAATTACAACACAGGAACAAATCTTAAAAGGTCCCGTTTCGTAAAACGGAAAATAAGAACCTTAACTGAACGATCCAGACGAGGCAGGAGTATAATAACCTTCTATATATATATATATATATATTTTTTTTTGATAAGTAACCTACCTTCTTTCTATATTATTACAGCGATCTCACAACTTCTTTACTATACCAAAATTTTTGAAAGTGTCCTTCTGTTTGTATCTTTTGAATCTTTATCTATTCATGTCAATTTTTGAATCAATAGGTTGTTTCGATGGGAGGAATTTAAAAAGAAAAAAGTAATGACCGATCCGAAAACCGGATGCTAAAAATTTTCACCACAGACCAAAACATGAAGACAAAAAGACTTTATTGACTTTTTGTTTGTTTTTCTGAACACTTTCCTATTACGGTTCATATTTTTACAGTATCCTTCAATTTAACAAACAATTAATTTTGAATGTTTTGATGTCAAAGATAAAAGAAAATTTCCATAAACACTGACCATACCTCTTATCACAAGATACTAATCCCAGTTATTAATTTAGTCCAAACCAAGAAAATCCACAGAATTATAAAATATCCACCACCTAAAAAAGGAAAATCATTAATCCAAAAAATTGGTTGGTGACAAAAGCTTAACTTAGCGGGTTTGTTCCCTTCACATTTTTTAGGTTCAAATTTTTTTCCAGCAACTCTTGAAACCATATTTTCCTTTTCGCATAAGCTTAATTATAAAGGGAAATGATTTTGCCACTTCCTTTTTTTGTTAACGCTACTCCCCTGCAAGTGTATTTTTGGTGTAAAAATATACTTGCAGGAGAGTGACGTTAACAAAAAAGGTAGTGGCAAAATCAGCAGCCATTATAAAAGAGCAATAGAAGAGAATGTAGGGATTATGGGTGTTTTCAGTAGTGAAAAATTTGTATATTTTTATTTGTGGTTGAAAAATTATTAGGTATTTTCGATAGTGAATAAATTGTAATGTCAAGTTGTTTCCGGTAGTGAATAAATTGTCAATAGGTTTGTGAGTAGGATTATTGTAACAAAAACAATTTTTGTTGACAATTCTTTGTTACTGAAAACGAGATGGTAAAATGTTAAAACTTTATTGTTAATAAAAACGGGATGATAAAATACGTTAAATTTTTAGTTTTTTTGTTTGTTTTGGCGGAAACACCCCTAGTCTGATGTGCTAAAGTTGATCAGTGACCTCCATCCTGCATTACGAAAGAGAGAGAGAGAGAGAGTACAACGCGTGCCGACGTGATTCGTTTTCTTGTTGGTTATTGTACACATCAGAACGTACGTTAACCTTACGGTACGTAATAAAGTTGGAAATATCGCATGGTTCATTGCATTCAATGTTTGTTGGCTGTATCTTGGTTTGGCACAAAGACAACATAGGTTAAGTCGGAGATTAATCCATAAAGAACATAGACCGGTCTAACCTTCGGGATAGAATCCATGTCTAATGGGTCGAAGTCCGCACCTAATCCACGACCATATGTAAAGAGACGAGTGCTGCCATACCATCACCGGAACTCGAGAAACAAGCCCTGATTGCTGCCCCGGAAGACGGCTCGTCCGCCCCTACACGGAAGACGTGGCTGCTCGCGGCTGCCAATGGCCACCGGAAAAGCTACCACCGCCAGATCCAAAACCCTAAAACTCCTCAGCCTCCATCACCACCACAACCCCTTAGCCGCACCACAACCTCCTGTCCCTTTGCCACACCCATCATCAGCCACAAACTCTTGCAACAAACTTGCAAGAAGAAACAAAAAACCCCAACACCTAGCATCCCCTGTAAAACACAAACCATAACCCTATCCAAGAGCAGATCAAACAAACGCCGCATCACCACCACCACGCCGCCAACCGCCACACCAGGCAAGCCAAACCACAACCCACCAGATCCAACCAACACCGGGCCATGGACGACAACACCACTAGATCTCAAAACGATGTGAACCCGACCAGAAGCCACCGTTCGCCACCGCCTGGAGAACACCCAACGAAGCTCCGATCAGATGCTCATGTCCACGACCGCACCCAACGTCTGCCGAAGGACTCCACTTTTCGATCACAATATACTCACCAACATGATTGTTAAAATCTTACGATTCGTATCGTCTCTTTTAAAAAACGATACGAATTGTCGCAGATCGTATTTTTTTTTATAGAAATCTTACGATACGGAAGTGTATCCTACGATATAATAGCGTATCCCGATTCACAGATTATCCCACTATTACTTACAAAGAACAAATCATACCATATTTTAAGGGGTGGAACACCAAACACGTTATGATCTTTTCATCTAATTATGGTCTTATCCAAATCATTTAAAAAAACCCAAACCCAAAGCTCGAGTAAAAGAAAGAACATATTACGATAATGTTTTGCGTGAATCTAATAATGGCTCTTTTTCTCTTCCCTTAACCTCAGGTACCAGAAAGCCTTAATGCGATGGACCCTACTTGAGAGACTTGAATTTTTTCATCCTAAAAATATTTTTTTCATACATAAAACACTTATTTTTCAAATATACACTGAAATTTTAGATTATTATTAAGTATAACTATTATTTATTGTATATTAGCTTGTTAATGTATCTTATGATACGCGATACGTATCCCGAATACGATTCGTAAAATGAAATAAATGATACACGATACGTATTCCGATTTAAAACCACTGCTCACCAATCACACTCCCTCCGTCCTAGTTTAAAAATCCCCTACAGAATCTGTGCATTTTCAAATTCCAAAAATTATATTTTATCTTTTTTTAATTTTTTACACCAAATTAAAGTACTCATTAAAAATGTACGAATTTGGTGTAAAAAAGTAAAAATATATGGAGATATTTTTTGGGGATTTAAAAATGTACGAATTTTTTTAAGAAACATTTAAATTGGAACAGAAAGAATAATATATTTGAAATACCACGTGACATTGCTTCAAGTCTAATTATAAATTTCTCCAGTATACTGAGAGTATGCCACAATTTCCTTAAAAAACATGATCTATCCCTGATTCTCCAAGTCTCTCAAAACTTAATTAGTCAAATGAAGGAATTTGCCAAGAGTGGGGCTGGGTATTTTTTATTTATTTAAAATTTCAATATTTAAAGTAATGATGAATGTTTGACTTGCTCTCTTGCCGTGCTTGAATGAGAGTAGATAATGAAGCTCGTGAGGGACCATGAACGAGAACGACTATTGATTATCGAAGTGAACTCGGGGCTAATATGAAGTGCGTAGATACGTGTTATGACTTGGAATGACTACAATTATCGAAGTAAACTCGGGGCTGATATGAAGCGTGCAAATACACGTTATGCCTCAAAATGAAAGGCAATTGTGAATTTGCTCAGTTTACGCTTCTAGTACTTCTGGAAAATTATACAAGAATCTGGCTTCTCTGCAGTCGAGGTTTAGACTTCCCTGGATTGCAGAGGTGCAGTTCAGGTGATCGCAACTGTCGGATAGTGTTTTTAATGGTCCAGATTTGTTTTCAATCTTCTACCAGTAAAAAAAATTCAACAAATCTGAACCAGTGATTGTCAATATGAACGGTTCAGATTGAACCGCACATTTTTCTCTGCAGTCAACCGAATCCTTGTGCAAAGTGGGGGGCCAAAGGATTGTTGCAAACTCTGTATCCACCAAATGCATGATATATTCAGGGGACACTGAACATGATTTTTCTGTATTGGACGGTCAAGGTCAAGATCACGCAATTACCTCACTTTTTCTTTTTCATGTTTCAAGCTAGTGCTGCATTTTTTCCTCCCTTTCCATTCGAAACTGTGGGCTGACAAACATATGATGGGAGTCATGAATTGTGAGCATTTGAAAAGGAAACCTTGGACATGGCAAAACCCATTACCTCTTGTTTTCTTCTTCTTTTACCGGGTTTGACTAGCAAGCAGTAAGTCGCGTATACGTGCGTTAGTATGAGACCAAAACGTCTTCCAAATGATATTTTGAACTACTAGATTTTGCGGGAGCGGAGAATGAGAGCGCGAGCATAAAATGAGAATGAGTCTCCGGTTTCACAGTTTTGGCCCACCCCTTCTTTCGTAGATCTGATCACTTTCGATGGAAGTGAAATCGGAGGACATAGAGTGATGAAACCTTCAATCTCATTTCAGATTGTTAGATGGTTCACTACTTCACCGTAAATTACTGAAACTAAAGATGATACATTGATCTCCGAGTTGAATTATTTTCACTTTGTTCTTTCTCAAGTTTTCAGAAATTTCTTTACTCTCTGGACGATTCTCAATAAATTTTTCTATCTATCTATCTCCACTGATTACCACTTCTCAAAAATTAAAACTTAAAAATTTCTCACTTTGTTTCTCTTCTTGATCATGGTCCAACCGTCCTAGATGCACTGGCAGATGGAAAGGGGTGCGGGTAGGGGCCATGACACTTCCAAAGTTTGTCGAATTTTATTTCTTCTGTGTCTATTCGGCAGTGTTTTGTTCCCTTCAAAATCGGGTGTTATACTTAAATCCCTTCAAAAAAATTTGCCACAATCTTTCCGCAAAAATTAAATAATTTTGCATCCGGCCCCTCCTTTATCAAAATTCTGCATGTGGCTCAACTGTATTTCTCTCTCTCTCTCTATTCTGGGAAGGAAAAAAAAGTTTCCTTCTTGATCTTCAAGTTCAGTCGATTTTTTTAGTTTTCGGTCCATACTCTATTTACCTTTCTTCTTCTTCTTTTTTTGAGTGAAAACCTTTTTGGTTTGCCATACAAAATCTTACGTTGAGCTGTCTCTATATTTTGGTATTTTTGTTCTTGTTCTTGTTCTTTTTTTTTTTTGTTTTTAAATTTTGTTAGATCATTCATGTTTCTTTTTTTGATTAATCATCCATCTTAATAAGGGGAGTCTGAAAAATAAAAACAAAAGGTTAAAAAATATCGAAAAAGTTAAAATTCAGGAGGATGGGGCCTTACTAGGGGATTTATTATTGGGCCTCCAAACTTGTAATGGCCGGCCTTATTGGGTGTCCATTACCATAATGGACTAATCCATAAAGAATCTGCGACTCTTGTGGCAATTGAAAGAAAAAAGAAAGAGAGAGACAATGAATATATGTTGCTAAACAACGTATGTACCCAACAAATGCATAAAGGCAAAATCTAATTGTGGTTGGGAAAGTCAAGATCACAAAATCTGGTCACCTATTTTCTTAGTATTACTTAATTCCACTTTGGTCACACCATGTGCTGTATTGGATCAGGACATTTTACAAAGAGTTGGTGTGTGGGGTTGGGGTCCCCATGCACATGATGATCACACCCTAAGCTCCATGTCTACACCCACCAATAATGTGTTACCCCTAGTAGAGTAACATGCAAGATCTTTGGAGTTGCAAGAAAGTTTAGCAAAACATCTTTTTATTCTCCTTTCAAAGTGCTTGGCCTTTATGGTGACTGATGGGTTGTGGCATTTGGTTGTCCATGTGTTGAAATTAACAAGTGGGAACCTAACTATGCTCGAGAGATGATCCGATAATATCAGGTACGAAATCTAAAGAATTATGTTCTACAAGCAAAATAGATCAATATGCTTCGATTGGAATCGGAAGTTCCAGAACAGGCGGTTGGTGAACACTTTCTATTCATACTTGGCAAAACATACATATACACATAAAAAAGGAGTAACTGTATTTCATTACATAGCCACTTTTTATTATGTTTTGTAATGTTTGGGGCGGCTGATGTAGTACATTATAAATAATTAAATGAAGATATTATACCATATATAGGGTACAATCTAGCAAAGGTTGGGAGAGGCCCGGACCTCCCGTCCATACACTTCCCTCCGTCCCTGCTAATAACCACTAGTATGTGTACATTGTTTTGGAGATTGGTGTCTCGAATTGAAATATGTTGTACGCCCATAAGAATTTGATTAGTGAGGCCGGACCTATAAGGTCTGACTCGATGACAAGGATTGGGTATTCTCGACCCGATTCGTTTTTTTGGATTTTCTTCAATCAACCGGGCGCTGTTATATACGGCTCATTTACTTGATAATAAAACCACATATTCAGACCAAGAAATAGCAAAGTAATAGTGTACATTTGTGTTGGATGGGGACGATGGGTTGTTTTTGTAATTTTTTTGTAATTTTATAAGTCAGCGGGATTAAGATCGGCCCAATGGCTATCTGACCTTGGGCTTACGGATTGTTAGGGCCCTGGCCCGTCGGTAATTGCGTAATAAATCTTCTTTGTTTCCGAGTTAAAAAAAAGGGAAAATGACGGCCAATGACGTGTTTTGATAATTAATACCTGCAAATGACATTTTCAGCATTAACAAATGTTCTCAGCATGTTCTTGGCGGGTATTAATTATCAAAACACGTCCTCAGTCGTCATTTTTCAAAAAAGGAAGAAAAAGACCGGCCCAAGATTTGGGGGGCCAAGCTGAAATCACGGAGTGGGGTCCTACATATTTTTACAATTAAATTACAATAATGAATTTTTTTGTGTATATAGTAAATAACTAAATACCTTGGTTCCAGCTTCAAACGTGTTGCCTTGTATCCTCTTTGGCGCAAGTTCAATGCATAGTAGCTCCCAATGCCTAGATTTAAAATTAATTTTTGACAAATAAACGCTCAAATAAAGTGCTAGGATGAGATTTCTAGCTAAGCCACTTTGTGTGGGCTACACTTAGCATACCGCTAAACCAAGCAGAGAGGTTTGTTTATGTCGCAAATAACATTTATGACCATTCATAATCAAGGCTCCTTTTTTGGGTTCGAAATTTGGGGGGCCAAGGTGGCGTCCTCTTGAGTCTTGCCTTAAGGTTGGCCCTGTCGGGGATAAAGGGTTAGGTTCACATCTTTGTATGCTTGGACCAAGGGGCAATGTTGTCTTTCAGCAAGAGGCCCAAGGACACTATTACAAATACATAGTCCACCGTTTCGGCCTTTTGGGGTTGGGGGTATCTGTTGGTTTATCTCCGATTTTGGGCCGATTCACAGACCATTGGGCATTTGCAAAGTAAAGAGTCGTAGGCCCATGGGCATCCAATTCTAATAAGGTCGCATGAGCTTATCAAATAGGGCCTCAACAGCCCAGATCGTATGCTAAGGTCCCTAAGCAATCACTTAGTGCAAATCCCTATGTTTACCATTTTAATGCAAGTTGTTTTCCTTTCTCGCACTTGTTAGTTTAATCTTTCAGGTTTGGTGCGTACTTCCGAGACGTCGGATTGTGTTTTCGACGGCTCGGATCTCATCTCGGCAACCAACGATCGAGAGCCGTTCATTGCCGAGATAAGATCCGAGCCGTCGGAAGCATGATCCGACGGCTTGGAGGTGCGCAGCACACACCACTGTACAACACCATCCCCCAATTGACTTAGCTGAGGCAACCAAGAACCAGTAGGTGACTTTCTCCTCGAGTTACACACACATCGCTTGAAAGAAGTTTTGTATCGGGGCACAATTCATGTTCAAACTTAGACCGATTTGTTTCTAGCACACCCGCATATTGCCTAAACCGCTATGCGAAGTTCATGCCAATTATGATATGTAGTGCTTTTCTCTTACTTCTCAAGAAAAAGGGCAACAAAGCCGTGATCATTCTGCATGTTCATAGTAGAGTTAAACTCGGTAGAAAATCGAAAGTCTTAGATGAGCAAATCCCTAATTGTGCACGAGACTTGAAAACGCCTGGAGAACTATAAGCAAACGAAAGCATTGTGATTCAGCTCTTTTCGCCTGGAGAACTATAAGCAAATGATGTTGGGAAAATATTCAGCAAAAGGCAAAAATTCAAGAACAATTTCATTGATAACAATCACAATTACAAGATTGAATCAAGTTACAAAATACAATAACAGTGGACAGAAAATAAAGACGAGACACAAACAGATTTCGTAGGATTAAACCGAGTCATGTGTAATACCACAGTCTCCTTAAGAAAGATTCGCCGCCTATCGTGGGTGTTGTAGGTTGCGTCGGCAACTTCTTCCCAGGTTGGCTCGGTTAAACCGCAAGTCGTCGGAACACCACTGTCGACCGCCTTGGCGAACTGACTACCGCCTGTCTCTCTCTCTCTCAAAATGTATATCAAAATATGCTGGAAGGTTGTGAATTTGCTTTTCTCTTCTCCAAAACCGTGAGCCTCCTTTTATAGAGTGAAGAAGGCAAAAGAGGTGTAATGCAGCCATTAACATGCTAATGAATTTTGCCAATGAATAGGGAGGTTACAGAAATCAATACTCCATCATGGTGAGGGTTACGGGAGTTACAGAATACCACACATCAATACGTTTATTGATTGTGGAGCGTTAAGATTCAACGAGCCCGGAATGCGCACGGTTGCCTCGAGAGACCCTCCGGTTTGCCCCGATTTCATTCATCTGAAATTCTATAAATTTCCAACAAACGAAAGCATTGTGATTCGGCTCTTTTCGCGCAAAGTCATTAATAGTTCAGGCCTATGCTATGCCCATGGGGGGACTCTTCAATGCATCTACAAACGTACCAATTGCCCAAAAAAAGAGGCGTTTCGAAGCTTCCACTGGAGTTTCAACTATCCAATTTCTTTCACAAAAATAATGATTCAGGTCTTTATCATGATATTCTACAAGCCTACTAGCAGCCACAATGATATCTCTGATCCGATCCATTCATTACTCTCTCCGTCTAACAGTTTTTACTTAGTACATTATGTAAAATGTCGTGTATTTTTTAGACAAAAAACTATATGGTGCTTCTGCCTGAAACTGCTTAGGAGTTGATATGACTTCGCTGACTCCTCACTGATCAACAAGAGTATCATTAATTCCACTACCACTACACTTTGTTGCAATAATCAGAGTGTTGTTTAGATTGGACGAGTTTCACTCGGCGGCGTTCGCCTTCTCTCGGTTTCCTCATCCGACTAGACCGAAGACATCTTTACGAAAGTTCTTCTACGTACCTGTGGACATTTTCATGATTCGGTGTACAAACTCAAGTTGTACTACCTCTTTGAGTTTGAGGGGAGATGTTAAAACATTGCAATCAAATAATATCGTAATTGTAATCATATTAATTATAGTACGAATCATATGATTCTGATAAAATTATACATTTTGCATGATAATGATATCATTGTAATTGATTTTGATGTAATTTAATTAGGTAATAATTTTGCCTTCCATTGTTAGGGTTCCCTCTTCTCGTATAAATATTGTGACAACCCTGATTTTTAGTAAGTAAAAATTTTGTTAAAAATTTGAATTTTATTTTAATACTTAGATTCGCTTCCAAAAATTCCTTTTGTATTTCTCATAATCCGTCATAATTGGATTTTAGTCTTTTAAAATTATATTTCTTGGCTAGAGATTTTACTTGGCAAGTATAGTTAGATTCTAACCAATTAGTTAGAAGAACCTAACTACCAATTCACTTAGTTATATATGTTCTCCTAACCTTAGATGAGCCTTTTAAACCTTCTTGAACCTTATGAGCCCTCCAAACCCTAGTGGAACCCTTTGGACCTTTAACCTTTACCCATTGGACGATAAAAGTTAGAGAAATTTTTATCCATTGGACAATAGGTCTTTCATCCAAGATCTTTTGATAGATTTGTTAAGTACAAGGATATAGTTATATATAGGGATATATACACATCCTAAAAGGACATATAAGTATTATTTAAGTAGATATTACTTCACCCTTTTATCCATTGATCAATAACCGCTAGAAAAATTATTACCTATTGGATAATAGAATTAGTAAGTACTAGGGTTTATTTAATAATCATTTCCTAAATTTTCCATGTGATGATATATTTGTATAAATATATGTGTATGTACTTTATAATATACCCTAGATTTTCCTAAGATACTCTAAGTACATAATCTAGTATTATAATGAAACATGTGCCAATTTGGACTATTTTAATGGAGAATTTTGATCTTGTAATTTTTTATTAGATACTTGAAAATCTTACTAGATTTCATAGTACTATTATATATATACTTGGACTTATATATTTATATGTATACTTATTTTATTACAAAGTACACATGTGTTTAATTGAATAGTTTATTAGGAAAATCTTGAATTTGAAATCCCATTAGATCACATAGTACTTTAAGTACATTTTATATACATGTTTATTTGTACATAGGAGTGTGTGTGTGTGTGTGTGTGTGTCTATATATATATATATATATATATATGTACTAGAGAGAGAGAGAGAGAGAGAGAGAGAGAGAGAGAGAGGAAGAAATTTGGTGTGTACCTTGCCTTGATTTCTTCCATTGTACTTTGACTTGCTTGCAATCTATGGTTATATATTTTTCCAAACAAAATCTAACCTTCATTGTCCTTATATGTACAATTGCCAATATAAAACCTTTTACCATCCTCCTTTCCTCCACCAATCTTTCCAAAATCAAATCCAAAGTACCAAATCTGGACATGCAAGCTTAGAACTAGGTAGAAAAGTGCAAGCAAATCTTGATCTTTCAATCAAAGCATGACAAGTTGAATAAAAAAATGAGAGAGAGAGAGAGAGAGAGAGAGAGAGAGAGAGAGAGAGAGAGAGAGAGAGAGAGAGAGAGAGAGAGAGAGAGGGAGCCTTGGCCTATAAATAGCAAGCCATTCCAAACTTAAACTCACACCTTCACTCCTTTGCTCTCACTTCTCTCTAGAAACCATTTTCGTTTTCCAAACAGCCTACTGCCCTTCGTAAATCCTCATTTTTCTTCTGCTTAAAGTAGTTCTTAGAACTAACTTCCTTCGGGAAAGTTGTAGAGCACTTTGAGACCTTCAAGTTAGACCCAAGAACCACCCTAATCGGTCAAGAAATAACAAAGATACTGACATACGAAGTTCAGTAAAAATCTCAGATTTTCAGTTCCAGACAGCATACTGTCTCTTCCTTTATCACCATTTTCCTCCTACCTAAAGTAGTTTCTAGAATCAACTTCCTTCACAAAAGTTGTAGAGCGCTTCTAGAGCTTCGATTTCAATCCAAGAACGATCATATTCGGCTAAAGATTGACCGAGTTACTGCCATCCAAAGTTTGATCCAAATTTGCGAGTTTCATCACCCGTAGAATTTTTCAACTAGCTTATTCGGCCCCGACTAGTTTCAGATCAAGGTAGATTAATTTCTACTTATTCTCCCTAGTATAACTTTAGTTATTTTTGCTTATGATAAGGCAAGTTAATGTATTAGAAATAGTTAGCAAGCTCGTTTTACTAAAATCTTGAAATGAAATTACGATATTGTAGAATCATCTTATCTCCTATCTCTAAGTATATGTAGAACCCCTTGTCCCCTAACTGTAACACCCGTCCCAGGATATTTAGGGTTTCGATTTAATTTTGAGGTTTGGGGTTTAATTTGTATTTGTTGGATTCTATGAGGGGCTTTGGTGTGATTTACATGGAGAATTGTTATTGGTTTGGAGTATAAGTTGAGAGGAGAGGTGACCACATGGGATTTCTTCCTAAGTGACTAAATAGTCATCAGGAGGATATTTCCTCATTCTGCCGACAGAGAGAGAGAGAGAGAGGGGGAGAGAAAGGGAGGAGGAGGTCTCGGCTAAGGGGAGGGAGGAAGGAGAGGTCCGTTTTCGACGATCCAACTCGGTGACAAGTAAGTTCTTGTACTCTAGAAGTGTAATCTATGTTTAATTTTATATTTGTGTGGTTAGATTCTCAATGGATTGAGTTTTGGAAGGAAATTGACAAAGTTCTTGGTTTTGGGTCAAATTTCGTGGGTTCTGGTAATCTGCCTTTTGGGGGCCTTTCTGTTAGGAATCAATTTTTGATGTCTTCATAACTGTAAAAGTACGTTTCAATACGAAGATTTCGGTACCAAGATCATGCAAAACCAATAATCACACAATTAGTTATGAATTTTTGAATACTGGCTGTTTGCTGGATGTGCGATTTTGTGCGTGGCTGTCTTCTTTTAACTTCCTGGGCATGATGAACATTTTGGGTGGCTTTGGGTCTTTTACAGGAGCTGCATATTTAAGTTAAGAAGAGATTGGCGTTGGAATCAAGTAATTTGGTTAAGTATACAATTTTTGGTGAATTTCTAAGGCTGGGTTGGGTGATAGGTGCGAAAATGGTTGCGAAACTGTTTTCTTTGGATTGTTGGGTTAATTTCCTCTCGTTTCTGAACCTGGGATTTTAACTGAGCGTAGGGCTTGTAGTGGTGCAACTTTGGGTGTTGGTTTCAATATTTTTGGGTTTAAGATGAAAGAGTTATGATTTTTCAATCAATTTTACTTATTCCCGCGTAGAATCTGGCAGCAGCGACAGACTTTGGTATAATGGCCATAACTCCTAGCTCGGGACTCAAAATGACACACCGTTTGTTTTGTCAGAAACTAGACACATAGAGCTTTCCAACGATACATCCCATGCATCATGGGTATGTCCGAGCGATAACAGATTTGCATCTAAAGTTGACCTAAATTCTGCCTTTGCACCAGTTTTTACTGTTTTGTTGCGTTGGGCTGTTTGGTTGAGATTGTACACTTATGGGTCTTTATATTTGATATATTTGGGTGTGTTGGAGTACCTTGGAGTATGGAAAGATGTGTGAGGTCTCCCGGGTACGTGGGTACTCCCGGACACCTCTAGAGATTTTGGTGACTTTGTGTAGTGTTTGCCCCATTAGCTAATGTAGAAGGCATGTTATGATTTGTTAGTCTAGCATTTGGTTTAACATTCCTGGATGTTTATATGCTAATATGGGTTAACTTGTGGCTAGGTAACGAGCCGGTCTTTTAGGAGGTGCCGAAACCGTAAGTTTGGCATACTCCAGTCGAATGAAAGGTGAGTGTGTCTGATATGGTTCTTCTCAATAAGATATTGCCATGGTGGTATGTATGTATCTTGCTAATGGTGTTTTAGCTTTCAATATGATTATTGATATGTAAATAATGCAGTGGAGGTGATTATATATCAATGATATCATGCTAATCGAGGTTTAGCTATTGATATGGATATATGTGGTGGAAATTTGTATACCATGCTATATGTTGTTTTAGCTAATGGTATGCATGCTTGTTGTATGTTGATTGTACCCGCGAAAGGATTGTGGAGTGAGTCACACCATATCGTGGGCCGTGCCGTCTAATTAACGGTGAATGGGAGTGTGGTGTGCGGGACACAATTCCTTGGGTACATGGGATGTGGCAGACGTGCCACTGTATGTTGGTGTTTATACATGTGGTTATACGATTGAGTACTTATGTTGAGTTTCGTGTGATTTACATTCATGCCGTTATTGTTATGTGGTTGTTTATTGAATAATATTGCTATGTTTGGCAGATGTGATGGTTATAACTAATGTACTCATATGGGTATTGCAGTTATGTTGGTGGTGAATATTCTTATTGATATTCTTTTGGGTATTGTGACATTTTATTGAGCATTTCTATATCTCACACACTCTGGCTTTCCTTTTTGGACTGCCAGGTAGCAGGTGGCTTAGAGTGGGTCCACTACTGGTCAACGCTTTGGAGAGTGCTGAGACTAGTCTCGGGTGATGTCGTTGGTTAGATTGTTGTGTAGCTGATTCGTCTAGAAGTTAACCTAAATGTTTGTAATTAATTGGAGCGAGGGATATTTATTATAACTTGTGAGTTGAGGTTTTTGGGCGTTGAATTGGTTGTATTTTAAGTAAGAAGTCTTCCGCTAATTTGTATTCTGATTGGTTGTAGAGTGTGGTGTGGTCTATTGTGTGGAATTTCACGTGGCCGCGCTGACTCGGGCCCACTCTGGGTGCCGTTTGCGGGGCGGGGCGTGACAGGTTGGTATCAGAGCTAGTACGTTCTAGTCTCTGTGTTGAGAGTCGATTGGGAATTTTGGTAGTGGACCATAGGTTGTTGTTACTGTCGAGAAGGAGTTAGTGGGTGGCTATCGTGGGAGTATTTAATACATAGCACTATGTTTGTTGTTGGTGGTTTGAGTTGTTAAAGCAGGTTATTGATATGGCTCAGTTCATGGAGCAGCAAATGGTAATTCTCCCATGGCAGATTGTGCTGGCACTGACGGTGTCTTATGTGGGCCGTGTTTTGTGTGTTAGAAGTAAAGGGATTGGAGGGTTCATGACGTTATGGAGAGTATGTGCTTATGCATGTCAAGGAACTCAGACTTTGTCGGATATGGTTATGAGGTATTTTCAATATTGAATTACGTTGGGTGTAAGTAACAGTAGATGTTGTGTTAAACTTATTTACTGTATTATCAATGCATAATATGCACTTGGTTGTATTGTTATGTAGTATGTCAATCTTGCTATATCGTAAGTTATCGTAAGTTGGCGGTGGGAAGATTCTTAAGAGTTTGAGAGGTACGCGCTAGAGATGGTTCATTTTGAATTTGGAAGGTTAGTGTCAAAGTTGTGGATTTTGTGGTGAATTTTGAAAGATATTAAAAAAAAAAGGGGTGTGTGTGTGTGTGTGTGTATGGCAGTAGCATGGCTTCATTGGTGTGTGATTGGGTACGTGTATGATTTGTGCATGTTAAGAGGATGATACTCACATAGAGATATATGTATTGCTAGAAGTTTAAAATGATTGTTATCCGTTCATGGTGTGGAAAGTGTTAAATGTGTAAAAACTGAAAACTTTTGGAATGTGTTAAACGTGTGTAGAGAATGTTAAACTTTCTAAATGAAGTGGATAACTTGAGTATGTACACATCTAGTGTGGTAATATTCTGGGCATAACGCCTAAAGAAATGTTAAGGCGGTATGAATACTTCTGTTTAGTTGAAAAGATCAAATACGGTGGAAGTTAAAAATCTTACAGATAGTGGTTTCGTGTTGCGTTGAGCTTGGTGTATTTGGTTATAACGATTACTTATGAAAAATTTGAATAAGTAGTGAGTATGTATCTATATACTACTTGCATCTGGTTGTGTATGTGTACATGGCTAGTATGGTATTATGGATGTGATATGTGGTATATCGTTGAAAAGTTAAAAGCACGTACGGAAGGGTTTTGTATTCTTTGGAAAATGTTAGAAACTACATTTGATAGTCATAGAAAATAAATTCATATTTGGTGTTGGAAATGACCGAAATGAATGTATATGTATATGTGAAACATAATGGTTTAGTGTTACGTGAAGATGGTTTTATTGGTTCTATATGAACTAGTATGTGGTTGTGGTTATCTTTGGGGAGATAAGTGTTGGTGAGTATTTCTATGTCTTATTTCATGTACAGATGAGTTGGAAAACTTTAGTGAGTTAGTTGTCGAATGTAGCGATAAGGAATGAGATGAGAAAATTGGGGTATTAGTTGTTGGAGGTGGAGTAGGTAAGGGTGATAGTGTGTTTAATGGTTGAATTTGTGAGTTGAGAATCGCATGTTGGGCGAAAGAGATCAAACAGAAGGGGAAATCAGCTACAAATGGTAACTGTGAATGTCGGGATGCTACAAGGGTGAGCTATGGTTGGGATTGTTCGGTTAACAAGTTGAAATGATACAAGTCTGGGGAAATACAAATCAGGTCGGGATTGAGTTGTGTTGGGAGAATGGGCAATGCCTATAAGCAGTTGCAGTGGTCAGATGGGAAATGGGATAACTTCGCAGAAGTGAAACTGGAGCAGAGTGTTGGTGTTATTGAAAACCATTCTGAGAGAATGGAACAGGTATAACTTTATTGTTGTTTGATTTGATAACATGTTCATGCATTATGGCTTCGTGTCTAAGTCAGTCCAGTCGACTGGAGTGTCAGTGGTGTTGTGAGGAAATAAACAATGTGTCTATTAAATCACGACATGTCTTGCATATTGTCATATTCGCATGCCATCAATGATATATATGTTGTGGACTAACCTTGTTTTGAAGGGACATGTTACAACAGAACTGAGTTTGGATTTCTGGAACAGAATTCGGGAGTGGCACTGGGTTGACAATGAGACGTGGAACAGTGTTGAAATTTTGGTTGTGATGGAATGATGGAAAGGGCGTTGGGGTTTATGAGGAAATGCATAGAGGAAGTAGATTAAGTGAAGCATAGGTGATTGTTACGGTCAGATGTGAAATTTTAAGTGATAGTTGAGATACGATGGTAGTAAGTTTTGTGATGAGTTGAAGGTTAGGAAGATTAGGTGGGTTGTTGATTCGTGTTAGTATGTGTTGGGATGGATCGTGTACTAGTATATACAAATTTCTTGAGGTGTTGTTTGTGTGTGATGGATGTGTTTGTTTGGTGTACCTAAGTGATAAAATGGTTTATGGACCATGATCATATAATATACATATAATATTGTTTGAAGATCGATGTTTGTTGGTGTATCAAGTAGTGTGATTATGCTAATTGATAGTATGAGGTTAAAACTTAGTTTTCCTGAAAGGTCATACTCATGTTTTGAGAGTGTGTGGTGGTATGGGAGTCATGAGAGTTTATTAAGTTGGTGCTGATGTTGAGATTGCGTTATATTGATTTTAACGAGAGTTTGGGAGTTTTGGTTGGAATTTACCCTATTAAAGGATAAGCTTATAAATTTCCTACGGTGGAATTGTGTGAAATGATGAAAGTGGTTTTGGCATGTAGGTGTGTTGGGTACCGTGTTGTGTGTTAGTTGTTGTTGAGAGAAGTGATTGATAGGGCTGGTGCGAAGTATGAATTGTCCTTGCTAAGGAAGTTACTGGTGTTGGGATATGTGGAGCTTTGACAAGAGTTGGAGATTTGTTTTTGGTGGTGTTATTGAGTTTGAGGTTGGGTGTTGTGTGGTTGCTGAGTAATTTTGAGTGTATGCATGTTTGAGATTATTTTCTTTGAGGTGAGATTTCGGTAGAGGTTGGATTTATTCTTTTTGAAGTTTGGTTTTTGTTTACATGTGGATGAGTTGTGTAAGTTGGTGAAGGTGTTTGTTTTGGGGATGGTGTTGGTAACCTTGTGAGGTTGGTTTTTTGTTGACTTTGTGGCGGGTATTATTTCGGGGACGAAATATTCCAAGTGGGGGAGAGTTGTAACACCCGTCCCAGGATATTTAGGGTTTCGATTTAATTTTGAGGTTTGGGGTTTAATTTGTATTTGTTGGATTCTATGAGGGGCTTTGGTGTGATTTACATGGAGAATTGTTATTGGTTTGGAGTATAAGTTGAGAGGAGAGGTGACCACATGGGATTTCTTCCTAAGTGACTAAATAGTCATCAGGAGGATATTTCCTCATTCTGCCGACAGAGAGAGAGAGAGAGAGGGGGAGAGAAAGGGAGGAGGAGGTCTCGGCTAAGGGGAGGGAGGAAGGAGAGGTCCGTTTTCGACGATCCAACTCGGTGACAAGTAAGTTCTTGTACTCTAGAAGTGTAATCTATGTTTAATTTTATATTTGTGTGGTTAGATTCTCAATGGATTGAGTTTTGGAAGGAAATTGACAAAGTTCTTGGTTTTGGGTCAAATTTCGTGGGTTCTGGTAATCTGCCTTTTGGGGGCCTTTCTGTTAGGAATCAATTTTTGATGTCTTCATAACTGTAAAAGTACGTTTCAATACGAAGATTTCGGTACCAAGATCATGCAAAACCAATAATCACACAATTAGTTATGAATTTTTGAATACTGGCTGTTTGCTGGATGTGCGATTTTGTGCGTGGCTGTCTTCTTTTAACTTCCTGGGCATGATGAACATTTTGGGTGGCTTTGGGTCTTTTACAGGAGCTGCATATTTAAGTTAAGAAGAGATTGGCGTTGGAATCAAGTAATTTGGTTAAGTATACAATTTTTGGTGAATTTCTAAGGCTGGGTTGGGTGATAGGTGCGAAAATGGTTGCGAAACTGTTTTCTTTGGATTGTTGGGTTAATTTCCTCTCGTTTCTGAACCTGGGATTTTAACTGAGCGTAGGGCTTGTAGTGGTGCAACTTTGGGTGTTGGTTTCAATATTTTTGGGTTTAAGATGAAAGAGTTATGATTTTTCAATCAATTTTACTTATTCCCGCGTAGAATCTGGCAGCAGCGACAGACTTTGGTATAATGGCCATAACTCCTAGCTCGGGACTCAAAATGACACACCGTTTGTTTTGTCAGAAACTAGACACATAGAGCTTTCCAACGATACATCCCATGCATCATGGGTATGTCCGAGCGATAACAGATTTGCATCTAAAGTTGACCTAAATTCTGCCTTTGCACCAGTTTTTACTGTTTTGTTGCGTTGGGCTGTTTGGTTGAGATTGTACACTTATGGGTCTTTATATTTGATATATTTGGGTGTGTTGGAGTACCTTGGAGTATGGAAAGATGTGTGAGGTCTCCCGGGTACGTGGGTACTCCCGGACACCTCTAGAGATTTTGGTGACTTTGTGTAGTGTTTGCCCCATTAGCTAATGTAGAAGGCATGTTATGATTTGTTAGTCTAGCATTTGGTTTAACATTCCTGGATGTTTATATGCTAATATGGGTTAACTTGTGGCTAGGTAACGAGCCGGTCTTTTAGGAGGTGCCGAAACCGTAAGTTTGGCATACTCCAGTCGAATGAAAGGTGAGTGTGTCTGATATGGTTCTTCTCAATAAGATATTGCCATGGTGGTATGTATGTATCTTGCTAATGGTGTTTTAGCTTTCAATATGATTATTGATATGTAAATAATGCAGTGGAGGTGATTATATATCAATGATATCATGCTAATCGAGGTTTAGCTATTGATATGGATATATGTGGTGGAAATTTGTATACCATGCTATATGTTGTTTTAGCTAATGGTATGCATGCTTGTTGTATGTTGATTGTACCCGCGAAAGGATTGTGGAGTGAGTCACACCATATCGTGGGCCGTGCCGTCTAATTAACGGTGAATGGGAGTGTGGTGTGCGGGACACAATTCCTTGGGTACATGGGATGTGGCAGACGTGCCACTGTATGTTGGTGTTTATACATGTGGTTATACGATTGAGTACTTATGTTGAGTTTCGTGTGATTTACATTCATGCCGTTATTGTTATGTGGTTGTTTATTGAATAATATTGCTATGTTTGGCAGATGTGATGGTTATAACTAATGTACTCATATGGGTATTGCAGTTATGTTGGTGGTGAATATTCTTATTGATATTCTTTTGGGTATTGTGACATTTTATTGAGCATTTCTATATCTCACACACTCTGGCTTTCCTTTTTGGACTGCCAGGTAGCAGGTGGCTTAGAGTGGGTCCACTACTGGTCAACGCTTTGGAGAGTGCTGAGACTAGTCTCGGGTGATGTCGTTGGTTAGATTGTTGTGTAGCTGATTCGTCTAGAAGTTAACCTAAATGTTTGTAATTAATTGGAGCGAGGGATATTTATTATAACTTGTGAGTTGAGGTTTTTGGGCGTTGAATTGGTTGTATTTTAAGTAAGAAGTCTTCCGCTAATTTGTATTCTGATTGGTTGTAGAGTGTGGTGTGGTCTATTGTGTGGAATTTCACGTGGCCGCGCTGACTCGGGCCCACTCTGGGTGCCGTTTGCGGGGCGGGGCGTGACACTAACTCTACGTATAAGAACCGTATATTAGAAAGTAGAATGTTCTTACTCTTTAGTTCAAAGTATAACATGGAATATGTCTAAGTACTCTTTAGTTCAAAGTATAACATGGAATATGTCTAAGTAGATAAGGTTATCTATCTTTGTGTTTGCAACGACTTATTTTCGCTAAAGAAATTATGAACATGATGAATAATCGATTGTTACTCTATTAAACATATGTTGTTTAGAACTCTCCACAAAGGAAGAAAGTACAGATTTTTAAAAATTGGAATATTATCGCTTGACCGGAAGTATTCGTATTTTGATTTTTAAAATGGTTAGGAACATGCATACATGAATTACTTGTATTACTTGTGGTATAATATTGACTTGGATGATCTTGCTAGTTATGTTTCAAGATTCCAATGAATGATTTATGTATACTTATGTGAAAAATCCTACCGTGGAGTCCATGTATGAAAACGAGACACGAAAATCGAGAAAGTAGAAACATGACACCTAGGGTATGGTTAACGAAAATGTGTGTTTTGACTTGGATAAAATATTTTTGAAACTACATAATGGCCAATGGGAACCCGGAGCGGCGGAACCATTGTGGGATACTCGGAAAGGCGGAACCGAGGGTTTTCAATTGTGGATTGGTTATCCGTGAAGAGGAGCCAATGCCAAATTCAATGATTTTCTGTGCCCATGGGAACCCAGAGCAGCGGAACCATTTTGAGGTTGTGTGCGTTCCCATGGAAATCCGGAGCGGCGGAACCGAGGTGTGTGGCTTGGTTATTCGTGGAGAGGAGCCAATGCAAATTTTGTGTGCCAATGGGAACCCAGAGCGGCGGAACCATTTTGCGGAAACTCGGAAACACGGAGCGGCAAAACCGAGTTTGGGTGTGTAAAAACGGTTTTGGAAATGATGATTTGGTTTATGAGAAACGAAAAAATGGTGACACGGTCTACGATGAGTCGCGTAGAAGAAACTCAAAAAAATCATGGACGCAAACAATAGTTGATTAGCGAATATGGATGTGTCATTGTGAACTGTTTTATTAAATATGCCTGTATTATGTGGAAATCGTTAGTATTATGATCTACTGCTTATAAGTTAAGGGTTAGTGGGTATGGGTTATTCTATTGAGCTTTTGTAGCTCATGGTGTTACCTTTGGTGCCCCTGACATATTATATCGGTAGCGACGCTGGTATAATGTGTCAGATTTTGTAGATGAACAAGGTGAATTGTACACCTTGGAGGCTTTTGGAGCCGAAGAGCTGGCTAAGATGGAAGAACAGGCGGAGCTGTAGTTAGAAACCTTAGTTTCCCTTCCCTTGTGTAATGAAAGTACTCTTACGGAGGTTGTGATGTAATAAAGAGCCAGACTCTATTTTGAAGTTACAATAAAATTGTCTATTTAACGTACCCGAAAATTGGGGGCGTTACAAATATATAGATGAACCATTGTATAGTTTGATCATTAAATGGCCAATACACAATTCTCCGGTCATTCTTTTGTTTAATTCCAATAGTTGCAATTCAGTGGTTATTTTCCGTTTTTCTTCAGGCCTGGTGTTTTTGTGTAGTTGGCATCTTGACAATTATACTTGTGTGTGTTTTTTCTTGTTATATATAGTTATGTTATTTTCAAAAAATCGAGAGCTGAAGGGTACGTTAAGATTTCGAGATCATCAGTACTAGGAGAGTCTTTGTTCACTGTTCGAAAGTCTCTCAAAGCATTTCTTTTTCTACCGTATTGGTTTTATATTTTTATTTATCTTCGTGATATATAGAATTTTTTTTTCGATAAAACATGAATTCCCTTGGTGTCATTACGTATTTGTAGTGGGCCAAAATATCCGAAGGATCATAGGGGTCGTAAGGGTGGAAACGTTATGGATCCATCTTTCAGTTGTCTCAGTTCATCTGTAAGTCGAGACACTTCGTGACGCGTCACCTCAAGTTTTTTCCTGAAGGATAAGCAGATCCTGGGTAACTAGACAAGCTTCAGGGGGTTTCCCCAGTGTTTAGGAAAGCGTTATGTTCGGTAGTCATCCATGTCGTTCGGTATAATCATTCCTGTCAATGGATTAATCTTTGTTCGGCAAAGAGTCCCTTGTTCGGTGGCCTGCCATGTTGTCTTTTACGTTTGGAGACCATTGTTGTGGAACCTTTTAGAAGCTTCTGATGATATGTGGGTTGTCTTCTCTAATAACCGAAGTGACATCTCTGCTTGAAGTGACATGCCTGACATTGACTAATGCGGCTCTGCAATCCCTGAGAAGCGGCGTTCATTAAACGACTTTGACACGTGACAAACTTGTGGATTTGTTTGTACAATCCCGAAGACTTTAACAAATTAATCCAGTTAAGAAGTGATCAAAAGGTTACATAAGAACTAAGGCCTGCTTGAAAACTAGAAAGCAAAGATTAGAACCTAGTTAGGATTTGACTCAACCTTGCTTCAAATTGAATACCAATATTATCATTAGCCATTCTCTTCATCAGAAGACACAAGCATAAAATCATGTCTCACCTGCTCAATCAAATTTTAAGAGCATGGCCTCAAGTCTCAACAATATTTTCTATCAATTTTGACACCGGAGTTGGGTACCATTACAACAGACGTAAGATAGAACAGTCTGATAACCTAAACTTAGAATAGTCTCATAACTCTATTGTTTGACATTCACACTGTAATACCCCGTATGACTCACGAATGAAGAAAACAAAGAAGAAAAAACACCAACCAGTTTCCTTTAATAAACTCAGAAGTCAACACAATATGCAGAAGCAGCAGCACTAAAACTAAGGTAGACGAGTAACAAAGCGTATGCTAGTGAAGGAGATCTTGAGATCGACGATAAATGGAGAAAGAGGGACAGGGGTTTCATAAAAAATGCAGAAAAATCTATATGTTACATGTCCAGACCCTAAATCCATGGAGAACACACCAAAAATCGTAGGTATAACAAAAACCCACGCATCATTGTATTCGAAAATCAACAAAAAACACATCACACAACAGGATATCAGTTCGTCGAACCTCATACGTGAGTTAATCGAGGCTAAAATAGGTTGCACTCACCAAATCGCCACTACTCTCGAAACAAAACCAGAAATGGTGGGTGGCAGAAATGAGAAGCTGCGGGTGAGAGATGGGGGATAAGGAAGGGTGAAGTCGTCCAGTTTAATTCAAAGGGGATTGGGGGGGATAAATTATGGGGACCTCAAACCCTAGTCGAAAATTATTCCACCGGATTCCCCCTTCTCCGGTATTACTGAAGAAGTAGTGCAAATGAAAACCCCTTCTTTTGTGGTTGCCAAACGGGGTAAGAGGTGGGTTCCAGGTCTTATGAAGGGGTAAAAAATAAGACCTCCCCCTATGGACGCATCCAAACGGGGCCTAAGAAACCTCATTTATGAAAAAGACCTCCCCCTAGGATTTTTTTTCTTGAAAAAGATTCACTTTCTTTGAAACATAGTCAAAGACGGAAGGGATACTTAAATATCCATCCTCAGCCCATACCTGACTTGTGTTTCCATCCTGGTCATTTTAAACACTTATCTTTTCATTCCTACTTTAAATTAAACCCAAAATTATATATATATATATATATATATACACACACACACACACACACACATACAGTCAGTCTCAAATGAGGGAGTTCTTATTTTAGTTAAAATTCGGATCTCCTCATTTCTCCCATTTTCCGATCTAATTTCGATGATCCGAGCTGCTCAATGTGTTCAGAACGTGATTTTAAGGGTACCCGCGAGAAATCGGCAAAAAAAATGACCGGAAAGGGCTTCATCCGAGCAGTTTTTGTTTGAGCTGTTCAATAAAAAAACAAACAAAAACTGCTTGGATGAAGCCCTTCCCGGTCATTTTTTTTGTCGATTTCTCGCGGGTACCCTTAAAATCACGTTCTGAACATATTGAGCGGCTCGGATCATCGAAATTCAATCGGGAAAGAGAGGTCCGCATTTTATTAAAATAAGGTGGTCCTTACGGGAGACGGACTGTATACATACATACATACACACACACACACACTATTATATTTACTACTATTATATAGTAATGAATTTTGGGATGGAATGTTAAGTCTTCAAGTCCCAACAGAAAAGATGATGGTAGATCTTGTAGTCGTTCACCACTGTTCTATTTAAATTGAGATTCTAGCTCAATTTCCACACCAAATTTATTTTGGTGTGGAGAACAACGTACCACGTATGTATTACGGTCTGTAACTAATATTAGAAAGCTCACACGAGCAGAAAATGTGAACATTCTACATGTTCATTGTAGAGGAGAAGCTTTTATATGAAACGGGGATAGGAGGAGTGGTGGTGTCCCTCTTTGATCCGTCTTCAATTTTCCGGCCATTTTAATTTTGCGATGAGTTCTATATGTATTGTGCTCGGGAAATGGCTGAAAAATTGAAACAGACCGGAGGGGGACACCACCTATCCCCGTTAATTTCATATAAAAGTTTCTCTATTGAAGAGTACTCAAACTGGTAGAAAATTGAAAGTCATAAATAAGCAAATCCCTAATTGTGAAAAATAGAAAATTCTACATTTTGTTTTGTTCAAATTTGGAAATCCTGTAGTATTGCAGCCCGCACTACAGGGACTATAAGGCGTCTGATCCGGTTGTCCATTTTGACACTAATGAAATCCGAGCTCTTATTTATCCAAGCCGTTCATTGCTTGAATTAAAATTCGAGCTGTCTATTGTCGAAATGAATAACTGAATCGGCCGCCCTATAGCCCTAGCCTATCCTACAAAATCCCCTCCAACCCCAATTAACAAATGGGGGAACTTCAATGCATCTACAAAGTACAAATGCCCAAAAAGGGGCATTTCAATGCTTCTTCACTGGAGTTTCAGCTATCCAGTTTCTTCCACAAATATAATGTTTCATCTTTATAATGATATTCCACAGGCCTACTAGTACTAACAACCACATCGATAGCTGATTTGATCTATTATAATTACTCTCTTCGTCTCATAATTTTAGTTTATAGCGTAAAATTTCCGTGCATAATTTTTAATTTTCGTCAACAATTTAAAAAATATTAATTAGTTCTTTACATTGGTGTGAAATTCAAAAAAAATATGCATGAAATTTGTTTATTTTTTTGTCTAAAAAAATGACCTGAATTTTAATTTTACCAAAAATCCTTACGTCTTTTCGAAATAACTCAACCAGAAAGAAGAGAAAGATAGAGGAGGTATAAATCTCCCTGGTTGAGCTTAGAGGAAGAACCAACGGCCAGGGCGAATCAGCCCACAAACGAAAGGGGGGAATCCCTAGCTAGAAAGATGAATTTTTTTTTTCTAAACGATCGATCGGACCGGAGAAGCCAGACAAAAAGATCTTGAGAAAAGGCCATGCAAGTGACTAAGTAAGATACTGAAAAATTCTCTCCGAAGTAAACCCTAGTTTTTCTCAATGCATGGGACAAGAACAACATAGCCATGGGGACTATTAGAGAAAAACAAACAACATTCTAATCTAGATAATCTACTTATAGTTCAACAAATTGATCGAACTTTTATAGAATCGTTCGAGATAATCTTCCTCGATGTACCCCTTCGAGATTTATAGAATCATTCGTTTGCCGAGCAAAAAAAAAAAAAAAATGATCGAACTTTTTCTTCAATCTAGCTCAAACACAACTTGTGATAATTCGTGAAGCTGAAATTATTATGAATAAAAACAAATAAACAAATATTAAACGACTTAAGGAAAATAAGAAACATTGTAATTAATTCAAAGCAAATGCTAACTCAACCAGGCTTTGGGATGTAATTAACTTCGTTACTTCGTTACTTCCTTACTTCTTTGAGTTCTTTCTTCCCAAAATTCCTTTCTTAGAAAGGATAAGTAAACCATATACCGAAATTAAAATCGATCAATATTGTGTAAGTATAGGTGCATATCATGTATAGCTGAGTGATCAGGGGTTGAAACCAAGACGAAGCTCCACATCGACTACTTCATTTCTCTCTTGATGATCGTCTCCATCGACCACGATTATCGGTCCAATTCTCAAGGTGAAATTCTCACCCGCGTAGCTTCCATGAGGACTAGAACACGCAGAATCGCGCCGAGAAACACTAGGGTAGTCTGGCGTCGGAAGATGCATCGGGTAATTTGACTGCCGCGGTCCATAACAATTGTCGCTTGAAAAGGGTATTGTAGAGTACTCACAGTTGTTGGCCATGTTGTTGTAGTCTGAACCATTTTTGGCCTTGTGGGATGGTGAAGAAGAGTACTGGTCATGATGGCTAGCAACCGTTTTAGCCTTGGCGGCCTTTCTTTTGCTGTGCATGTTCATGTGCCCTCCCAAGGCTTGAGCTTTGGTGAATCCCATCTTGCAATAGGTGCAATCGTATGTTCGGACTTTGGCAACTTTCTCCGGCTGATCCATGGTAATTAGGAACCTTCTTGGCGGATGAGTAATGAAATTAGGGTTGAGAGAGAGAAGGGTTTTATAGACTACTAAAAGCCTTGTGGGATGGTAGATGCATGAGTGTGATGGACATTAGGGTTTGATGAGAGAGGGAGAGATGGGATTGTAAGTGGATATATATATATATATATATATATATATATATATATATATATATTCACACACACACACACACATATATATATATATATATATATATATATATGAGTTGAGGAGAGAGAGAGAGAGAGAGAGAGAGAGAGAGAGAGAGAGGGGCTAAAAGAGAATGTTGTTGTTTTTTTCCTTTATATTTTAAATTTTTGAAAGAGAAAAACGTGAGGGGCGATGTCACGGGGACGATTAGAAAATATTTGTATTGATCGAGAATCCTCTTTTTTACTTTTTATTTTGGCTCAGCCGGCTTTTTAATGTAATGTACCTTCCTGGCATAGTCGTGCCCCAGGGTTTTTTTTTAGACTTTTTACTAAGATCAAATGAAATCAGCAGTCCCTCGATCTTTTTGTAAAGATGTACTGTCAATTATGCACACTACTTTTGAGTTAATATAACTACGTTTGGTTTATAAGAAAAGGTCCATTTCTCGCAAATGTGTCTGACTTCTTCCGGTTTATCAATTGAAGAATTTTTTGTTGCAATTGAAGTTAAATCAGTAGCTGTTTACAAGATTTTCAGTTCATTTTGTATGAAAAATACATGTTCCAATGAACTTTTTTTTCTCATCAAATGGAACTTAGATCCCGTTCTGCTTAGGTTCTTATTTTTTACTTTACAAGAAATGTCATTTTTTGTATTCCAAAATTGAAACGACCCAATTTTAAAACACGTTTCAATTTTAAAACATAGTAGTATATTGAAGCCTCTTTTCAAAAGGAAAATTTAAATAAATTATAGTGCAAATAGTACACGAGCAAATCCATTCTCTATCCACCCTCTAGCAATTAATAAATTGGTTTAACTACTACCGTAATAATGAGTTGGCATGGAAGTCTGAGAAGAAACAACGTTTTTCGCTACACTGTGGTCCTTATGGTTAGTGAGAAATGACTATGTATTCAACAACACTACAACGGGAGTGGGGGAAGTTGGGGAGCTCATCAAAACCAGAATTGCAATGTGGATGAAATCAAAATTTGACATTAAGGTTTATTCGGTGGAGGATTTTAAGAGATATCTCGATGGAATTCGAAAGGTGAAATTATAATTTAGGTTTAGGTGTGTTTATATCCAATTATCTGTTGGATGTTTGTTTTATTTTCTTTTCATTCGCTCCCTCGATGTATCCCTTTCGAGTTTATAAAAATTTCGTTTGCCGAGCAAAAAATAATAATAATGAGTTGGCAATAACCTTTTTTCTTTCTTTAGGAAAATGATTTCGCATTGCCCCTGTGCCTTTTTCACTACTTCTAGACTATTCAACACGATGTTAAAGATATTTACCCATATTTAGGTTGAGTTCACGCTATGATTTTTGTCATCAGTTTTTTTACTAAAACTTAATTACTTTTCGTAACCTTTGTTTATCTCTTCATCGTACTTTTGAAATTAATTATTTGTTTCGACGAGAGAAATTTGAAGGATATGAGAATGTGGATGGAAGTTGAAAAAAATTACATAAACATAAATTCAACAAGAATTCAGAAAAAAAAAAAGAAGAAAAATACCGAAACAAAACATACGTTGAATACAAGACATTGACACTTAAGGTTCATAATACTTAGGCTGTGTTTTCGTAAGTTTTAGTATCCTTGAATATCTTTCTCCTATGCTAGATTAGTCATGACCAGGTTGGCGCAAACCACAAGATCAATTATTACTTCCACTATAGCACGGATGCATTAATGAATCAACTTTTATTAATTTCCTAGCCTCCTCTAAATATAACCTAAATATTGCTTACTCCATAATTAATATTCTTCATGTAATGCAAACTAGCTCCAACTACACACATTGAACGACTCCACTCTTGTGTGTGTGTGTGTGTGTGAGAGAGAGAGAGAGAGAGAGAGAGAGAGAGAGAGAGAGAGAGAGAGAGATGTCTGACACATTCGTTATTCGTTAATAATTTTGCCATATGTTCAAAGTAAAGCTAATAGTGTATAGCTGGTTACAGTGGCATATGTTAATTACCCTTTGGATTTTGACCATGTCTTATCTTACAATGAAATAAGTGTAGCTAGCTATGAGACGGCCAGTACTATCGACAAGTTTTAGAGGCCATTAAGTATAATTAATTCAGGATTACTAAATGCTAATTGGACACACATAAGTGTACCATCAGTACGATTTAAGTCTATACATGTATAATAAGGTATTACGGAGTACAATTTATAACACGGTATCGATCACATCTTCTCGACGACCCTTCGTGATTGAAAAATACTACTATAGCAATTCACACGTTGTGCAATTCGATGCGAATTGCACAAGTTGTTCTCTTTATACGTCAACTTTCCTAATATTAAACGACCTCTGGATAATATTATTCACAAGTTGTTCTCTTTTTTTCTCGATGTACCCTTTCGAGCTCTAATAAAATTTCCTTTGCCGAGAAAAAAAAAAAAAAACTTTCCTAATATTGCGGCCATGCCAACTCATATGTATCTGTGCAGCTAAGACAATCGTGTCCAATATTTTATACAAGAGTGCTACACACACAACGGTTGTGTAAAACACAACACACGACCAATCTCTAGCCGTCCATTGCTGTAATAAATGGCCAGGATTCACTCAAACTCTTTCTCATAAAAGTTAGACTTTTTCTTGAAAAAATTTGTTTAAAATCTAGACCATCTAAATACATCTGGACGGTCAAAATTACCCACACAACCAACACAACGGTTGTGCAAGTAGCATTTTTGTATTTCTAACATTTCTTAATTGGGTAAGTCCCGGCTCAATCATTGGCCCTTATTGATTGGTGATTCGATAATAATTTCTCTAACCTTGGGAAATCTATTTGGGAAGCTTGCCTAGCTATATGCTGTGATGTGGTTTACTGTATTTGATTGGTGTAAAGACCACAGGCTACGTTCTCTCTATGTTAGTAAATTCCAAGACAAAACCATATATATAATTGTATCTCTATTTATTGAGTTGTAAATTTTTTTTTTTTCATTTTAATTCTCTAGAGTGTCTGTTTAGGGAGTGGAAGGAAATCAAATCTTTTGTATTTGATAGGTTGAGTCTTTAGTTAATGAGAGTGGAAGACAATCGAGAAGATCAAGGCAAGAGGATTTCGGCGTATAGGAGCCATATTTGGAAAGGCAATTACAAGGGTAAAGTCGGTGCATCCACTGGGTAAAAAGCTGGGCTTATAAATGCATGCTTCCACTTATTATTTCTTTGACCTATATACGTGAGAGCAGCCAAAATACATGCTTCTGTGAGGAGAAACATTCAAGGGGTTTTATTATTGATTCTTGGAGTTCCTAATAAATTGTTCAAGCTACCATGAAACTCCAAGAGGTGTTCTCAATTTTATCTAAACAAGCTTAGAGTTGATTTTCGGTGGATTCCGAGAGGAAAACGGAAGGTTTGTGGATTCAAGGTAGAATTGGTCAAATACTGGGTGTGGTAAACGTGGATTCGGCAAGTAGGTCTTACGCTTGATTGTGAGGATTCAAATCGTAGGGTAAGATTACTTGTAACTACACAATATTTATAGTATTTGATTCATTCCCGTGAATTTTTTTTTTCTGTTTAGGGTTTTTCACGTATATCTTGGCATTCTCTATTTATTGCTTTTATTCATGCGATTGGTTTATTTATTGATTGGTGGATTGATTATTTCAAAAGATAAAAAAATAGCAACTATTTATATACCTAGGTGAGCAAGGATTTTTCATTTGGCAAGGAATGATAAGGTATTCAACAAACTATGAGCTAGACCCATATATATAGGGTGTTAGGGCTTTAGCCTTTGTAGATGGGTTTGTCTCATATGGGTGTCCTTTGATTGGCCAATTTCTTGTCAATTGTAGGGATTGAGTTTTGAATTGAGCAGAAGTGTTATTTGAACATGGATGTTGTTTCCTTGCTCCTATTAGTCTGGTAACAATTTCAAGATTAATGAAATTTTTTTGCCTTTCAAAAAAACAATTCTGAGCTAGAGGTTATATGGAAATTTGTGATTTTGGTGAAGACAAGAGTCGCTATCTGGATCAAAGCAAAATTTGATATTAAGCTTTATCAAGTGGAGGACTTCAAAAGGGCTTTGGATGGAATTAATCAGAAGAATTAGTAATATGAGATATCGAGATTTTAGGTGTTTTTTTTTTTTTGTTTCTCATCCAATCTTTTATTGGATGATCTTTTAATTAACTTCAATTTTTTTATTGGTCCCCTGTAATATCTCAATATGCATTATCGTCTAGATTTTTTTTGAAATCTAACAAAGATTTAATAAATAAAGAAGGAAACTCAAAATTCACGGAAATCCAATTTTCTTCTAGATTAGCATCTAAATTTTTGTCGAACTTTGACAAAGATTTAATTAATCAACAAATCGTCCAGCCTCTCACTGAACAAAGGCTGAACTGGTGCTCGATAGTGGCTCAAGCCACTGGCTGTATACTTGCACGCAATACCTTGGCCAACATCTAACTCTCATATGCTCGTTACAAAATAATTTTTTTTAACTTTAGTTCATATCAGAATACTTTTCTGATTCCTCTCATTGAGTAAAGTATTACATCACAAAAATTAGGAAATTTTTTTTTTACAATTTGCAAAAAATAAAAAATACAGAAAAAAATACCAGCCCAAAAATTTAAGAAAAATGGGGCATGTGGAAAGGACAGGCCTAGGCCTATCTCATATACGGGAAGCACTGGAATATGTGACAAAGAGGGGAAAATGATGGCCCATGACGTGTTTTGATAATTAATACCCACCAAAGACATACTGAGAATATTTGTTAATACTGAAAATATCTTTGGCGAGTATTAATTATCAAAACACGTCCTTGTCCGTCATTTTCCCTGACCCAATTTGAGGTCCAAACTTGAACTGTACGTGGGCGAACAATTCTGCTCACTTTTCCCTCTGGGATGAGATATAGTCCATACGTTTGGACATTGCACATTGCAGCTCTTCATAGTGGGTTAATCCGGTTGATTGGTGGGCTTGCTCTCCATATATACAATTGATCTTGGGTTCGATTCTTGGGGTTAGGTCGCCAGAAAGAAATTTCGTGTGAATCCCATAGTCCGACGTGGATGGCCTACCTTTGACTGAATGACCGAACCAAGGATGGAATTAGATTGGTCTGTACACACGTATGCACATGACATGCGCAGTGCTTTATAAATCGGGAAAACATTATGAAAACATAGTTTTTTCCCTAAGAAAATCCCACTTACGTAATGGCTCGATGGGAGTATTTGGTTTTATATCTAGCGAATGAAATGAATTTGCTGACACCATTTTTTTTTTTTTTTGCCAATTCATTAATCCTAATGATCAACTCTATCCTACGAAATTTAGGGAGAGAGATGAGTGCTTACGGGAATCGAACCTCGCCCATGTGCATTGAAGTATAGGGGAGGTACTAACTGCATTCCACCTCTACTTGCGCTGAACCATTTGATTGACAAGTTCTGTTTGTATACTAGTACTTGCAAATTGATGGTGGGTTCAACATCTCATCTCGGGTAGAACCATCCGCCTTCCTCCACCAAGCAACTTACAAGAAGTCGTAGGGCTATGACCAACATAATGATCCTCCAACGATCAAGTCAGTATGTGGTGAATGAGTAAGGAGGTGTTTGGTAAGTTCATTTTTGTATTTTTACATTCTCATTTTTCCATTTTGGCTGTTTGGTTTTTCATTCTCAAACCTCATTCTGCCAAAACTTATTCACTCATTTTCACAAAAGAAGCGAGAATGGAAAAGGAGGTCAGGAGGTCCTTTTCCCATTTTTGACTTTTCGCATTTTCCGTTAAATTACCAAAATATCCAAACTATTCTAGCTAATTACCAGTTTTGCCCTCCCTTTATCTCCCAGATTTACACCACCTCCCACAAAATCTGCTTTTGGTTCTAGCTAACCATGGTTCTTCGATACTTGACAGAACTTTAGGTGTGGAACATTTTGTTTGTGGAGCTTGAAAAAGGCCATCAGTTTCGTGTTTGTGCTGAGAGTAAACCAAACAGTTTTTATATATTCACATTTGAAAAAAAAAAAAGAAAAGCTAAGCAAAAAATATTTGAAAAAGGCAATCAGTTTCGTGTTTTCAGTTCACTAGCCTTTGACTGTAAAAACAATAATAAAGGCGAAGGGCAATTTGGTAAAAAATTAATCCATAATTCATTTTCATTTTAATCAATCATCTACCAAACACTACGACTACTGTTCCAAAATACGTTCTGCACATATCTTCCAAATATTCTACTATACTCAAAAATACATTCTGCTCATAATCCAAAAAGCTAAAAAATCAAAAAACTAAAAATGAAAAGCTAAAAAGTAAGCTTTCAAACACCCCCTAAGTATTGTAGACTAAGAATGACGTCTCTTGCTTAAGGTTTATCCCTTGGTATTTATAGAGAGAATGTACTTGCTCTCCAAGTTAAGTGTGCAAGTTAAGCACGCGCCTAACTTTGCACGTAACCGCTTCGGTTAGTGACGACCGGCCATCACATGGCTATCGTCCATGTGCTTCGAATAATATTCCAGAAACATCTCCAACCTTCTCCCAGGTCACCACCTGGGTCGGGAACACTGTCGGTCCTAAACCGACCCTCCACATAACGGGTCTTGAGGTTCTACCTGGACCATTGGCAAGACCCACTATCGCCCGGCCCATCTCGTCTGCCTTGTGGATTTGGTTCACTTGCTTAGCTCGTCATAGCCTACTACATGCATGTTCGGCCCAATATCTTTGTTGGGTTCGGCCCACTATACAATGTTGTCTACTTCTTTTTTATTTTTTGGAAATTGTTAACCATACCAATCATGTAAGGGAAAATGACGGCCCATGACGTGTTTTGATAATTAATACCAGCCAAGGATAAGCTAAGAACATTTGTTAATATTGAAAATGTCCTTGGCGAATATTAATTATCAAAACACGTCATTGGCCGTCATTTTCCCATCATGTAATCAATTTTTACACTTTAAGCGTGTAGAGTTCGATACGTGCTACTCTCTCCGTCTCCATTTGTTGGTTCTTTTTAGGGATCTCAATTTATTAAGGGGACACAATTACTTTTGTTATCACATGATTTACCCATTTCACCCTTCAAATTTTAAAATTCGAATTTGAGTTATGTGTTGCCTTTTGACATCAGTCAACTGGGATCGATGTACTAACTGCATGCTGAACTAGGCGCCAAAAGAAGAATCCAAAACGGAGAGAAAATTTCACTCCCAAAATTAAAGTGACATTGGCTTTTCTCCTTTTTGTTAGAATAATTAAAAAAAATATTAAGGGTAAAACGGGAAATTCATTAACTGTTCCCTCCATAGTTTGGAAATGAGGCAATTTTTTTAGGAAGGCAAAAAATATTAATCGGGACCAATAAATAGGTACGGAGAGAGTATTGCATTTTTCATTTGTAGTACCCACGTACTCCTGTACGACATTATTTTATTCTTTCATAATGAAACAGCCGCAATGGCCGTGGATGGAGTTTAGCCCACCAGCTAAAAAACAGAACACTCTCTCTCTCGCTCTCTCTCTCTCATGTGTATATGAGTAGGCATAGCCTAGTCACGTGAATCATGCGATCTCAACTCAGCCTCCCATGAAAGTTGTTCAAAGCAATGAATGTACGTACTGTAATAGGGGGAAGAGATCAGGGTCGTAAGCAAGATGGTGATGTGCGCCGACTGGCTCACTTTACGCCATACCCCTCCACTTTCACTAAAATAAGCACCCTCTCAGCTTCTCCTTCATCCCAATTGTCTCACCCTTTTTCTATCCTCTTTCACTATCCAGTCTCCACCTGTGGGGACCTCATTAATTTGATGTAGGACTGGAGTAGTATATATCTTTCTTTAATGACCCTGTCTATTTCGTTGTCCTCCGGTAAATAAAATTAAGAGTAGTGATTTTCACACTTTTTTTTTTAAATTATGTTTCTTTTTTTTTTATTTATTATAATGTACATTTACAATGTTGTCATTCAAAGTGTGAAAGAATACGTACAGAAGAAATGTTACTTCTGCAATTTCACCTAAACAAGTGGGCAAAAAATATATAGAGTGTGACAATCAATTACTGTACTTAAATGGGTTGTGGTATTAATACTGGGGTAATGATTTTGACACTTCCTAAATTACTAATTAACTGTACTTAATTCCCTTTTGGAGTGCGAAAATGACTGCCCTCAATACTCTTTCACTGACCAAAGAGTATTTTGTGTCTTGCTCCATATATTCTATTCGTACTTGCATCGTTCTCTTGTAAAGTATGAACGATAATGGATTCACGGGCGGCCCTTTCAAGTGTTTTTTTGACACATGATGTCCAGACCAATTTTGTGCGAACTTTAGACTAATTTTTATTGCTCCTCTCACAAATCTCAAGGGGTGACATTGAAATTTTGGCCAATATTTATAATGTCCTGAAAGATACTAAAATTTGTCAATTGGAGTGGTCCTAAAGAAGTGCTCTTGACCTTTCCCCATCACATATTGATAGAGAGAGCATTTTGAACTTGGAACCCGGGAGGCAAATCACAACAGAATATGCTATGAGCTGAAACGCTGACCTTTCGTCTGAAAAAATAGGGGCTCAACTGAACTCTTCTCCTTTTTTGTGTGTGTGTGTGTGTTAGCTCGGTGTCAGCCTTACATTATAGAAAACCAACACAAATATTCAAAATCGGGTGGGTTGTTTTTATGGTAAAGTATGTGGGGAAAATGAGTTTTTTTCAATAGAATTTCTAGAAATTTTGAGTCAAATGGGACTCGAGCTCCTTTCGAGGTGGTCCATGTGTGTTAGACACTCTTAACTAATAAATAAAAGGTTCTTATTAGATGAATAAGAAGGATCTAGGGACCTTATAGTAAGCAAACTTACTACAGGGTTGTAGCGAGCAGTTTCAGTCATTCAAAAGTGTCTTTAATGGTTCAAATTAAAAAAAAAATATTCTTCTGAAACGTTGATTGCTGAGGTAGACTGATGAGATGCTCACTACAACATTGTAGTAACTTTGCTCACTATAAAAGATGTTCTCATAAAGTGAGCATATTTGAGAATGTGAAAAAAGCCTCAAGTTTGGTCTTGGGCTTTCGAGCCCATAAGCCTTTTTCTTTGCCCATGGGCATATTCTTGAAGGAATGTGAAAGGCTGTGACTATTCAGTTCTTTTTTTTTTTTTTTTTGAAAAATGACGGCCAATAATGTGTTTTGATAATTAATAGCCGTCAAAGACATTTTCAGTATTAACAAATGTTCTCAGCATATCCTTGGCGGTTATTAATTATCAAAACACGTCATGAGCCGTCATTTTTTCCTTTTTTTAGCATCAAAGAAAGAACTTCATAGATAAATAAAGAGTCCGTACAAGAGATTATAAAATATAGCCCCAATGACAAAAGGAAAATGGTAAGGACAAAGAAAACTTACCCTGAAAGTACCCCGAAAAGAGCAACTGGTGGTTGAGATTCATTTTGATGTGTGTGACCCAATCATCAAAGTGATTCTCAACCACGGATTGCTTTTTTCGGGGTACTTTTGGGATAAATTTTCTTTGTACCTAGCATTTCTCATGACAAAAAGGTCAACAAGAACAAGAAATTACAAACATAATAAAGGAGTACAACAAGCGTAAATAAGATAAGAAACTCCCAAATTAAGCAAAAGATCCACTTGAGAAGATTATCTCCGTTGTCAAAGGGATAGGATATATCAACTTCAGAGTGAATCTGGAAAGATGCAGCATATCTTGACTCACCAGTTACAAGCCACAGATCACCATGCTTATGGAGTTTTCTAGGTGATCCAACTTATTCCATTGCAGCTGAAAGGTCTCCCCTTACTTGATCTCGATGAATTGGTTCGTTCTGTCTCATTTTTGTTCGGTTCATCAAGTAAGCTGTGTTTCACTAACTAAAAGAACTACTATTTATTTTTTAAATTAAAGATACTATATTACAAAAGAATAATCAATCTCATAAAACGAAAAATAAGTACTTGCAAAATAAAAGCCCTAGCAAAACAGACCGTAATCTATTAGATCCACCATTTTTCTTTTTCTTTCAAAATACCTTAGTAATGATTGCGAATTTTGTTTGCGCCACTGTACGTATTAACAAAGTGTACAATTATGTCGTTACATGCATGCAAAAAATAAAATTTGACCCCACAGGATAAGTCAGTACTAGCTGGGCCCTGGATATACACATAGGCCCCCACACTTTGAATCGAATTCTTTTTGCCGAAGGGTACGTTGCAACATCTGTAGCTTTCCACACTTTAAAACCAACAAAAATTTGTCTTGACCAATGTATTGTTGTAGCCAAGAACGTTGTGTATAAGTAATGATTAAAGAATAACGTGGGTCCTGTGGCCTCCCCCTCCTCCTCGACTTGTGAATGAGATGTGCCCTTAAATTCCCTTACATCGATCTACTTGTCCATTGGAATTTCGGAAATGATTAGGGCACCCTTTCTTTTTTTCATCGGCAGATTAGGGTCACCCTTTGACCATGCTTTCTATTGAGTTTCCAAATAAAAGGAGGGTAGAGCATCTATCTCCAGCCCTTGCCCATTTTTGCAATCTAAATTTCAGTGAAATTTTGGGTCAAAAGCTCTATTTGGATATGTCTTCTTCAATATTACACCCATTTTTTTTTATACCCAAATTTGGGGTTTTTTTAGGCTTTTCCTCTAAAATGTGAATCAAAAGGGCACATTAATAAATATTAAGGAGTGACAAGAGGTGTTGAGTAAAATGGGTATAGGTAATTTGGGTCTCCCCAAACTTTTTTTTTTTTGCTTGGCGGGTCTCCCCAAACTTGGATAAGGAAAAAGGTGAAACTCAAAATGGGCTCGGAATTTGGTATGACATTGGAGATAGTTTTAAGTGTTTTTACTCAAATTTTGAGTCTGGACCGAAAAATGGTAAGGATTAGAGATGCTCTAATTTGTTCGCTCATTTTCATGGGTGGGTGCATGTCTCCTCTCCAAGGCTTCATTGTAAACGGATATTAAGTATATCGTATAGTGCGAGGAGCAAAACCGTATGCAACAACGACCCAATGTCTTTTTCCCTATTTCTCGAAATTAGTTTTTTTTTTTTAATTTTACGGGCAAGTAATCTTTTCCGAACATTTAACCGATGATAGTAAAATGTACGGCCTCGACCGAACATAAATCCTGGCTCCGCCCGAAGGAAGGGGTTGGCTTGTTCGTCAAAGCAAGGGGTGGAGACATCATATCTATAAAAAAAAAAAAACACAATTGAGATGACAAAATGTGAAAAAGGGAAGGAGGTGGGGGTGTGGGGGTTTGTGAGTACGCTAATGTCGCGAGTACTATGTTGGGAAATAATGCGTGAGTGTGTCCGAGTTTTATGTGCAATGGTTCCCAACCAAAAACTCAAACCTCCTCCTGTTTAAGGAAAAGCCATCATGCCATTTGACGCCCAGAGGATGTCGGGAACATGCAAACTATCAGATTTCGGGAATAGCAATATATATATCCGGCCCCATTCACCCCACAACAACAAGAGGAGGGAGAAGCGTCCCGATGGGGTACCGACCGATTGCGGAACCCACTTAAGGGTCTCGTGTCAATGATCCGAACCGTTGATTATTTTTTAAAGTATTTTTTTTAATTATCGTTGAATGATTTCAACTTTATCGGATAGCTGTAAGTACTTGATCCAAAGTTTTCTTTTTTTGTTTCAGAGTTTAAGATCCTGAATTATGAATGAAACGTTGGATAAATGGACCGAGTACTTACGTTTATGCAATGGAGTTGAACGATTTGGATCATTCACGTGGGGACCTTGAAGTGAGTCCTACAATAGATCGTTACCCCACATCGGGATGCTTCCCGTCGGTACTAGTAGTGGGGTTCACCACAATAAGCTACATGCACACCACTCTAAAAATTTAGAGCCCATTTTGGCCAAACTTTTTCTTGACTATTTGACACGAATTTTTTTTTTTTGTTTTCTTAAGTATTACTAAATTTGGGTTAAATTTTTACATTGTATTGTCCAACGAGAGGAACCCAAAAACCATAAAAATATAGATCAAAGTCGAGTATAGTTCATAGAAGACACGAAAAAGTAGACTTTTGGGTCTTTTTCGTCGGTCTATATATTTTTATACTTTCCTAATCAACAAGAACGATGCGATGCAAAAATTAATTTGATCTCAATCTATGAATTAACAGAAAAGAACCAAAAATTAAGACCTCGCCAAAAAGTTAAAAGAAAAAGTCGGCCGAACGGTCCTAAGTTATTCACATTGTAACACATGCACGTTAAGCTGAAAGTGGTCACACATACCCCTGCACTATCAGAGAGACATGAATGATGGATATTTCTTAGATCCTGTACTTTTTACGCTTATATGTATGTAAATGTACGAATAATGCTAACAATGTAAATATACGCATATCTATAACCACACTCGGATTTTTTTTTTGGTTCTTTTGTGACGTGAATTTACAAAATTAATCTTTCATTTGTATTTTCTTAATTTTACCCTTAGAAGAACAACATTGTAAATTCACTTCATGAAAAAGACGAAGAAAGGGAGCGTGATTAATTATTTTATATAAAAAAAAAAAAAAGAAAAGAAAAGAAGGGGAGTGAGTGAGTGAGTGAATTTATGAGATAGTGAAATGCAAAATGATTTCGTTTGGCTTTTACCTGTCTTGTCTTCGATCAATAACTGTATCATCAGAAACATGAAAATGAAATCTCCATGTGAGTTTTGTGCCCATGATTTTGAGTGTTGGAACTTGTACGCAATGAGTGCAAATTAAAGAGAGAGAGAGAGAGAGAGAGAGAGAGAGAGAGAGAGAGAGAGAGAGAGAGAGAGTTGCTTTCACCCTTTTCGTTAAGGAGTATTTTTTGATGATGTCATGGTCTCTGTGGGTGCGTATATATGTAATCGCAGAAGATGATAATTAAGGTCAGATATTAAATGAAATTCTCCCACAATATATATTCGGTAGCTTAATTGGGCATTTTAATTTGTGTTGGAACTTATATTTCCCAAAATACGGCAATTAAGTGCATTTGGTAGTTGTCAGCTTCCCTTAATTGTCACCGGCGTTCAGAGCTCACGCGATGCGTTCAAATCGAGCGCACGCGATATGCATGTGCAATTTTGATTGCAAATAGGTTCCGGCACACCTCACAGGTTAGATAAAATACTAGTACAAAATCCAATCCACCCTCCATTGCTCTCAGATATAGGAGCAACGGCACTGCATCTCTGAAGCCGCAAAACGTGCCAAGTGGGGAATTAATAATCAACTGTTATGGTCAAATTTACGAAGTTATCCTCATCAATTCAGTTATTTACGACAGTTTGTGGTATGTGAGCAGTTGAAACCATGGGTGATTTTGAGAACTCAAAAAGTGAGCCAGCTTCAAAATTTATCCACTCCAAATAGTGCTCTCCCTTTATAATAGATAATATCTATTGAATATTTGAATTTGCTTAGAAAAAAACCCACCCCTTTTTTTTTTTTTTTTGAATGGCTAAAATGGAATTTATTAATATTTAAATAATGTTAACAAATATTAAAAAGATTGGGAGCACGACAGCATCAGAACAAGGTAAATATGCCAACTACGGCGGTGTGTATGAAAAGCATAGCCCTACCTTCGACAATCACATACTCCTACTTATTAGACAAATGGTTTTACGCTTATACACATATACATATACTGCATGCTTCTCCCACTTTTTCTATAGGAAAATAAGGACTCACATTGTAAAAAATAGGGATCCAGAAACTTATGCTATATAATGTAGTTGCATACGCTTTGGTAACTTCGGGTTTGAGAAGTTCTGATATCTGTACTCGGGAAGCTAGATCTTCTGATTAGTTATTGGATTTTCCGTAGATTGATAATCGTCTTCTTTGATATACTGCTACGATCTTTGTTATCAATGAAAATTTCATACCATGTCAGGAAAAAAATAATAATAATGTTACGTACGTGACATTAGCAAAAAAATCAAGCTTTAGTTCTCGAGCCCAATGGGGCATTTTTATTTTTTTATTTTTTTTGAGTCATGGTTGTTGGCATGTGACTGGTCATTTATCCGTATTGAGACATGTTTGCCAATCACTTTTGTTTTGGAGAAAAGAACACCACCCTTTCACTTGTACTTCAATAATTACCTCCTTTTTTGATGTTTCTCTACTATGATTACTAGCCATTCACCTATTTCATGTTCACAGCTTTGTACTCACTTTGTTAGTACAAAAATACTACTCCCCTCCTCAGATCCGTCCCGTTTTGTTTGTCTATCAATTTTTTTTTTCTTTTGTGTTTGTTGCGTATATTTTACAATGTAAATTTTTAAAAATATTCAATATGAATCTTATTGGATATATTTCAATTTGTTCTGCTATGATACTGCACAAAGTTGTCAATCATGAACAACATTATGGATTGAAAGATATACGCAATAAATACAAAAGGAACAAAAGAAATAATGGAGAAACAAAATGGGATGGAGGGAGTACCCGGTTGCTAACAGTTCTTATATTGTCCAAACTTTAATTTGGTCTTCTACTAGTGAATGATGGGATTTGTCTCCAGAATTAGTTGGCCTATTAGAATGCATATATACGGAATCATCAAAAATTTCCTTCATCTTGTTTGAAATACTACTACACTTCTTCGTCTTGAGCTTGTGTCTTTCTCTTCCATTTATCGATGTACTCTTATCGACTTATTGTATATATATTTTTCCCGATAACAAAAAATGACTATTTTGTCCAAGATTACACAAATTTATGTCCAAGCTAGCTTTACCTTGTAACAACAAATTAGTTCTCTTACAATTAATTCGTATCAGCACCACAAGGCAGGCTCAGTTGAAGGGAAAAAGGGAAAATAATAACAAGAGTAATGAAAGCCCTAATTTCCGCAAAATATATTCTAGCAGTTTTGAAGATAATATATTTGTATATTTTCAAAAAAAAATGAAGGAAAGGAAAGAAAAAGAGGTAGAACAACTCCATTTGTCTCCACAAAAACAGACACCAGTCAAAGTTTCAAAAGCAACTCATGGCATGAAGGAGGCAAAATTTTACTAATAAATTGTTACTTTTGCCGATCAAAACAAACAAATAAATAAATAAAGGAGGCGAATTTTTTTTAGCAGCACCGGTTTCTTGCAAGCGTTTTGAGAGCACAGTTTATTTATTTATTTTTATCTAGTTTTATACTAATTTAAATTGTTGAAATTTTAATACAAACACATTTCTGAATTCCATAGACACATCTCCATCAGCCAATAACATTAGAAAATTTAAAACAAGAAGATATATGGAATTAGTACGTACCATAATACTCCTACATTACCATCAACCCTTGAAATCTCTATGAAATTTCACAAGTTCGTCACCGGCCTGCTAATTTTTAAATTACATATTGCATAATAAATCACAACGTGATCGAAAGTCGAACGAAAGCCACCAACCTTAGCAATCTCGCAAAAAAAATAAAATAGTAACAATCTAAGAGCGTCCGAGGCGAAGTTCCAAGTCCAAATCCTCCTTTGAATCCGCAACCAAACCGATGTCCAAATCCAACTGAACAATCCCGGCCTTCTTCACAACTTCGAATCGACTATCTCGAGCAAGTCCTTCAAACTCGCCGACTCCAACAAGGGCCTTCGCGGCCTTGATCTTCCCCACATCCGCACCACCACCCTTCTTGTGAAACATTACCCATTTCTTGATTCCACCGGGAGAAGCCGAAGAAGGCGAAGACAAAGCGGTAAGAGAGGAGGGAGACACCACGGGGATTAAAGTGGGCGCGAATGGCGGGTAATCATGGCTTTGGTTAGGGTTAGGGTTTGAGTTGAGATTGAGGTTGAGGAAAGGAAAGTCACCATTTTTGGGGGGAGATTGTCTGAGTCTAGCTCTATCTCTCCTGTGAACATTCATGTGGCCGCCGAGCGCTTGAGCAGATCTGAATTCCCTCTTGCAGAAGGTGCAGGTGTAGGATCTTGGAGGCCATGGGTGGAACCCACTTAGCAAATCTCCCTCACTGCTTCCACTGTATTCCCATGAATCTCTAACCCTATTGCTGTTGTTGTTGCTGTTGCTGAGGATGATGTTGTCTTTCATTGATCTTCCTCCGCAGAGGCTGTGGTGCTTCAGGGTGTTCCTCTCCATCTCTGCCTTTCGGTTTTAGTCAGACCCTAGCAAAGATCAAAATGACAACTACTGTCTAGCTTACATCATGTCACTTGAAAAAAAAGTTAGAGAGAGAGAGAGAGAGAGAGAGAGAGAGAGAGAGAGAGAGAGAGGACTTACCAGAGATATTTGGAGAGGAGGAGGGGGAGAGAGAGAGTAGTGATGAGGATGGTAGGAAAGGCCATCAAATTCTAAGCCAGGAGGTGGAGATCTTATTGGTGGGTTTTTTTTTCTTTTTTTTTTTTTAAGCTGGGAAAAAGTGCTCTATTTTTGGGTCACTGCTTACTAAATGGGGAACCTTGTTCTGCCAGGTTTATACCTTTTTGCCAAATGCGGTAAGATGTTACTCCTCTTTAAGTTTGTTTTGTCAATCTTTAAGTCATGTAAAAACCTTTAAGTAATTTGTAAATGATTAATTTCATCTTTCAATCTTTGGTTTAATGGATTCTTTTATTTACCAACAATACAAAATTCAATCACAAATTTATCATTACAAATCTTCGCATATCTGTGTGGTTAATTTATACAAGTTTCAGTGTTACGTATAAGTGCGATGCTTCATTAATTAGAAAAAATACGATAAATTGAAGGGGAAAAAAATAGCAATCTACATTAATTTACTTTGGTGTGACCAGACTATACTAATGATATACTCCATCTGTTCTATATTGAGTGTCCATGTTACTATTCCGAACATTTTAAGAAAAAATATTATTTTTTCAATCTATAATGCTAAAAATATCCAATATGGATATTGTTTGATAGATTTTATTTATTTTTATTATACATAAATCTTAAAATCATAAAAAATATTATAAATTAAAAGATATAAACAAGATAAAAATAATTATAGAAAAAGTGAGAGTGGTACCTCAATATGGATCGGAGAAAGTTGTATTTATTTTTGCACTCTTATGTTTTCTGAAGTTTTGAAATGATAATTTATAATGTTATGTCATGGAGCGAGAAGCTATTGGGGTTACTCATATTTTGAGATAGATATAGAGAAAAATGCTTATATACTAATAATACCAGTGTGATCTTGACCAATAGCGATATTAATTTATTATGTATTAGAATGCTTTCGAATAATGGTATATCTATTCTCTTATACAAAGGGAGATCACTAGTTTGGTGTCTCCCCTTTTTGAAACCCCCGTCACAAAAGTAATTTTTTTTATCATTTTCCTTTATAGAAGAAAAGATTTATAATTACCTTAAGTATATACTATAACACAGATCAATTAACTGTTAGAGACAAAATGGTAAAATCACTCACGCTCAACTACCCCACGTTTCAATTTCAACATACTTGCACACACGTCTGTCTGTGCCTAAATTGCTAGTTTCTCATTAGCATCGACTACAGTAAGAAATGCACCATCTTTTTGGCTCAATGACTCTAAAGGCAAATGGTTTATAAAAAAAAGGGAACAAACATTCCTATATGTATACTAGTCTTTTCTTGTATAAAAGGGTCATGGAATGGAGCTAAGTACCCCAATCGTAGTAGCCTAGCTAACAAATTGGGCTTAATAACTCGGATTGGGTTGGAAAGCAACTCTGGATTCTAGCCTTGAAAATCTTCTTTTCTTTTCTTTTTTTGGGGGGGTTGTGTTTTTTTTGAAATAAAATTTGAGCAATGCTATTTAGATTGACGAGCTAATATTGAACTAGTCTATTCTGAGAGCTTGCAGTATTTCCCGGACGGACGGGGTTGAGGGCCGTCCGGACAGCCACGACATGGGACAGAAATTCTGCGGCTGCTGGATTAATCCTGTTCGGGCGGTTGTGACTTCCCCCCGAACAATCGTGGAAGAAAAACTTAAAGCTGATGTATTTGTAGCTAGAGAGAGATTTTTTAGAGTTTCCTCCGACATTAATCGTAATGAACTGGTGTGGCTCCTGAGAAGTAGCTAAGCAGTTGCCGAACCTTGTATATATTTGTGTTTTGGCTTTCTCTCTCTCCCTCTATTTCTTTGGTTTGTGTTTATATATGTGATTGCTAGAATAGTATCCAAGATCCTGAGAGCTTTTTTTTTTCTTTGGCTCAACAAAAAGATTTTACTAATCTTTGTAAACGATACAAATATTAAACGGAACAAAGGCACACCGCTGACATACGCCACCCAAGACCACCGAAAAAGAACGGCAAAACGCGAATCTAAACAACAAATTTCATGTAATTAGAGTATTACTGTTTGTACATGGAATATGTCGTCGTTATGGGCTCACCTTCGGCCTCCCGCAACCCCATCTCATTCATTCCCTTTAGAACTACTGACATTTGCTCGTCCCACTTCGGGTCTGCAATGATGTCCCGAAATTTCAAAATTGAACATTTCAGAATCAGGGTGCATTTTCGCACACAATATTATTGAACTGTAGGTTAACGACAATACAGTACTTAAATTATTTTCGTCAAATGGTATTTTAATTGATATATGTGAGAAGAATTATGACCTGCCTAGAAATTTGGAAAAATTAAGGATTTTGGTCCAGTTAATCCATTTAGTTTAGCAAAAACGCACTCTCAAGGGTTATAAACAGTAATGGGGGTATTTAGGCTTTTTGTGTGTGTGAGAGATATACAGAATTGGTGAGAGCAATAGATAAAAAAAATATTATTGAGCGTGAGCTTAGGTATGTATACTTTTCTCTCATTGTACTCAATCAATGTAGGAATTCTCCTTTGTCAATGGAGTAGGTATTGACACCGAATCACATTAAATTCAATATTTATTTTTTTTAAATTTTTTTCCGCTATGCTTGTTTAATTTTGTAGAATGATTCCGTTGTGGTGGGGGACTAAAAATCCCAACATTTTTTTGATCAACCAGTTTGATTGGACATTGGTAAACGTTTGAACAGATCATATTTAATTAGTAGATGTTATTGGTGGTATAAGTTTGAAATTACAACGTTGTCTTGTAGAACAAATTACTCGTTCACGTCGGGTTCACCAATTACGGGATGGCATTTGCTCTTCAGGTCGGATCTCCACTTCTTTGGGATCTCTTTGAGCTTAGATAGGTTGAGGTAGCCCTCTCCTTCCCCCGGGTCACTACAACAGAAGCAACCAGTTTGTGCATCGTTGGTCTAAGGCGGCTGGAAGGAACTCCGACGATGAAGTTAGTGCTTGTCCGAGGAAGGGAAACACAACTTAATCAAGGAGAAGAGAGCATACCTCTTAGGGTTTGTCATTGTGAAATTTACTGGGAAAAACACTTATTCTAACCATTCTAACCAAAATCACTTGCCCTTATTAAATTAGAATAGCCCCGTGACAATGGCTCGAGACTTCTCATCCAAAGGTCTCGCGTTCGAAACTCCACAAGTATTCAATTTGTCAACAGATTACGCCTAGGGACTAAGTTCGATAACTATCTAATATCTATAGAACGAGAGAATTACTTTTATCATATCTCCTAAACACTTACTCCCTCCGTTATTAAATGAGAGCCCACTTTCAGTTTTTCCTAAGGTATTATTGTTATCTTCTTTATATTTTTTAATTTATAATATTTTTTATGATTTTAAAATTTTTGTCTAATGAAACTAATTGAGATCTATCAAGGAAAAATGACGGCCTAGTACGTATTTTGATAATTAATACCCGCTAATGACAAATTAAGAACATGTATTAATGCTGAAAATGTCCTTGCCGGATATTAATTATCAAAACACGTTCTTAGCCGTCATTTTCAAATTTATCAAACAAGATCTATATTGAATATTTTTAGCATTATCGATTGAAATATATAAACAATTTTTTGAAGTGTCCAAAATAGTAACATGGACTCTCATTTAGGAACGAAGGGAATACTAATTACTACATTTGCTTGAAAATACTCCATTAGAACTAATAAAATCCTCATTCTCTTTGTACGTTCAGTGACACCTCTGGTAAGCACATCGGTTTTAGCACCAAGGTCTTGGAATACAATATGTAGATCACTACAAATTTGATTAACTGTTTCCCTGGACAATTTGAATTGTCTTTGGATTTTTTTCAATTTTTGTCCTTCTTTGTATGTCAGTAAGATGCTGACAACCTATTCCAATCAAAACAATCTGATAAAAAGGAAAGGAAGTGATTTTGGTACTCCACAAATTATTACGTAATTGGAGTGCAAAAAATATGAGTTGATTTTGACACTCCCCCAACTAGAAAAGTGCGGTTAACAATTCGGAGATGCGAAAATCACTCCCTAGGCAAAAATACAAGTACAAAACAGGCACGTCGACATAAACGAGAAGGAAAATCTAAGCGAGCCCAGAATATGTTTTCCCTTAAAATTTTCTCGGGAAAAAAAAGGGGGGGATGGTTACTTGAGGGACTCCAAACAGACAAAAGATCCTGTCAAATTTAGGAGGAGATTTGCTGAAAGACTAGTGGCCAATTGGGTGAAACGATCCCAGTCCAGTTATAGCAGTGGATTTACAAGCTTATGCGGTCGAAACTGCAGGGTTTGCCCGCAGTGTATTAGCCCATTGCCGTCTCCTTTACACTTGATAGAAAGAAAAAGAAAAAAACAAAGGCTTCCAGACTTTGATATTTCCAGAGAATGGGTTTACTCTGTTTATCCATGAATAAAGAGACAGGGCAGAAAGGCATGTTATATATGGGCTTCTTCTGTTTCGCATCCCAACCCCATTTGCCAGTTTTTGTTTTGCTGTCTTGTCTGTGCTTTTGCTCTCTCTCTCTCTCTCTCTCTCTCTCTCTCTCTCTCTCTCTCTCTCTCTCTCTCTCTCTGTTTTTTGCGAAGTGAATTGGGATTGGTTGGAAGTTATGGAGACTTAACAAAAAGGAGATAATGGTTTTGTGAAATTGTGATCATGTGTTTCTGTGAGAGTGACAGATTGTATTAGTGGTGGGGATTGTACTCTGAGTTACGTTGTAGTTTTTGATTGGTGCCTTTGAAACTTTGTTTCTTGACTCTCAACGGGGCTTTTAAGAGCAGCACTTCTAGTTAAAAGTTTTTTGTAAATTAAAAGTTTTTTTTTTTTTTTCCTTCTCTAGTTTTTGCAATGTCAATAATATCAAAAAGAAAATACAACAATGGCTCTGCTTGGATCTAAACTACGTTTTTGCAGGCGCAAGTGGTTGAATGAGTGATATTTCGCGAAATGATCTAAGAAAGTTTACCTTTGAAATCGGTTAAATCATAATCATTGTAACATAGGCTGGAATGGTGAGGAGTGGAGTCATTTGGCCTCAAAACTAAGTTTTTCATCATGAGAATACTTGCACTGAAGTTCCTAAATAAAAAGGCAGAATAAACTTTGGCAAAGCCAAACTTATGATCCATAAATTTGGCATAAGAATTTAATTTTTCAAAAGATTCGCGAAAGTTTTACCCTACCACTACCACTTTTGGTCTTGAAAAACTTATGCTCTATAAATTTGGCATAAGAATTTAATTTTTCAAAAGATTTGCGAAAGTTTTACCCTACCACTACCACTTTTGGTCTTGTAAAAATTTGGGAATGACAATAACACTATTTTTCGTGAATCAATGGAGATGTTCTAAATTTTTCAAGCTACTTAAAAAGCAATTTGTGTTTAGGTCCTCAAAAGTTCTTTAGGGTTGAAATGCTTATCGCATCGCATGCACTAATCAAATTTGAACACACTATTTAAGCTTGGTAAAATTTCCTAACTTAACTTGAAGAATCAACTATTTAGCTTCATAAACTTTGGTGGAATCTCAACATGTGACATGTTTACTTCAAAGTTTTTTTCTCTTTAATCTTACCAATAATTTTTCCAACAAAAAATAAAATAAAATTCCAATATGATTGGGCTATGTAACCTGAACCCACTGATTCTTATTTTCTTCACTGGGCTATGTTGGGCTATGTTTGTGAACAAATGTTTTTTAGCTGAGGTCCATTGCAGGGGAGCCCCATGCTCTGTAATTTCAAGCCTAACCGACTTAAAAACAATGAGGTATTTCTATTTGAGTATGATCAATTTCCTACATTACACAATTGATCAAGGTTTAACTTTATTCATAATCAAATATTATCATGTCCGTTGATTCACGATGAAAATGCACAAGTTAAACGTATGAAAATGTAATAAATTTGGGTATGTCTCGGTAAGATATGATCAAATATTGCCGAGCAAAAAAGAAGAAGAAGAAGAAGAAGAAGAAGATATGATCAAATTTGAACATGAAAAGGTAAATCGATCATTGTGAACTGGAAAATGATAAATTCTGTAATAGATCAATTGATCTTGAAAAGTAACGATGACAGAGTAAATTGTAAAATAGAAAAGACTTTCTTTAAATGTCTTAATCCTACAAATCTTTTCCCAATCAATACACAAATGCAGGCTATGTTATGAATGGGATGCACGCACAGGCAATAAAGCATGACCATATGTGAGGAAAAATACTCAAGGATTCGAGACATAATACCCAGATACGCAATAAGAAATATTAATCTAGATCGAAGGAGTTGGCAAAGGTTATTAGAGGGAAATATAATCTAGACCGAAGGAGTTGACTCCCGTAGATACAAGACAATGGCCCAGCTTCAAATGTCTGGAGGGATATTTGTTCAGTGGGAAATAATGACTTGGACCTTGGTTTCTCCATCCGGGCAGGATTTCAAGTGCAAGTAAACTCAGGCCGTGATACACTGTTCTGGGATCATGTGTGGTTGGGTAATTCAGATATGAAAGAGGACTTTCCACGACTGTACTTGCGTTCCACTCAAAAAGATGCTGTTCTGAGCGAGGTTTGTATCGAAAGGGGCAGTAACAATTGGGATTTGCAATTTAGGGGAAGGTTGTGCTTACGGGCGAGTCAACAACTGGAGGAGATGAAGCAACAACTGCAGGGAGTGACCTTAGATCCATCAAAACCGAATTCCCTTCTGTGGATTTGGTCTGTAGACAAAAAGTTCTCCACCAAATTAGTGTATAGGCAATGGGAACTTCAGACTCAATCAAGTAATAGTGTTTTGGGTTCTCTGTGGAGGAATTTGAGCCCCCCGAAGGTGGAAATCTTCTCTTGGATGGCCGTTCAAGGAAGAATTGCAAGAAGGTACTCAGTGCTATTTCATAGGAACTTGATTATTGAAATCCAACAGGCATTGTGTCCCCTCTGTTCCGATGTTGTTGAGACCCCCCTTCATTTACTCCTGCATTGTCGAATTTCGTGGGAAGTTTGGTCTAGTATTCTGAAATGGTGGAAAATACAGTGGGTTTGCCCATCCTCTCTAGCTGAACTTGCATCGTGGTGGTTTGAGAACGGGTTTCGGAACTTGGAAAAAAGTATTTGGGAGGTATGTTTTTTTGCAATTCTCTGGTCTATCTGGATTGTGAGGAATGGATATGTTTTCAACAATGTTTCAACTCAAGCATGGGAAGTAGTGGATCTAATCAAAACTAGAGTGGCCATGTGGATAAAGGTCAAGTTTGACATTAAGGTTTATACAGTGGAGGATTTCAAAGGATATCTGGAAGGGATTCGGAAAGTGAAGTTGTAGCGTAATCTTTAGGCGTATTGTCTATCCAACCTTGGTTGGATAGTTTGTTGCACCTTTCATCTAATTTTCTTCCTCTCGATGTATCCTTTTCGAGTTCAATAAAATGATTCGTTTGCCGAGCAAAAAAAAAAAATCCTGTTTCCGCCGTCAAAAGGTCGAGCTTTTCGGAGAAGGAAGTTCCGAAGAAGAAAAAGGGTAGAAGCAAGTACTTCTTTGGGTTTGCCCTGTTTGAAATTAGGAGTATTTGGATGGTGGAAATCTACATATAATTTTTTTTTTGTATAATTTGGGTGAAGTGCACCTGGGCTACAGCCCAAGTCAGCCAGATGGTAGTTCCGCTCTTGGGCAAGAAGATTTCGGCGTAGAGGAGCCATATTTGGAAAGGCAATTACAAGGGTAAAGTCGGTCCATCCACCGGGTAAAAAGCTGGGCTTATAAATACATGCTTCCACTTATTATTTCTTTGACCTATATACGTGAGAGCAGCCAAATTACATGTTTCTTTGAGGAGAAACATTCAGGGGGTTTTATTATTGAATCTTGGAGTTCCAAATAAATTGTTGAAGCTACCATGAAACTCCAAGAGGTGTTCTCAATTTTATCTAAACAAGCTTAGAGTTGTTTTTCGGTGGATTCCGAGAGGCAAACGGAAGGTTTGTGGATTCAAGATAGCATTGGTCAAACACTGGGTGTGGTGAACGTGGATTCGGCAAGTAGGTCTTAGGCTTGATTGTGAGGATTCAAATCGTAGGGTAAGATTACTTGTAACTACACAATGTTTATATTGTTTGATTCATTTCCGCGGGTTTTTTTTTCCATTCAGGGTTTTTCACGTATATCTTGGCATTCTTTGTTTATTGCTTTTATTCGTGCGATTGGTTTATTTATTGATTGGTGGATTGATTATTTAAAAAGATAAAAAAGTAGCAAATATTTATATACCTAGGTGAGCAAGGGTTTTTCACTTGGCAAGGAATGATAAGGTATTCAACAAACTATGAGCTAGACCCATATAGGGTGTTAGGGCTTTAGCCTTTGTAGATGGACTTGTCTCATATGGGTGTCCTTTAATTGGCCAGTTTCTTGTCAATTGTAGGGATTGAGTTTTGGATTGAGCAGAAGTGTTCTTTGAACATGGACGTTGTTTCTTTACTCCTATTAGTCTTGTAACAATTTCAAGATTAATGAAATTTTTTTGCCTTTCAAAAAAACAATTCTGAGCTAGAGGTTATATGGAAATTTGTGATTTGGTGAAGACAAGAGACGCTATCTGGATCAAAGCGAAATTCAATATTAGAGGGAATTTCGCTATCTGGATCAAAGCGAAATTCGATATTAGACGCTATCTGGAAAATGATAAATTCTGTAATAGATCAATTGATCTTGAAAAGTAACGATGACAGAGTAAATTGTAAAATAGAAAAGACTTTCTTTAAATGTCTTAATCCTACAAATCTTTTCCCAATCAATACACAAATGCAGGCTATGTTATGAATGGGATGCACGCACAGGCAATAAAGCATGACCATATGTGAGGAAAAATACTCAAGGATTCAAGACATAATACCCAGATACGCAATAAGAAATATTAATCCTGCAGCATCAAGACCAAAAGCCGGCGGACTGAAATGAATTGACAAAAACAGGATAAGGCAATGTGAATACATGTGACAAAACAAAAGGGGAAATTTCAATGCGAGGACAAAGAACAAAACGAGATAAATTCCCTTGTTAACCCAATATTCAAATCTTGAAAACAAAAATGTGTTACCCTGACATTGTTAGCCAACGTATTTAAGATGTGTATAAGTCTGCACTAAGCATAGGATTATGTATATTGAGGGCATAAAAAGCTTACACTTTTTGAAGCACTCATTTTGGTGTGGATGCTGCTATGTGCTCTCCATAAACTTCCATGGAGGCCTCCCAGCATTAGACAAAGGGGCTCCTAATTCTAAGATGCCCTTGAGCCATTTCACCTTGTTAACGAGTTCCTCCAAATCAATAATTGAAGCTTCTAACGTGTCCGAGTACATAGCATTCAAAGAAATATTTTCACTAGTTCTCATCTTCATCAAGGGCCCCCTGCAAAAGGACTGGGCTTCCTCGGCAGGAAGCGCTGCAGTTTCAGTTGAAGTATCTCTAACGCATGAAGTAGAGACGCTCGCTGACGAACTCGTTTTGCCAATGGTGCTATCCCCAATTCCCAAACCCGTATTTTCCTCTGGCCTTTCTCTTGCAACCTTGGAATATGTTTGAGGTAATGAGTTTGATGAAATCTGAGAGGAAAAAGAAGCATCAGAAGATAATACACGGGTTGCCTGAACATCAGTTATTCCTTCATCCATTGCATCGATCTCCAACTTTGGAAGGCCGGTGGCAGCTACAAAGACGAATTTTTTTAAGCAACTAGTGTTAAATGTAAAGGCAATAACCAACAAAGTAAAAGACACGGGCATAACCAAATATTGTAGTTCACTAGAATCACTACCAATGTGTTTCCTTCCATATTGTCTTGAAAAAAATTACTGATGCACAAGGGCCAAGCTAAACAAGTGATGATGATAGTCAAGTTACCTACACAGAATCGGATACATAAAGACAATAGAAGAAATGTGAACTCTAAAAGTTAACAAAGTAAACTCTAAAAGTTATAGTACATTTAGCTTGGTCTTATGCAGAATAAATAACTCCACCCACAGGCCAATGACGATCTCAACAGGTAGTAGAACTTTCATATCAGTAAATCTCAATGGATTTTTCCATAGTTGGCATCTTATCAGGAAAATCAGTCTGAAGGAAGAATCCTACTATCGTGGCATATATTATTTTAACTGGTAGAAGAAATCCAATTTGCATTTAGACACCCATGACACGATGACTTCAAGCTCCAAGTCAGAAGAGAAGAATGTCTAAGTCCCCTTTGGTCAGACCATCACATTTTTCAAGACAATGCATTAGCTCTCAGCAATAATCACATTTCCATAGAACAAGGAAGTGCTTCCAGGGAAAGTTATCAAGGCTATCATTCTTCTATGCCCCTCAACTGTTAATACAAGAAATGAAAGCATACACCTAAAAAATTGTAAGTAGATGCCAAATGCAATTTAGACAATTAGAGGAACTAAATAGTATCAATAACTTTGGTTCCTTCCAATCCATATTGAATTTTGCTAGAACAGAATGTGTCATAATATGCTCGTCACATGGTATACCTAGAACTTATGTAATTGAAAAAACAAACAATAATGACAAAATTCGTTGAAATGTGTACAACATTCATCCATTCTATCTAGAAACAAAATCTCTATTGAACATTACCATGAATATCATCAAACTTTAAGCTGCAAATGTATAAGCGGCTGCTGTTCTTACCTTGGTTCTCTGGCTTAATTATTCGAGCACAAATGGCGTCTTCTCCTTCCTGTACAAGTCAAACACAAGCAGATGAGGGGAAAAACCAAAAAAACAGCTAGAAATATCCTAGTAGACGAGCAAATGGGAGGCACCTTAGAGGTAGGAACACTCCAACCATAGTCCGGAGACCAGTCTAAGGATGGGCGAAGATCATTGCAGGAAACTTCGTAACATGAACCTTCACCAACAGGAGGTGGTGGCAGCTCAATCTATAGAAACAAGGTTGCAAGAACATGTTAATACGATTGCCATAATAAATAAAGGATCTCTTAAATATTAAGTGCTATTAACTTGAATCTTATTTGAGAAAAGCATTATGCCATTGCATCACTACAAAATGTTCAATGGAGGAAAACCAAAATGTTCAATGGAGGAAAACCAATACATAGTTTCTTGTACCAACTTCAATCCTCCACCAGTGCATATGTCAATGTAAATTGATACAAAAGGATCCAAATGTCTTACAAGAGACAAATTTTTAGTGAAAGAAAAGTATACTCGACTGCAAAATCCACTTAGACTGCCAAGGATGTTCCGATACTCATCAGTGTATTGGCATGAGTACATATGGGCACAATATGATGGAGTTCAATTGATTGAGGGAAATAGAACCTAGCAACCCTTGGAAATTTCTTGGAGATTGCCTCCTGAATGTCATGGGTTCATGGCTTGAGGCAAGACACCATGTACGCTGGCCTAGGCCAGCAGAGTTCTACCATAGAGGAAGAATAAGCGTGGACAGATTCTACTACTCCAAGTGTCACCTTAGAAGGCTGACACGCTGAGAAAGGCCCAACGACTAAGAGATAGTCTATTACAGCACCTTCATTTGCCATGTCTACCTATCTTGATATCACTTTTCCAAGTAAGATGCTTCTTCTCAGTGCTGAAAATCATTACTTGTTGAAAGGAACACAAGAACATTTACCATAGCTCCTAGACACGAGAACAAATTTTCTTGAACATCAAAGAATTTTTATGCATCTTTAATCACCACATCCACATGTCTTAAGAGTCCACTAATAAAAGAGTGAGGTCAAACTGGTAATTTTGAAAAGTGCAAAGGGGCGGGAACTGGCAAATCTGAAAAAGTATTACCTGAACCCTGTCATTGCTTAATATCTGAGCCACTCTTCCAGACCACTGAGCACCAGCATTCCACCAATCTACCAAATCCCCCACTTTCCATGCACCATTGATCACAACTGTCTCTTCGGAAATTGCTCCTGCACAAGGCAATTGACTCTCATGGCATATAGGAGGATACCGCGGACGCACCATCAACTGCCTTTTCTTCTCCTTTGACATCTTAATCGCAGGGGGCACCTGGTATATTCTGGTACACCCGACTTCTGCAGAAATGCAAATTCAACTACTGAAAGATGCACTTTCATTAATATGGAAGAGAAGGGCAAATATCAACTACAAGAACTCGTCTAGCATTCGATGTCAAAATCTAAGAGGGCTCATCACACCTGAATAGTAAACGGTAAACTGTAAACATATAAACCCCAGGGTAGCAGGTAGCCTATTCATTGTCCCTTCATAAAATATTCTCTATATATTGATACTACAAAGTACGGACTATATACAAACAAGAGGAAAAAACAATGCATAAGAATGAATTCCACTGTAGCTGTTCAAAATAAAAATAAAAATGCCTCTGTAAATTCAATCCAACGTGCTCACTTGTCTGATGCAGGGAACATATTCACTAATGCTTCTGCTCAGTTGGCACAGTTCCCATTGGAACACAACCATGAAACTTAACGGTAACTGACCTGTAAATCCAATATATTTTAAAAAAGGTAAAACAGTTATTCTGCACACTAAGTACATATAACATATGACCCTAATGGCCACATGACTTATGCTATCACAAATAGTCATGTGAATCATTATATCTTTCTGAAATTAACAACAGGTGAAGCATGGTGGAAAATGAGAAGAATACATGTAGCCATGTCAAGGAATCCAACATGGTATAATTGGCATTCAAGCTTTGAGTGCTTAAGCAAAAATTAGGGTTTGATTCACCAAGTATGCAAGCAATATTCCCTCTGGAAAACTCAAGTGCCAAAAGTCAAAACAATGTTAGAGTTGGGAGAAGGAGATACAAACACTCCCAAGAGATTTACCAACTAAATGTCATCGGTTCAGAATGATTGTCCAAGGATGTATACTTACTTGAAAGTGACAACAAAAGCACAAGACTCCTTACTTTCACAAAGGCAATTAGAAAGGTGAAGCATCTATAAAAACCATAATTGTGAATGTTTTGATTTCGAGGAGAGGGGCAATGGGTGCATGTTTATGACCTTTTAAAGATAGTTAAAGGTGCAAAAGCGCTTTAACACAAAGTGTGGAGAAGGTATTCACAATGTTAAACCTGGTACGATTATATAGCATTTCAGCTGAAAAAGATGGCTAAGGTGTGCTCTTGTATGATAATATGTTTGGGGTGCAAGAGAAATCTAATTTTTAGATATATTATCTTCGGACTTTTCGAAAAAGAAGGCTTGTTAGCATTCCCCTCCATCAAACAAGATGACCATTGAATGGGACCACCAGGCTCATGGTGGAATAATTTCTCCTATTTTTATTTCTCTCAACAGAGTCCACAACATCCCCAGTGGCTAAGTAAGTTTACAGGAAAATCTAGGAGTCCAAAAATGTTTCTTTTGTGATTGTGATTAAACAAATGGTTAGGCAATCTCATCCTAAAACAAAAAAGGCAACCACAATTCTGTATTTTCACTCTTTTTCTCTAGGCTCATTCACAATAGCCTAACCACCAGTTACTATCATATTTCCCACCAAAGCAGTTTGGCGTCATACTTTAGAGGGTGGACTGCAACTTGGGTGATGCTTAATGAAGGGATTGATTCGGAAGGCATTCATAACGAACTTCATCAGTCTACAAGAAGAAAGGCGATCCAATAACCTAAGGTATGAATTTTTTCCTCAAATGTCTCTGAGATGTGAATCACAAACACAACAATCATCAACATATTACTTACCCCTTGCACCCAAGATCACACGTAATTTGAAATTAATTGCCAACTTTTCCAATTAAGATACATCCTAGCATTCAAATAAGATATTACAGTTTCACAAGTATAATGTACTGAGACATATCAGGAACACCAATGTATTAACGGATGAACGTACAACTAACCACTATTTGCAATTTATCCCTTGCACTTGATATTTGTAAGATGAATGCAACCTAAATATTTGTTGGAACAAACAATCATTTATTTGTCACTTTTAGATCTTGGAATATCAGAGGAGGTCACAATTTTAAGAACCATACTATAGCATGCATACAATAAGAGAAAATATCTCAGCAAATCATGTGCAACACAGTTTATTAAACAATTGAGGGTACCAAAGACGGATCCACCTTTCAGCTTACAGGGGCCACGGCCCCGGCGTGGTTTCAAATTTTCACAATTATCTAAGTTTTTTTTGTTTAAATATCAAAATTATACATGGTGGTCCCCTACTAAATAAAAAAAGTGGATAGAAAGGGCATTTTCAACTATAAATATTGTTAGAATACATGCTTCAGATGGAGGATGAATTTCTCACAAATGCTTTGGTTATATTTACTAAGAAGGAAATTACTGCAACAATTAGTTCTAACTCAATAATAGATGATTTTCGGATCTAAGGTATCACTAAATTCCATTTTGGTACACGCTTGACGTATAACATATTGACTTTATTTTATTTTTTCACCTTTTAGTTGTTTTTAGTTTGTTAAGATCACGTAGATATTGTGGTTTGTAATGGGTATTATTTTGTCATTTAGATATTTTATATTCTTGAACGTTGGAATTTTAAAATTTCATTGTTCATGCTATGGCCGGCCCCCTTGTATAACAAATCCTGGTTCCGTCACTGAAGATGGCAGAGGTAGAAAAGGCAATAGTACAAAGTCCAATGGCTAAACCTACAGCATAAATTAGCAAAGAGAAAATAGCTCAACAATTAATAGGCAGCTACTTAAGCTTCGAAATCCGTTACTTACTTTCATCTGGAAAATCAAAGTATTCCAAGGCATACTCAATGTGCCCTTTTCTCCAGCAAATCTCTTTTATCTGATGGAATGTACAAGATGTTGTAAGAGCATGTAATTCTATTACTCTCGAAGATCAACTCCCGCACAAGAATGAATGAAGTTCCTCCAATCCCAAATAGAAGACAGGAGATCAGTCTGTTATATTCTGATTAAGTAGAGAAAATAAGGGAATTATAAAATTTCAAGCATAATGTCCAATGTTTCTCTCCAATGAAAACAAAATCGCTTCATTGAATCCTACTAAATCAACTTGTCATATTAGGTTAAACTGAACATGTGTTTTAGATGTTAGGTCCTAAATCATGAAGACTTCCAAACTAAAAAGTTTTATTTCCAATTACTAACTTTAGCAACTAATGATGGAATAAAAATCTACGGCAGCAGGTCTAATGTTTTGTATATCTAGCAGGAAATGCCATTGTTGTTTCAATAACTGATGAGAGAAGTTGCTTCAGAATTCAATGATACCTTGCATCGAAACCATGCACCACGGAACCCGGTCTGGAAACATCTTGACTCAGCTACTTCCCCAACTTTTAATGGCAGCATAACTTGATCCATGATATTTCAAAGACGAAATATGGCTGCACTATAAACATCAAATTTTGTAATAGCATCGCGACATAGAGGGAGAAAGCCGTTGGATTATGATCCATAAACAAGTAAGCAGTTAAAACAAAGACCTTCACAAAAAATCCATGATTTCCTCTTGATCATAAGCAAAATAAGACTTCCTGATCTAGAAATAACTACAATGTCCATCTCCATTGTCATTCAGTAAAATTGAAATTGATTATCTTCTTCCTCGCACAAGACCAACATAGTTTTATAGGAGTATGATTTTTTTTTTTTTGGTTGCCTTTATCACATCCTATATACTAACAATTTGAACAGACTCAAGTCGTCATCTGATCGGGCCTCAGGGTCAAATAACCTCAAATTTGATCAAATGAAAACTCCTCCTTTGCTCTTTTCTCCTCTCCAAAAATATCTCCAAAATTTTGACTGTTTTATCATTCATATTTTTGTCCTTAGTGATTTTTTATTCATTTTTTACTTTTTGGATGTATATAGCATACCTCTATTAAAAAAAATTGACTAAAGATGAAAAAAAAAAAGCGCAAACGTATACAACTTTTTTTTTTTTTTGTCTCGAAACTTGACAACAAAACAAGGTGCAGTGTCCATTTTCCAGACATTCCTCGATCCTTTCAGGCCCAGGGCTGAATTGCAGAATTAGTTGAGAAGCCCTAACTGAAAATTCATGTTTCAAGCACTGGTACTAACAAGGAGTAACAATCATCGTTGCCGCAACCAGAATTTCGAAAAATCATGATCATGGCCGTAACCAGAACCTAGGGCTAGGTTTTTTGAGGAATGCGTACCTGAAAAGAGAGTCTGGAGATTATCTGTTTTCTTCGGAGATTACGATTGTTGTTTGAGAGTCGTTTTGCGTTCTTCGCTTTCCTCCTCCTCCCGCGTAGTAATTTCGAAGTTGGACACGTCTCCAAATCCGATTGGACCACAGGCCCCAACATTTTTTTTGTTGCGACATTTTTTCGCTAATGGAAAATGCTAGCCGCCTTTGGAGGGTGGAGGGATAAATAGGGAATCTCAAAAGAAAAAAAAATGCCTATATCCGAAAAAAGGTATATTGATATTTATAAAAGCGTATTATACAATATTTGTGTGATATATACTGATATCCGAATTTATTTAAAATTCTTGGCATATTATTATCCGTCTAGTAGGGATAGGTTGACATTCATTAATTATTTGAATTCAAGTTACAATATACTTTATTCGTCCTACTTCAAATATTCCCTAATGAAATTCGTACTATTTATATAAAAAAAAACATATTTCTACATGTAGAAATATATATTTTTAGATTTGAAATTGTGCAAATTCCCTTATGAGACATTTAATTTAGGACGGAGGGAGTATTATTTTGACTAGACGAATCTAACTCTAAAAGGGAAAAAAATGATATAAAAAAAAAGGGACACTCGGTCCTCCAAATTTTTATGGATTATTGATTCATCCCGATAAGAGAAGTCGAAGAAGTAAAAACTTGCACCCAAATATTTTTGAAAATATCCAAGATAAAATCCCAAAAGCTCAATTATTTGGCTTTTTGAGTTTTATCTTGGATATGTCTTAAGTTAAAAGTCATAATTTTTTTACTTTTCCAATTCATCTCAATAAGACAAAGTAATAATTCACAAAAGTTCGACACAATACTAACAAACACGGATTTTTTTTTGAATAAAGACAAAACTCAAAAAAACAAAACAAAAAACTCTCAAAAAGCTAAGGAGAACAACACCTAAATACAACAATTACAAAACGGCTGGTATTTTTTTATATTTTTTCGCCTTAGATATATGTGTTTTTTTTCAACTCTGGTTCACTTTTGATTTTTCTTTATTCTTCAGACGAATGATTAATATTAAAAAATTGCTATTAAAAACTAAACAAAAATTACGAAAGAAACGGAAAAAAATAAATTTAGGGAGAAGTAGGGCTGCAAACGAACCGAGCCGCTCGCGAGCGGCTCGTGACTTGGCTCGCTAACGGCTCGTTCAAGCTCAGTTCATCAAGCAAATGAACGAGCTCGAGTTAAAATTTTCAGCTCGTTTCATAAACGAGCCGAGCTCGAGCCACTTGATGCTTGGCTCGTTGAGCTCGCAAGCTGCCATATATAATACATACATATACCAAACGAGCCATTCCAGCCGAGCTCGAGCTTACATATACATATACATATATACATGCATATACCAATACCCATACATGTACCGAACCAGCCATTCGAGCCGAGCTTGAGCTTTTGAATATATGTTTGAGCCGAGTTCGAGCCCACATATTTCAACTCGAATTGAGCTCGAGCTGAGGAAAACTAAGGTGAGTTGAACCGAGTTTTGTCAGCCGAGCTCGAGCAAGACAAAACTCGGCTCGTTTGCAGCCCTAGGGAGAAGGAGGCTTGTGTAGTTTTCGAGATATGGGCCGGGTTCCATATTCATCGCAAGGGCTTTCTCCCACGGTCTCCCACCCAATTTCCATCGGTAACCTTGGCCCTGTTTGATAACCCTCATGGCCCATGGTCCTTAAGATTGGACTAGGAAGCCCATCTTCTTAACAGGGCCTTAAGATTGGATTGGGAAGCCCATCGGCTTGCTAGTAACCCTCACGGGCCTTGGGCCTTTGGATTGGATTAGCTCGAATTGGTAATAGCTTTGAGGCAACGTTTATTAGCCCATGGACTAGGTAGTACCGTAGTAAGCCATTCCAAATTTCTTTGCATTAAATTAGAAAAAGTGCTTGAGATTTTCAATTTGGTGCCCAAAAAATAATTATTATTATATACGAAAATTAATTTATTTTTTGACCGAAAAATTACATATCATTTTACAGGGAACAAACTTTGCGAGACGAAGAGAGTATTTGAAGACCCTCCGACTAAATAGAGAGCTTTCTCTATTATTTCTTGACATCAAAATTTCTGAAGCACATGCTCCATTGCTTCGTAACACATTAAAATGATATAAATATATATATATATATATATATATATTATACTTTAAAAAAGGATAATATTGAATGCGTTTAATTGAAATCTTAAGAATAAGGAAATGCATGGATATGTTGAAGATTTTTTTTGAAGGTAAAATAGTTTTTAAGGTAAAATAAAATTTTAAGGTAAAGTAGTTACTGAGGTGGAAATTGGTGTGAGTAATTAAGTTTCCTAAACTATTTTGTTAAATAACCGTTCATCAGTTTGACTATTATTTTAAAACTTGATTCTTTTCAATAACTATAAAGTAAGACATTTATATTCATTTTTTCCTAATATTTTCCTTTTTTTGCTATCAATTTTTTTATTTTGCGGAACCTATTTTTCTTAACCTAACCAGAAGAGAGAAAGAGACAGAGAGAGAGAGAGAGAGAGAGAGAGGAGTGCCGTATGACCGTATCTCTTCCTCGCTGTTCATCAGGAAAACGCACGAGAATAAAGATGATAAAACAATAAACAAAAATAATTTCGCTTCAATTCAGCCTTTGCCCTGCTGGTGCTCTTCTTCGACCTCAAATCTCTCTCACTCTCTTCTATTTTCCCTCTCTCTCCTCTCTCTCTCTCTAGACCTGAACGATAGCTCTCTGCTGCTTACAGGTTTTTTTTCCCTTCTTCGATCTATACATTATTATCCGCTGATTGAATTACTATAATTGGTCTGTATTAGGGTTTTGGTTTGCTTGCTTTTCTTGGGAGGGATGTTATAGCGCGATCTTCTTTGTTCACTATAAAAGGGTTGTTTGGCTATAAGGATTTTAATGGTTTTGTTTATCTAGTTTGTCAATTGTAGATAGGTTTATTTATCTAATTCGATTTTATGTGAGCTTATTCTGAGTCGTGAATTGGTTTTTCTATTGAAATAGTAGTATTTATTATTGGGACATATTTGTGAATTTTGGAATGTGGGTTAAAGAAATTAAACTTTGCAGTGGTCGAATTTACATGTTGAAATGTCTTAATTGGTGATTGGAAATGGGAAAATGTTGCATTTTTAGGGTACCCATTTTTCAGTTTTCGGATTTGTGGATTTTATTATTGAGAAGGATAGAGAATAGTATGGCCTTCGTTTTGCGCTAAAGGAGCTTGCTTTTTGTCTAGCAGGTGAAGTTGGAGGAGTGTGGTGGGAGTTGTGGAGTGGGAGATGGCTGGTATTTCACGTGAGGATTCGGGTGTTGGAAGTTCTACAGAAGGATTTTCGAGCGGGCAGCAGCTGTGTGAATCTGGGGAAGCATTAGCAGAATGGCGGTCTTCCGAGCAGCTTGAAAATGGAACCCCATCAACTTCTCCCCCTTACTGGGACACTGATGACGACGACGACTTTGGTAGGCTGTTTGTCTCCCGTAAGCCTTATGTGCTACGTTTCTTTGTTCTTACCAATTTATTTACAAGATATAAAAGAACAGTAAGAAGAGTAATCATAGTTGTGTTTTGCTCCCTACAGTTTGATCAATTATTGGCCTTTGACCTCATGAGTAATTTAGATGTTATTAAAGGTAAGTATTTTGATAATTAAAATGAATACACAACTTTACGTGTCTTTTCTTAGTCGGTGAGAAGTTTGGTGCTAAGAATTGGTTTAGATTGGAAGAGAACTGTACTTGGTTGTGGGAAGCCGGATAGTGTAATAGCTGGTGCTTCCATTACAAAACAGTTAATAGGCATTCTTGTGAAATCAGGTTTTGGGTCTTCATTGTAATAACAATTTTCAGCTTTTCCTATAAGTATCAAGTTGTCAACCAATCCATGTTTGTCAAATTATGCATCCATTATGCGGTTAACTTCAGTTTTAGCTATTTTTTGACATTGCAGGACCAAAACCTTGCGAGTTATATGGGAAGTATACATGGAAGATAGACAAATTTTCACAGATTAACAAGAGAGAACTTCGCAGTAATGCATTTGAGGTTGGCGGCTACAATTGGTATGTAGAACCTGCATTTGGTTTTTGTTTTTTCAGATAGCAGCATTTTTAATCTAATTGTTTCTTTCACTTTTACTGTTATGGTGGTTCCTTATTATTTGGGACCGATTCTTGAAATGCAGTGTTATATACTTGGAAAATGCTAACTAAAGCATATTTAGGCTTTGGATAATAGCAAAAATGTGTATTGATATCCGTAAAAAGTGCGTAGATATTCGCCAAAGTGCATTGATAACTGTGAAAGCTGTATTGGAGTTCTTATTGTTTTGTCTTTTTGTGTGTTTTATCCCGTGCCCAATGGGCTCATGTTAGCCGGACCCTATATGCTTTTGCTGCACAATTCATTTTCCTTCTTGTATATTCATGTCGATGCGCACTTGACATGAGCATGTATGAGCCTCTTGGGTTGGCTTGAACTTGCTATGGTTTGAAGTTCTTAACATATGGATTGGTCTGGTTTATAAATAACATTTGGTCTTTTTAGTACCATTATATTTTTAGGTGCTTTGAAATGATTGGCTGAAATCTAACTTTGTCATACTGGTTTGTGCATGCTTCATCCCTGACATTTGGCATCTCAATTAAACAATTATGAGTTATCTATGATTGTCAGTTGGGTAGCTAGGGGTATTTTTATAAGGTCACGGGTGGAGGCATGGAGACCATATTTCTCATTTACCATTTATAATTACAGTAGTAGGGTTATCCTTGTGATCCCAAAGGGTTGTAGTTGATGGTGATTGATTGACTTTGAGGTTGGAATCGATATTGGGGGAGGGTTGAAGTGCCTCCCATTTTTATTTGCTAAGAGGGTTGAGAGTACATAGACTTTTTTTGATCTGTTTTGTGGCGTTTGGTCTTAAGTGGAAGCCATTTTCTGGTATTCTTTGATTGTGAATGGGAGGAGTCTTTTGGAGCCCATTTGACCTCTTTTGCATCGAAAAAGCCCTTTGATATAAGAGGGAAAGAGCAAGTTTGATCAATTTAACAAGGGTCTTGCCAACCACTGCCACTAAGGGGTGGTATACATATAATGCCGAATGAGTTAGAATTTAAATACACATCTCACGGATATTGATAAATTTTCACGGATTTCAATTCATTTTTCTCGGATAACGATACATCTTTTACCCATAATCCAACTACTTGGGAAAGGCATTACTTGTACAAGTGGGTAGAGTTATTACTCCCTCCGTCCCGATTTGTTTGTCATTTTTCACTATTTGCGACATCTTACAAAATTGTCTATATGTTTTAATTAATAATATTTTTTATATGCAATATGGATCTTGTTTGATAGATCTCAATTAGGTCTAAAATATGATGTTTCGAAATTTTGTAAAACATTATAAATTGTGAGATATAGATAATTTTTTTAAGGCACGTATATCGAAATTGGACAAACAAATTGTGACGGAGGGAGTATTATTTAGAGCACTCTATCTAGTTCCCTATAGACTATAGTTATGTTATTTTTCTCTCCATCTGTGGTGAGAGAGCTGATTCAATAATGATTTGGGGCTACATTGGGCAGACGAAGACGGAAGTGCTAGATTTGGCCTCGCTTTGCTTGATGTGGCTAATTCGAAGAGAGTGAAATAGTAGATATTTTGATGGGGTGGAGAGGCCTTTGTTTAGCCTTAAGAGTCTTTTTCTTAGTTTGCTTAGTTGGGAATTAAGGGTGTGCAATCCGATTCTCGACCTATTCCGTGATATGATCAAATTTTTTTTGCATTCGGAGTGGAGTATAGAGGAGTACATGGGTTTTTCCTTTGATTGGTTTTTTAGGCTATTGATGTAGTGGGCCTTTTTATCCTTGGCCTTCTTTTGTAAATGGTGGGCCTCCCCTTGATGCCTAGGAGGCATAGGAGAGGTTGGAAAAATTTGCTTGTGTTGGAGTTTATCCCACATCGGTTAATTATTTTCTCCAAAACTAGTATATGAATCTAAGCGGCCTCTCCACTCTTTGCCAATTAGTTTGGAGTTGGATGCTTTAACATGGTATCAGAGCTAGGGTTTTGGAGGCTTTTCCCCTTTGTTTGTGCCATAGTTGCACTTTCTTTCATTGTGATCTATGTGTTTCAGATCCTTTGTTTACCTTTCCACGTGCGAGTCAGGGGTCGCACGTGCGGGAAAATGTTGGAGTTTGTCCCACATCGGTTAATTATTTCCTCCAAAACTAGTATATGAGCCTGGGCGACCTCTCCACTCTTTGCTAATTGGTTTGGAGTTGGATGCTTTAACAACTTGTGTTTTTCTTCAAGAGGCATAGGACGTGTTAGCTGACCAGAATTTGATTAGGACTTAAGGCTTGGTTTGGTTTGGTTGGGCATATGAGAGGTGTCGGTGAATTGTGATCATGTGCAAACTATTGCACTTCATCTGTTCTAATGTAAGCTTCTTATTGTGATAGGTATATTCTAATTTATCCTCAAGGATGTGATGTCTGCAATCATCTATCTTTGTTTCTCTGTGTGGCTAATCACGACAAACTTCTTCCAGGTATGTTTGTAAGTTGTAATTTTTGAACTTCAATGGTCATATCAGTGATTTAAATACGTGAGGCAAACATGAGGCGACAAAGCCATCATTGAAGCGAGGCGAGGCGAGCATTTAAAAAATTATTAAAATTATAAATATGTTTATGTTTTTTGTATAACTATTTCATTAATAATTTGAGGGGTTAATAATTTGAGGGGGTTAACTGTTATGCTAATAAATAACATCACCATATTGCAAAATATAATTTTTATGGGGCCAAAATATAATTTTAAAAGGGGTAAAAATTGTTATTTTTCATCAGATCTACCTATTTTTGACATCTCTGACCCTAAATTGCAACCACCCAACCTTCAATCTCACTCGAAACCTGCCCAAACTGGTTTTCGATCTACCAGTTGCTGATTTTGTGTCGATTTGCAACACTACAGCTGACTTCGAGTAGTTTTCAACTGGACCCAGTTAATTTTGAGTAAAATCGGAAGGACCCAGACAAGTTTGAGCACAATTGAAGTTCGTCGGTGGTCGGAAATTACTTTCCGGTGGACGGTGTGGGTGGAAAGAGGTCGGTGGGTGTTAGACTGTTAGGTTTCAAAGGGTTTCGATCGCCGATGAGGGCTGTGCAGGCGCCGATGAGGGTCGACAATGACTGGGTATGAGGTTTCGAGGATTGAAAGTGGTTGGCGGTGGATGGGTGTTTGGTTTCAAGGGTTTCAGACGCCGGCAAGGGCTGTACAGGCGCCGACGAGGATCGACGAAGGCTGGGCGTGGGGTTTTGGCGCCTAGTCGAGCTTTTAAGGTGCCTCGCGCCTCACACCTAGGCGACTCGAAGCGAGACTAGTCGCCGCCTCACCCAACCTTGCCTCGCCTCGCCTCGCCTCACACCTGTGAGGCGTCACAGGCTCGCCTCGCCTCACGCCTCGCCTCGCCTCGCCTAGGCACGATTTTTCAATCACTGGGTCATATTATCTATTTTCTTGCTTTCTAGCTGATCTCTTTTTCTTTTTCTCTTGGGCTCAAACAGGATGGAGTCATTTTGCACAGTTCACAATTGCAGTGGTGAATAAAGATCCGAAGAAATCCAAATATTCTGGTTAGTTGGCTACATGTTGGCAATGTTGTTGTAATTGAGTTTCTGATTCTATTTAGTTCAGTATTAAAGCATTATAAGTGAATTCTACAGATACATTGCATCGATTCTGGAAGAAAGAGCATGATTGGGGTTGGAAAAAGTTTATGGAGTTGTCTAAAGTGTTGGATGGGTTTATTGATGCTGATACTCTGATTATTAAAGCTCAAGTCCAAGTTATCAGGTTTATTACGAGTCTTATCTTTCCATGTTTCCTTGTAGATTGATCAATGATGAAGAACTAAGATTCTTTTTAGTTTGAAGGTCCTTGTATATATGGTCATAATTCATTGTTCATGTATGTACCCAAAGACAGATCCACGTATGGGCGTATGGGGGCCACGGCCCCCGTGTCGTTTTGGGGATTTTTTTTCTTTCAAATTTTAATATTAAATTACTTTTTTTTTTTTTTGTTTGTTAAGAACACCTAGAATGTGTTCATTTTGGGTCCCAAAACCCAATTTCTCTGAACACACGGTCTTCCATAAGTTTTTCCTTTCTCAATTAATCTGATTTCTCTTTCTATCTTTTTCCACTCGTTAGCCAAAAAACCTCCCTCAAAATCTAAACCAAACAAACCATCAGATTCCCAAACCCTGAAATTTCAAAATCTTGGCCCTTGCGTTTATGAAATCTTAGTTCCCGTCCCTGTATGTACCTATAGTTTTTTTGTTTGCCTAGTCTTCTATATTTCCCTGTTTATGTAAGTATTGTTATATTTCAGTTAGCGAGAAACAAAGAATAAGAATCTAGTATTGTGTGAGGATTTTGCCTTTAAAACTATGATTGATTACCTCCTTTCCCCCCTTTTCTTTTAGCACTTGCCAAATATTGATTGTCCCCCTCCTATTGGTTCCATTCTTGCAAGAATGATTAAGCAATTCTGTTGTTACTAATTTTAATGGGGGTTGATCATTGTGATGACTGATTTCAAATTGTGTTTCTGGTTTGTAGGGAGAGAGTAGATCGTCCCTTTCGCTGCCTTGATTGTCAGTATAGGAGAGAACTTGTTCGCGTATATTTGACAAATGTAGAGCAAATTTGTCGCCGTTTTGTGGAAGATAGAAGAAGCAAGCTTGGGAAATTGATTGAAGATAAAGCTAGATGGTCAAGGTAGAGGTTGTCCCTTTTCATGATTATTACTTATAAATTAACTTATTCTTGCATGGAAAATAGGTAGTTTTAACATCCATTATGATTTTAGTTGATATGGCTGTAAAAGTTTGACATTGTTCTCTCTTTTTTAGGGGTTAAATCAATCAAAAGTTGCCTTTTATTTTCACCCTTAAGAACTGCTCAAGTGGATTCACACCATATAGTTTTTGGCCCTTAAATTAAATGTTTGTTGCTTGTAGTCTAGATTCTCTAAAAACCTGAAAATTTGTAGCCTATTTTTCTTACTACCAGTTATGCTTTTATCCTTTGGTTTCATCTATTATCTGGTTCATAACATTTTCAGTCAATATATTTTTACTTCCAAAATAACAAATTACTTGTGGTGGCTGCAGCTTTTGTGCTTTTTGGTTGGGGATTGACCAAAATGCTAGGCGCCGTATGTCCAGAGAGAAAACAGATTCGATTTTGAGAGTTGTTGTAAAACATTTCTTTATTGAAAAGGAAGTCACATCTACCTTGGTAATGGATTCCTTGTACAGTGGACTGAAAGCCCTTGAAGGCCTGGCCAAGAGCAAGAATGGTAGGGGAAAATCGGAGGACGCTGAAGATTCTCCAATTCCAATTGTTCGTATAGATAAGGATATGTTTATTTTGGTGGATGATGTATTACTGCTACTTGAGAGAGCTGCCTTGGAACCCTTGCCTCCAAAGGATGATAAGGGTCCCCAGAACCGAATGAAGGTGAGCTATGTGAATTTCATGTTAAAAATTTATTGAATGTTGCAAATTTTTTTCTGATTTGTTACGTCATGTTTTTTTAGCTAACGATGGTGTCTGGGACTTTGTTCTGCCTAATCTCTTGGTACATGTAGTCCTCTTGTCCTACATATACTAGGTAATTACTAGGGCTAGCTAACGGTAGCAACCTCAAGGGAGAGATAAAGTAAATTCATCAGTGGTCCACCCTTGAGATTTGGACCATAGACCTCTCTAAGAGACGTTCCAGGTCCTTGTCACTTGAGCTAGACCCAAGTGGTTATGTATATATTGGTACTTCCAACGGGTTAGATTCAGAATTCGAGTTCTCAAGTTTTTCCCTACACCAAAAGCTATACAAATTGAAATATATAGTCTGGTTTCATATTTTGATCAAAGATTAAACTTCTAACGCTCTCTTGTTTGTAATTCCTAATTTTGGAGGGTCACTCTCAGATACTAGAAAATTTATTTGGGTTTTCTCCCGTGTGTGGACTGAAAGTGCAGCTGTGCTGTTGGTGACTGGTGGGCCACACGGGTCCCATTTGGTTGTTGGGATCCGCTTCTTTTCTTCTAATACGCCTTGATGTGTAGATCATCCTTAGGAAAAATTATCTTCATGCAATAATCTTACCAACTTGATTTCATCACATCTATGTAGAGATAAATGGGAATTCTAGCTTTAAAATCATATATGTGGTCCAACTTTCCCAGATAAATGCATAATATCATGTTACAGTTGCTTTATGAAGTTGGTTTTTTGGCTGATCTACACACCGGAGCCTAGTTGTGTAATCAAAATGTGACCCCGGTGGGACCCACAGGTACAAAGAAGCCTCTTCGTTTGATATTACCTCAAAAGCTTAAAGACTTGGATTATTACAGTTAATTGCGGCGGGCACTCCTTGTCCCTTAACTTGGCCATGGAAAGGGGCACATGGGAAGAGCTACTTCAGCTAATTTTGTTGGGTAGTTGGGGTGTTGCTTTGTATGTGTAGAGGTGTTAACATATTGAGACCTAAGAGGGATTATCCTAGTGTTATAGGTGATGAAGTTGTGTTAGGTGCTGGGAGTGGATTGACATTATTGGATGTTGTTGCAGATACTAGGTTTTGATTTAAGAGTGTGAGTTTGAGAAAATATTGATGTTTCATTTCCCATTGGTGCATATCCTGGGACAAGCAATAAGAAAATAGGTGATAGGAAAAGGGGATTGTTTTTGGACCATTAGGGTTTCAATTTATGAGATGATTATTAAATGGCAGAGATGAGTTTGTATATCAGTGTTAAGCAGTTCAGATGAATGGCAGGAAGGATATTTCATAGGCAGTGCAAGATTTCACTAAGACGGACATGAATGCCTGGCTGAATCATGCTTACCACTCATCCACTCCTTGTCGAGATCATGCATTTCTCTTTAAGGCTGAGGAATTAATGTTTGACAAGTTCCCATCAGCCAGATGACTTGTAACTGCTGCTGCATGTGCAGGGGACAAGAATGGTCCTGTAAGATTTCTTGCATACCACCTTATACTCTGGAATTCTCCAGTGCATGAGGAAATCATGAAAATTGCATCCATGTCCTTACTAGTGATGTGCCTGTTAAGACAAGTTGTTCCCAAAGCTTTCGCTCCCTCCCCCAAGTGTTGTAATGAAGCTACCCAACAACCTCCTTCGCGTGCAATTCCTTTTTTTTTTTGGTACGTTGGAAATTCCCCTCACTTGGCATTCCGTTTTGGCCGACAGGGAACAAATGCAGAAGAAGAGTCTTGAATTTAAGACCTCCAAGAAACCTAAGTTTTGATACAACATTTTATCACCAATTGTCCTAAAAGCTTGTCGTTAGGAAATTGTCCCAACAATTTATGCCAACCTACAAACAATGCACAGTGTTGGTTACTTTGTACCTGTTTCTGCTTTTGTGTCTTTTTTTTTTTTTTGGTTGGTTAAGCAGGTTCACTGGTTGCATTGCACCCCTGATGAATGAATAGAACATTATACATGTTTGTGGAACCTTTCACCCGATCTTGCAAAGGGGATGTCATATTTCTTGGATTAAGTTCTTATGCTTTATTAATTTGCCAACAAATTTACTTATTTATTGTTGATTGCTGATTCATTAGACATTCACTTTTCTGCAACTCTTTCTTCTAGGATGGTGGTTCTGGAGAGGACATGAGTAAGGATTCCATTGAGCGTGATGAAAGGCGTCTTACTGAACTAGGTCGTAGGACTATTGAGATTTTTGTCCTAGCCCATGTATTCAGGTAACCCACCACCCATTTTGTTTGCTGCTGGAAACGAATTTTTCCCCATTGATCTTGGAACACTTTCGTCTTTTCATGCTTGCAGTAATCTGTTTCCTTCCAATTTCTTGATTTCCTATTTTCATGCATATTTTGCTCGTTTACACATTTGGCAAAAGAGACGAGTACACTTTTTCTTCCGATTTTTGATATATGGGGATACAACCAGCTAAACCGAAAATCATATACCTTTGGTTTTGCACCTTTAACTGGAATTTTCTTTAAGTTGCATTTCAATTTGTCAAGCTCACTTTAAGTTAGACTCGGAAGTTGCTAAGACACTACAGGGTTCTTTTGTGTGACTGCTTTATCAATATGTACGCAAATACTTTTTCGTAGAGGAAGTGAAGAAGCTGGATCGAGAATAGTCCCTTTTTTATGTTGTGTTTGTCTAGAGCAAAAATGTCTTTCAAGATAAAAACATCACTCAAGGTATGATTTTCCTTTTAATTTGGGTATTAGTTGATGAAACAAGGTCTGTGTAACAATGTCAAAAGTATAAACCTTGATCTTTGCAGTTGTCGGATCTTGGAAGTTCTCTATGTGGCTTGGAGTGGGAGGTTGTTTAAGGGTTCTTGATCGCTAGTTAGTACTGGATATCTTGCCGTGTCTCGTTGTAAGAGGTAATTTGGATAAGAGGTCTGTGTCCCTAATGTTCTAGGTTGTGACATTTCAATTATGGGAAACGTTAAAGTGCATATTGGTATGAATAAGGGTGTCTGATGGATTGTTCAGTAGGCAGAAATATTACTTCAACCGAATAAAGCCTGAACACTTTGGCTGACTGCAATCCCCAAATCCCGTTGTACAATATTAAATGCAGAATTACCAGAGGTGCACTCTACAACTGAGCTTATAGCCCGTCATGCGAGCCCCTGCCAGGGGTCTTGTCCCTCATTGGTAGAATAGTTATCTCCAGGACTAGTATTGAGTATTGGGCCTTGATGAGCTCACTGCTCATTGCCAATTCTTTTTGAGTTAGATGTTTTAACATTGCATAAGAGCTAGCCTTTGAGAGCCTTTCGGGAAAGACTTTTTGTTTCTTTAGTGTTTGAGTCCTCCTTGTTTTTGCCAAAAGTTTACAGGGTTCAAATGTGATCCTTGAGTTTTGTATCTATTGTTTACCTCTTCACTTTGTGGGTGAAATAATATCTGTGAAACTAGTAGACGAGTCTGGGTGGCTTGCCTTTCTACTGATTGCGAATTTCGTTTTTAGTGGGGTGCTTGAAGAATCAGCATCATTACCTTTTTAAAAGTTCATTCTGGTATCCAAGGAACAAGATGCTGCTACCATCTAATCTGCCAGGTGACATGCTTAGTTAAGGATGTGGATCAACTATCCATAATCCATGGGCCCTTGATTAAGAGATCCGGAGTAAAAAAAAGTATTTCACGTCAATTGGTTTAGGTGTTTCTTTTTTTCTCTGAACAGTCGATGGGAAACTTTTCAAAGCATAGGTTGCTCTGGTTTTTGGTCTTTTTAAGTTTTTTGTTGAATGGGCTCCTAGTAAAAAAAAAGTATTTCATGTCAATTGGTTTAGGTGTTTCTTTTTTTCACTGACAAGTCGATGGGAAACATTTCAAAGCATAGGTTGCTCTGGTTGTTGGTCTTTTTAAAGTTTTTTGTTGAATGGGCTCCCAGTACTTTTGGATTGGACTGTTGTCTAGCCCAATAGTCCAAAAGAAAGACTAAATGGGGAATGCTACACGTCACTTGGGTGATCGGTTATCACATTCTTCTTGAGAAAATTTGTTTTGTTGATGTTTTGGGATGAACCAAATTTTCTTGTGTGTTGCTATGAAGTATTTTTGCTCTCTTTTTTTTTTGTAGTGAAGTATCATGTGCCTTACCGCAAGTGAAGTTAGTTTTTAAGAGAGTGCTATTATCTCCATGCATCTCAAAAGAAATACCCAGAGTTTTTGGGTTTGATGCCAAAATTATCAGGGATTAGACTGCAAGAGAACTTGTTGAACTAACAACTTGTGGTGTGTTGGTTTATCGACGTGAGGCCTGGTGGTGCTCCAGTTTGGATCTGGGCTAGGGCTCCTCCGCAGGTCGTTTCCTGCGCAATGAACACCCAATGTTTGTGCCTAACAGGTTAGAGTCGACGGGGAAGGCACTTTGATGGTTAAATAATTATATGGAGGAAGGTAGGAAACTCTAGGGTTAGAGTGAGCGGCATACCTCTTAGGGTTTATCCCTTTTCCTTGTATAGAACCTTCAGACTAGCCCTCCAAGTATGTCCTTCTTCGGCATGCGAGACAACCCCTCTGGATGATGGCCACGTATGGATCTGGCGGTTATATCCACGTGGATGAACCACCTGTTCGTAAATCATGGTGGGTCGTAACGGTTGTACCCGGGTCAGTCCTGCCCGCAACATACAGTTTGGGCATGGATCTCTGTTCGTACGCAAATCGTTATCCACCTGAGCGACGTACACCAAACTCGGTCAGACGGTCCTCGGACATGATCATCCTTTCTCGGCCAATCCTAGGTGCTGAGTACTTATGCATCCCGCATCCCTCCGAGCCCTATAAGGGCATGTGGCTCAGACCATGAGTTGCTCGGCCATTCGGCTACTACACAACTAAAGAGTGGTGCGATTTACTGCTTGTTTGTCGTCCATTCAATTTGGGCGCCAACCTCTACTTGACGGTAGCAAAAACTGCAAGCTGCTCTTTACAACTCACGCCTTATTTGGGCCCGTTGCAGTACTATCACCTTTTGCTTTTCCATAGACCTTGTTTCATTTCAAGGAACTTGTTGATCCGTCTAATAAAACTTAATTTCCTATGGCTGAAGAAATAACATTGACGGAATCCAGGGTTGATGCAATCTTTGATGCGGAAGAGTGTTCATGCCTATGGTTTTGATTGTTTATTCTACTCTTATGTTTGCTCTTATTTCATCCTTCATGTTTCAGCAGTAAAATTGAAGTTGCATACCAGGAGGCTGTTGCTTTGAAGAGGCAAGAGGAGCTCATCCGTGAAGAGGCTGCTTGGCTGGCCGAAACTGAGCAGAAAGCAAAACGGGGTGCAGCTGAAAAGGAAAAGAAGTCAAAGAAAAAGCAGGTTTGACGGCCAAATGCATATATGTAAACATAACTGCCACTTTTAACAAAAAAATAGCTAAATAGAACTGGTTCTGTCTCTCTGGGTCGGAAGCGGTTATATTGGTTATGATTAGTATGTGACAATGGGCATTGGTTTTGGCGGAAATGCATATATGTTTTCCTATTTTTTTGGTACTTTGGAAATTATTCTGTGCATCTCACTTATTCTACACTTCAGGGGAAACAAAAACGAAATAACCGCAAGGGGAAAGATAAAGGAAGGGATGAGATGCTTGATGTGCCGCTACAAGATAGTCCTGCTGATGAAGTTAAAGATTTCAGGACTGATGTGGTGGAACCTGTGCCTCAAAACCCTGACACACTGGAAGATGTTTCTGATGTGTCTGATTCAGTAGATTTTGTTCCCGAAATGCTCCAGCCTGATTCTGAAGACAGAGATGCTAGTCCTGCCAACTGGGATACAGACACATCAGAAATTCATCCTGCGACAGAGGCAAGTGGCAGTGGAGTAAGTGGCCTTTCATCCGTACAAAATGGAACAAGAGATGGAAACAGCACATCTGCAGTGGATGATAGCTCATCAACATGTTCCACTGACTCGGTTCCCTCAGTGGTAACAAACGGGCCTTACAAGGGGAGTTTGCATCCCAACCGTAAAAGCCAAAAATCACCAAGCAGGTAATATTTACCTTATTGTTGTTCTAAGAGCAAGTCCAACGAGATACTTTGAAATCTATATCTAAACTAATTTCTTATTTTACAAATGAAGTTTAGAGGATATTATTATTCATTTGAACTGACTACACCTCCATTTGCATTTTTATAATTCAAAAAATCACTCGTTTCTATCTGAAACTCCCAAATTTTTAATGTTTTGATGTTTTTGTAAAGTACATTTAATTTTGATCTTTTTGGAGTTATTGTTGATCTGTTTCCAATGGTACCAGTTCTAGTAGAATTAGGTGTCAATATTGTTTATATGTTCTATTTGAAAGGGAAAATTCCCATCCTGTAAAATTGGGGATCACCCTCTATTTCTTCCTCCATCCTCTATGTTTGGACGATTTGCTTCTCATCCTCGAAAATGGAGATGGTATTAGAGGATGAGTTGGCAAAGTTATTTACTCTCAAATGAAGATACAAAGTGTGGGTTGGAGATGCTCTATGGCACCTGTGCTAGATTACATTATATTTCATATGGTTTTGCTATATATTGTCAGAGGGAGGAACCAGCGAGGTAAGGAGACTACTGATGCAACTGATGGGGTGAAAGAAGCCCATAGCCGCCCATCGGAACCTACGAAGGCGGCAACGAGGCCAAATGATCCATCCGGAAGTTGCAAGGCTGAGTCCGAGGTTGTTGTACACTCCTTGCAGGATCGTATAAAGGAGCTTGAGAAACACATGGTGAAGAAGGTGGTATTTGTTTCATTTATTTTGTTTGAGTAGCACATTCTTGTTCCTCGGTGATTTGACTAGATTAATAGTGAAGAGAGAGATACGATCCCATATGATAAGGGATCCCATTGGACTAACACTGAGAGGATTAATATAATCACATCCTCTAAGTTATGTTTTCATATCCAACGGATGTTTTATCCTGACATGTGGAACCCAATCCGGACAAACAGATGGGTCCTGAAGGTTGCCAATCATGGTCATGTGGTGTACTCACTCCGTCCCCATTTGTTTTTCATTCTCTATTGCAGACATCTTAAAGATCCTCTATTTTTTAATTTGTTAGAGTTTAGATGATTTTGAAAACTTGGTCTACAAGGATTAATTAAGATGTTTAGTAAAAAATCCTTGAAATTTTTGAACGACAATAAATATTTGTTGACCGTATAAAGGAGCATGACGGTAAAAATAAAAAGGAACAAACAAATGAGGACAGGGGAGTATTGGTTTTATATTTCTTATTGCTGTTTTCTTTTTCACTTTCTTCATATTTTCTCTTGAGTTGACGAACTTTACTTTCTATATGTAATAGGAAGAAGAAGTAGTTTCTCTGCGAAGAGAATTGAGCACCAAGGACCAGGTTGATACAGTGAGGCCTCCCAAAGAGAAGGCAACAACAGTGCCTGCCTCCACCACCATTCCTCCCAAAAATCTCCCATCGGCTATGCAGGCAAAATCAGCTTCAAAAAATGTCGCAGCCATCAATCCTGTTTCCCTTAGGAGCCCATCTTCAGACACCCCCCAACCAACAGCCCCACTTGTAAATTCAGCTCCGAAGTTTACCGAAAAGCCCTCGGTTCAACAAATGCCGGTCACATCAAGGCCCTTGAGCGCTCCAATTAACTCCAGACCTAGGCCAACTGCTCCTGTTGCTTCCACGGTTCAAACACCACCATTGCTAGCACGTTCAGTGAGCGAAGCTGGGCGGTTGGGTCCTGACCCGTCACCCGCAACTCGTAATTCTGTTCCTCAGTCATATCGAAATGCCATAATGGGAACTTCCATTACCTCAAGTTCAACTGGTTTCACTCAACCTCACTCTCCAAGATCTGCGATTAACCCATCACAGTTGTACTCACAGCTGCCCGGCTTGACATCTTCACCCATGTTCTTACCACGGAGCTCTGATCGGATGGAACCGAACTCAGTGAAACCAAGCATTTCGTTTGGAATGCTCAATCTTGATGTGTTTCAGAATGGACGACCACAGTGGGTGGATTGCCCTGAAAGGAGCAGCAGCACAAGAAGCATGCACTATGATGACCCTTCTTCCTCCCAGCAAAATGACGTTCATAACCCTGGTTTCTACAAGCCTGTTGTACACCGAAGACTGCAGGATAATATCTCTACTGACTCTACTCCTGCTTGTACATCCGGGCGCCAGACCAACCACGGTGCCTTCACTGATGAGTTTCCTCACCTTGACATTATCAATGACCTCCTTGACGATGAACACAGTATCGCTAAGCAAACTAGGGCCAGCACGAGCTTTCAAAGTTTCAGCAACGGCCCCCACCATCTGAATCGGCAGTTCTCTTTCCCCTTGGACCCCGGCATGTCGAGCAACATGGGCCCATCGACTTCTTGCAGGTTTGAGCGAGCACGGAGTTACCACGACGGCAGGTTGCAACGTGGCTATGGCTCTTTAAGTGGAGCCCATTTCGATGCGTTACTACCGGATATGATTCCCCAAGCTAATCCAGGGCCATTTCTGAATGAACATGTCGATGGGTTTCTTCCGACCCAGTGGCAAATGGGTGGGTCTGATTACTCGTATCTTGGCATGGGGAACGCAGAGGGGGATGGTTACCCTTATCATGTCCCAGACTATTCGAACTTGGTTTGCGGTGTTAATGGTTATACTGTATTCCGACCATCGAATGGGCATTGAGAAGGAACGCCGACGGAGATTGTGCCTTTAAATTTGTGGGGATATGGTCCTTGGGAATAATGTATTTTGAGGATAAAAGTGTTGATGGTTGATGTTTAGATTTGGAGTGAGGTTGTAACCACCCCTTGGTAAGGAAAAAGGTTTCTGCTTCCTTAGTTTTCAGCATTAGCTTTTTACAGTAGAGGCGGCTTTGATTTTGCTCAATAGAAATAACTTCTCTGCATCCCAGAATCTGGGTTGAACGGTGTGGCTTACGATAATGGTCTCGGCTTGATGATCCTAGCCTTTCGTTTTTTAAGAGCACGATTTAATTATTTGCGGAAAAAAAAAAAAGAATTCAACTTGATCGGACATCAACCGGCCTGGTGGATCCATATCTTTTGGTAAAAAATCAACAGGTTGATATAGTGATTGTTGTTTTCATTTCACGGAAGAAAGAGTTTAGATCAAGTGGCTCTCGATCTCAAATCAACTGATTCTTGGAACCATGGATGATCTAGTTAGTGAATGGTTTGGATCATTGAGGTTAGACAAATAGACATATCAGTAGACCTTGATAATCGGTTTGGTTTTTCGAGGTTTCTATTGTTTGTAACTGCTAAATGAAGTGAGTTTTGTAAAACAAAAATGGATATGAATAAGTACAGAAAAATCTTTTTAATAGGATAAATTAATAGATGTAAAGTCATGGGAGAAGTTAATACTAGGATCATTTTTATCCAAAAGAAATTACGTCTGTGACACAGCAATGTCAAAATTATGATCTCTTATTATGAGTCGCATAGGAATATTAGGCAATATGAGACCCGCCTATATACTACGGGTGCACATTGTTCGGATATATTGATTGATGCGTTTTCGCTGAAACTAGCGAGCAGATCTAGCGGGCAGATCATGCCATTCTAAACTGTTCTAAGGAAATTGAGAATTGAAACCTAACCATTGTACATACAAATCTTGACCAGAATCAAAGCCTAAAATCGGTCCAGCTAATGAAATAAAGCAATTCAGCAATGAATTACTATCAAATAAATGCGGAAATCAACCATGTAAAATTACAAATGTCTCCTTGCTCGATGCAAAGAACTATAAATTCCCCCGTAAGTCCATAAATCAACATAGTGTATGGTATGCATGTACGTACATGCATGGCCACCAATCATTTGAAAGAATCAAAATATCAAGAAAAAAATTAAACGAATTACAAAGAAGACTAAACATTTTCGGTACGGCTTATGTACACCTTGAATCGTGCATGCCAAGAAATTTGAAACTTGTGCTTCTAGCTTATTATAAAAGGAAGTTTATGCATCTTCGGTGGCAATCGCGATTTAATCAAAGATATATAAGACATGATGAGTCTTATCTCTGATTTTTAGCAATGCCTAAAGGAACCACGAGATGGGGGTAAGCACTAGCGCGAGGGAAAGCAGCATCACCGGCAAAGTTCATTTCTTGAGCCGCAAGGCAGCTTGGACCACCACCGCCGGGGATGTTGGTGCACCCAGATGATCCAGAAGGAGGGACCGGAGCCCTTTGAAGTGACTCCAGAATCAGCATGTCTCCTTTGTTCTTCACCACCATTTTTTCGCCATCTTCATACAAAACCCTACTAGCTTTGCATGGTTGTTGAATTAGAAGAACTAGAAGTATTGATAGTACAATAGTAATTGGAACCCTCATTTTCGTAGGTTACAGAAAACAAACTAAGATGAGAGAGAACAATATATTGGTGATTATCGTGAGGGTGGTTGTGTGTATATATTTATATGAAGGAAGGATTGAGGATTTTGTTTTCTTTTTTAATTCTTTGATAGGTTTTGATTGACTACTAGGTTTCTTGGCTAACTGAAATTCTAAGTATTGAATGGGTCATCATGTTGAAGAGAGGTTTTCAACTTCAATCTCAACCTTATCTAATCTTTTATCATACTTTTCTTCTTTTATAAATTAAAATAATGTGAGTTTGGCATGAAATTTCTCCCTTTCTTTTTTTTTAATAAAAAAGTGTTTAAGAGCTTGATTGATTTGTTTTCCTATTATACACTTTGTCCACTTGTACATGCAGCCTTTGGTTGTGGAATTGTGCGGTAGGGTTCTTTGTTGGGGAAGTTTCCCAACACTGCAGTTGCTAATTGGGGCTTAATATATAGGTTTGGAATTTGATTTGAAGTGTTTTTGTTTGGTTATGTATGTACTTAATATAAATAAATGTCATTAGTAGGAGATGAAGTCACTGCACAAGTCATCCGGCCCATTATGGCATTATGGAAAAATTCAATACTTAAGCTTGTGTGCGGTCTATTTCTGTTGGCAAAGAGTTCAAATCTCTCAAACACAAAAACGCAAACTACATTCATGTAAAAATTACGTGATGGCTCTGTCATTTATCACTAAATTAACTTAACAAGTGGTTAAGATGGATTTAGATTAGTGAAAATGGTGTGAATCGTGGATGTACTCAACAAATTATTGAGGAGCCACGTAAAAATCTCTCCGTCTTGCGTGCTTCTTCTTTTTCGAGAGTCGATATTTTTGCAAAACAAGTTTCAAAATCAATTTTGGAAGGGGGGAAAAAAAACACTACATTCTTTACATCTTACCATACACAAGAGCCAAAAATAAGAAAAAATAATCAATTCTGTTATTGGGTTGCAAATAAAGAAATTACTTTGTGTGCATTGAAAAGGACAATTTTGGGATTGTTATTTCCATGATATACAAGGGCTGCGAAAACATTAAAAAATATTAATCAATTCGTGTACTGAGTTACAAATAAACAATTTACAAGGGTGCACACAACGTACAAGACTTGCTAGCTTCGTTCCTATTGCAAGATCAAGAGCTTTAATCCCTCCTTGTTAACTAGCTTCGTTTTGTTCAGGGAATGTTAGTGCCCGGATTACTTCCAGATGAGGGCACAGTCCCTCTCAGCTGGGATTGGATCACCAGAGCTTTCCACTCCATAGCCAACCAATTTTCTCCATCGAGAGGTCTCGCTGCTTCAGCAAGCGGTAAAACAGTCGAACAAGCGAACACCAACGCCAACACAAGGAATAACTTTGTGAAGAGACTCCTAGAGGAAATCATGATCCTAGAGATGGTAATAATATGACCCTTTTGTTTGTAATAATGTGGAACTTAGAAAATGGGAGGGAGTAGAGAATAGAGATATTGGTAATGAGAAATTTTTCTTTGTGTGTGTGTGTATGTGATATTTTGATGAGGGCTATGCCTATGTATATATATAGGCATGGATATATCTTTGTATGTGGGTATACAGGGTGATGGGTTTAATTTGTTGACTTGGGAAGGGGGCCGGGGAGCTTTTGTGTTGACTTGACCATATATTATTATTATTGTTTGAAAAGTCAGTTTATTTGGTCCATATTGTGAAATCAAACACACGGTAGCTTTGATTGAATCCCAAGCAACTTTTACCAAAAATAATTAAAAAATTAAAAAAAAAGACTATATAAATGGAAGTTAGACTATGCAGAAACGAGAGAAACATGGACAAGAATAAGTAGAATATAAGCAAGGGTCTGGAAAGAAAAACAGGCTGTAAATTGCAATGGGTCAGGTTTTTCAATTTGTGTGGGGTCCTAGTTCACCACTTTTTTTTTTTATGGCCAGCTTATGTGCAGCTCGACTAATTTCGGGGCCTTGAAGGTAACGACCAAGTATAACCCCCAGTGACCCCAAGGTCTGAAATAATTGACCTCTATGGGAATGGAACCTATGACTTCATGGATATTTTTTTTGCTAGTGATCCTAGTTCACCAAATTTTAAAGTAGACCGTGTATTATTATTAATTTTTTTTTTTTTTGTACATTGTTCTCTAGATACATTTGTCCGTGCATTGTATTTTCCTCGATTGTAATGGTACGTTGATCAGTCGTGATAACTACCTCATTAGGCATGTATAGGTTACGAGTTGATCATTCTACATAAATCACTTATATTTTCATAGTTTGATAAATCAAGTTGTTTGGACCAGCATACGCTCGCGCACTTGATGCGTAACCTAGAGACCCTCTTTTTAAAAACATATGCTACCAAAATTCCTATTTTTGTGTAATTATACGATATATTTCTTTTTTTATCTTTTAAAACTTAAAAATAGATTTTTTTTGGGGGGGGGTGGGGGGGTCTGTAAAAGAGAAATTTTATTCAAAACTCGAAAGGGTACATCGATCAAGAGAAAGAGAAAGGGTGCATGTGTTACGGCCTAGCTTATTTATTTATTTAATTAATTACGTTGCCATTTATTATTGGAGTGTTATGGTTGGAACCTAATTAATTAATTATTTTGCGTGCTCTATGGGTAATATTGACACGATTGTAATCTTTGGAATATGAGATTGATTTTGGGTAAAGTAGTGGTACAAGATGGTAATTCTATTAATTTTTATTAGGTTGGATCAGATTATTAGAAGAGGAGTATACTTTTGCTATTCACTTAGCTAATAAATTCCAATTATCTAATTAGCTAGAGTTTAGGGTAACGTGAGTTATTGGTGGTTTTGGAGTATAGGTATATTAGACTAGTGCTATTGTCTTTCAAAACGTTTAGTGAGAAAAGAGCAGCCGCCGCCGCGTCCGCCGTCGAAGAGTTTTGAGGTGTTCTTCGTTGGGTTATCGATCAGAGGTAATTTTCTCCTTCTTTTCTTTTGTTGTGATGTATAGTTGTTCCATGGATTGGTCAAACCCTGGCTTGGAGACTAGTTTAATGGGTTTTGCTTGAGAGAGAGAGAGCAAGAACATCATTGTGGGAAGCGTCTTTTTATGCCACTCTGTGGTCTCTGTGGCTGGTTCGGAATGACTATGTGTTCAACACCACTTCTACGAGTTTTGAAGTGGTGGGGGAATTGGTAAAAACTAGAGTCGCAATGTGGATGAAGACTAAGTTCGCAATCAAGATTTATTCGGTGGAGGAGTTTAAGGTGTACCTTGATGGCATTCGTAAGCTTAAGTTGTAGTTCGTGTTGAGGTGTTGGGTCTGTCCAACTTTGTGTTGGATGGGCTAGTTTTGTGTGCTTTCTTTTATTTCTTCCTCGATGTACCCTTTCGAGTTTTTTATAAAAAATTTCGTTTGCCGAGAAAAAAAAAAAAAAAGCGGTGTGCGGTGTGGTGTGTGCGGCGGTGATCGGTGGTAGTCAATTGGGGACTGCTAAAATATTGGACATTTGTGGAATTAAGGAATTGAATATAAAAACCAGTGGCGGAAATAAATGGTTTCGATGATGTAAGCTAGATTAATTTGATGCATGTGTGGACAAGTTATCATATTGAATGGAGTACAGGCTGGTTTCGGCACTTGGAGGGTGCATTGGGTTCATGTGTACGTGGAACTTGGACGTGGAAATTAGAGTTTTGGGTTTGCTTGTTGTCTGGTAACTTGGGTAATTAGTTTAGGTTAGTTAAATATTCTTCCAGGCAGTCCTTTGTTGTTATAGACAATATCATGCATGATACAGTTAGTGATAATATTGTTATATGATTCTCTGTGGTTAGGCTTGTTTCGCGTTGTACGATTGCATTAGTTTTGGACCTAAGTGAGTGGTTAAACATGTTACGTACTTGTGAATTTTTTCATATCCCTTAAATTATTATTTTAGAAATTAATGATTGAAATTGGAAACATGTATTTGTTTTATTTGGTTTATGAAATTGGCATGCGGTTTGGTGAACTATTTATTGTTCGGATAATCTTTTTGGTGAGAACTTTGTGGATAATGTTGGAAACATATTTTGGAAGTCCCGAGAAATTAATCATCTGTGTGCGGGTGACTTTGGCTATTAGGGAAGAGACTAGATTAGGCCGGTGACTCTAATGTTCAACGGTTGTCATTGACCAGATCATTCTTAGGGAAAAGTTCTACGGGCTACCTACTCGTGGTGACTCTAAGTTTCGATATTTGATCCAATCTTGAGATATTTGTTCACTGGCACTTGATACTATTTGGTATTGGTTGTGGTTTCCCATTGTTGTTGGAGATTATATTGAGATCACCAGTAAGATTTATCGGATGAATCATTTATTGGATTAATTGATTATTTTATTGTTCACCTGTATGTCAAATTTATGTTGACATGGTAAATTATTTTGATCCCTATTTTAGAACTGTATTTAATATACATGCTTTTCTATTCACCGAGCTCATCCGCTAACGGATTTATTCTAACTTCTTTTTTCAGGCATGTTGGGAAGTTAAGCAAAGACTTTGGTGGCATCTCGGGGATCTCTTTTGTTTGGCCTCCTTAGTGTGTCCCATCGCTTTATTTTAATAATCGCTTCTGCATTCGAAGCATTTGTCAAATAATGGATTCACCAGGCCCATTAGCTCTTATAGAGAGTTTAAGTATTTTTTTCCCCAACGATCTTAGAAAATTAGAGAGACCCCATTCCACTGAATAAAATGGATTTTATCAAACGAATTAAGAAATAAAAGTACAAGATCAAAGGGCTAGAGAAATATCGCATTATCGTGGCAGAGACACATCCCAACTAAGTTTTTTTTGGGTAAGTAAAAGGGAAGTTGAAGAGATCATCCCAACTAAGTGGGCGCTCATCTCATGCGTTACCAAACAAATCAATGGACACAGAAGCAACGTAAAACTCCAATATCGATCTGACCTGCCAAATAAAGCTCCTTGTTTTGGCGATACCCCTACAACTAAGATTTGGAGTCCAACTATAAATGTTTTTTAATATATATAATCAGTAAATCATATATTTACACTAGGTACGTACTTAGGTAAATTTGAGCAGCTATTTTCTAGGTATCTTGTCAACATAAAGTAAATAGGTTTTTAAATCTTATTTCTACTTTATATTTTCTCTTACTTGATCACTCTTCTCATTTTTGGGATTCCTAGTTGGGATCGCGCTCCTTTCTCAATTCTTAAGAGGATTTGACCTTGAGAATGCGAGAACGAAGTTTTTAGGTGGATTCGTTTGTCCCATGTAAAGATAAAAGATCATGCAACTAAGTTTTGGGGTGGATATATTGATTCGTTTCATAAGCAATGAATCTTTCATATAGCTGAGCTTTAATTTCTAAAAACAAATTTCATTTGCTAGTATATATACTTTTTGTGCATTGAAAAGGACAATTTTGGGATTGTCATATCCATTAAATACAAGGGCTGTGAAACATTCAAAAAAATTAATCAAATTCTTGTACAGTTGTACTGAGTTACAAATAAACAATTTCCAAGGCTACGCACAACAAGACTTGCTAGCTTCGTTCCTATTGCAAGATCAAGAGCTTCAATCCTCCTTGTTAATTACTAGCTTTCATTTTGTTCAGGGAATGTAAGTGCTGCCCTCACTTCCAGACGAGGGCACAGTTCCACTCGGCAGAGATTGCATCACCAGAGCTTTCCACTCCATGGCTAGCCAATTCTCTCCATTGAGAGGTCTCGCTACTTCAGCAAGCGGTAAAATAGCCGAAGAAGCGAACACTAACACCAACACGATGAATAGCTTGGTGAAGAGACTCCTAGGGAAAACCATCTTGTTTACAAAATATATACTGTAGATGACCCTTTGTTTGTAAGAATATGGAAAACGGAGTGGGGATTAGAGCAAGTTCATCAGTGCATATGTATAATACCTTATCAACAGTTCACAATTCTATTTTAGCTCTTAATTTTTTTTTTCGCAACTACATCAATATTATCTATTTTACCTAACACCAATTAAAAAATATATATTTTTCACTCTTTTACTATTATTTTTTTCCGCATGGAGGGAGGAGAGAGAGAAAGAAATAATAAAAAAAGAAAGGAGTGTGAATAGTACTTAGGTAAAAGTGGCTAAGCCTTGTTCATAAATGTATTTTACCTAATCTAGTGCAGGGGTATTTTTTGAATTTCTCCACTTCAAAATAGCTAAAAATGTATTTTGTCAATGCTGGTGTACATGCTCTTAGAGATGACGAATGACAAAATTTTTAGGGTGTGATATGTATTTGTCGAGGGCATTGTCTCTATATATAGGCATAGGCTTTGGTTTGTGTTTGACTTGGCCATGGTTTAAGGTTTGAAACTTTGAATCACGTTGGTCCATGTTCTGAAATCAAACATATAGAGCGCGGGCGTTGAATACTTGAATCCCAAGCAGCATTTGTTTTAAGGAGTCAGATTGGCAATTTCAAATTCTTCTAGGGGTGTGATTTTCATTCTCCTTTTTTATATTTACCCTCTCTCTCTCTCTCTCTCTCTCTCTCTCTCTCTCTCTCTCTCTCTCTCTCTCTCTCTCTCTCTCTCTCTCTCTCTCTCTCTCTCTCTCTCTCTCTCCTTCTTCTTCTTTTTTTAATGTTAAAAGTGTATTTTTTTTTTCTAAAAAAAAGAAGAGTGAATGTAAAAATTGGGAGTGTGAAAATCACCTTGTTTAGCTACGCTGAGCAAGAAAACAATTATTTAGCTAAACAAAAGAAAAACCGCTCGGGAGTATCTCAAGGCTCAGCTCGTGTAATAAATTAGCCGAGCTCAACACTTTAAAACTCAAGTCGCCTCATTTGAATAGTCTTGACTTCTTCATAGGGACTTGTTTAGTAAATGAACCAGGCTCGACTCGTTTGTAAACGAGCAGAGCTCGATCTCGAATTATAGGTTCATTCAGTAACCGGGAGACGAGCTCGAACACTAATAAGCTCAGCTTGGTTCATTTGCACCCCTATTCCTACATATAGGGACAGGCGCAGAAAATCTACGGTATTTACAACTCAACCAAATACAGGAATGAACATCAGGGCCGGGCCTGGGTTGAAGCCAAGAAAGCCAGCCCCCGGTGTGCTATTCCTTCCATCCCATATTCCCTGGCCGGTATTGAAACTCGGCTTGAAAAATTTTAATTAGATTTCCAACATTAACTCTCAACCTAGTACCAACTCACTCACATTCCAGAAAGCTATACAATGGCTGCTTATTGAGCTCATTATGGGGCAATCTCCCTTGAGAGTTTCCCATTCGGTTTCGCTCTATAGGCCCGTAATTTCTTTCTTTTTTCTGTTCTGGCTTTGGGCCTTGGCTTGTTCATGGCAGGTTTTTCGCGTAGGACTCTCAAGGAGAAAGACTACATACGCACCATTCAACCACAACTCCAGACACAATTGGGTACCGAGCCGTTCGATGCCAATGGGTTCTAGTTGAGACCCTCTTTTTAAAAACATATGCTACCAAAATTCCTATTTTTGTGGAATTATACCATATATTTCTCTCTCTTTTTTATCTTTTATAACTTAAAAGATAAAAAAGAAATAGGGAGGAGTTTCGGGTTTGGGGGTCATTAGGGTTTTGTTGGTCAAGTCCTTGACCTACACTTGGGTCTTGGGTAGCTTTGAAGATTAACTTTAATTTTCAATTGCCCATATCCTTTTAATTTTTGTAATTTTATAAATAAATAAAAAAAACTTACAAATAGTTATTTTATTCAACTAAAAATCAATATAGGCAATGTTAGCATCATACTCCATATTATTTATTAATAGTATATGAATGTTTCTAATTAAAAATTTTGCCGATCAAAAAATAAATTAGTATATGAATGTTTGTTTTCTTCTCCGTACTGGATGATCTACTGTGTAGTTTGACTCTGTACACCAGGCCATTAGCTCTTGTAGGGAATTTAAGTATCTTTTCTCATCAATCTTAGGAAATTAGAGACACCATTCCACTGAAGAAAATGGATTTTATCAAATGAATTGAGAAAATAAAAGTAAAAGATCACAGGGCTAGAAAAATATCACATTGTTGAAGCGGAGACACATCCCAACTAATTTGACGCTCGTCTCATACATTACCAAACAAAATCAATGGACACAGATGAAGCAACGGAAAACTCCAATATCTAACCTGCTAAATAAAGCTCCTTGTTTTGGCGATCGATACCCCTACAACTAAGATTTGGAGTCATATATATTTACACTAAGTACGTGCTTGAGTAAATTTGAGCAGCTATTTTCTAAGTAACTTGTCGATATAAAGTAAATAGGTTTTTAAATCTTATTTTTACTTTGTATTTTCTCTTACTTGATCACTCTTCTCATGTTTCTTTTGGGATTCCTAGTTGGGAACGACCTCCTTTTTAGGGAGCGAGGTTCTTAGGAGGTTTTGACCTTGAGAATGCGAGAACGAAGTTTTGGGGTGGATTCATTTGTCCAATGGAAAGATCAAAACTTCGTTCAATGGATTGGTGAGATTCTACCAACGGATTCGTTTGTCTATATATCAATACATTGGTGACACGTTACATGGTACCAAAAATACCGTACTCTTAGATGATCAACAAAGTATTATTGCGGATTTATATTCTCGTGCCCATTTGTGAACTGAGATAATTAATTTCATAAAATGGGTTGCCAAGCAACAACTCTCAACCCATGGCGCTGAAAAATAAGCCTTCGCCAAAGGAGTAGGTGGCGTTCCACTTTTGAAAAAGGAAGATTTTGAGAAAAAGAAGGTAATTTCAAGGTAAAAAATCATGTGTTGACGTAAATAATTTTCCTACCAATATGGATCTTGTTTGATAGATCTCGTTGAGATCTTTTAAACGGTGCAAAAACAATTAAAAAATTATTTTTCATTTTCGTTATATTTGAATTTAAAATTACATTCTTTTTAAAAAAGATGGTTTTGAGAGAAAGCGAAACGGGGAGCGCCCTCCACTACCGTTTCATAAGCAATGAATCTTTCATAGTTGAGCTTTCTAAAAAAAAAATTCATTTGCTAGTATATATATACTTTGTGTGCATTGAAAAGGACAATTTGGGGATTTTTTTTATTTCCATATATATATATAGACACACACACACTCAAAAAATTAATCAAATTCTTGTACAGTTGTACTGAGTTACAAATAAACAATTTCCAAGGCTACGCACAACAAAGACTTGCTAGCTTCGTTCCTATTGCAAGATCAAGAGCTTCAATCCTCCTTGTTAATTACTAGCTTTCATTTTGTTCAGGGAATGTAAGTGCTACCATCACTTCCAGACGGGGGCACAGTTCCTCTCGGCAGGGTTTGGAACACCAGAGCTTTCCACTCCATAGCTAGCCAATTCTCTCCATTGAGAGGTCTCCCTGCTTCAGCAAGCGGTAAAATAGCCGAAGAAGCGAACAACAGTACCAACACGATAAATAACTTGGCGAAGAGACTCTTAGGGAAAACCATCTTGTTAATTAACAAAATATTTGTTCAAAAACAAAATCTTTTTTACAAAATGGATGACCCTTTGTTTGTAATAATATGGAACACAGATTGGGGACTAGAGATGGAAAAATGAGAACTTTTTTAGGATGTGATGTATTTGTTGAGAGCATTTGTCTATATATAGGCATAGGCTTTTGGTTTGTGTTTGACTTGGCCATGGTTTAAGGTTTGAATCACGTTGGTCCATGTTCTGAAATCAAACACACGGCCGTTGAATCCCAAAAGCAGCATTTGTTTAAAGGAATCAGATTGTCAATTTTAAATTCTTGTAGGGGAGTGATTTTCACACCCGTCTTTTGGATATCTATTCTTCCTTTTTTTTTGGTTTTTTAGTATTGAAAGCGTGTATTTTTTAGGAGCTAAAAGACAAAACAAAAAAAAAGAATATAAAAAAAGGAAGTGTGAAAATCATTTCTCTTGTTATACTATAAGATAAGATGAAAATATAGCTGTTTAGCAATGCTGAGCAAGAAATTAAACAATTATTTAGCTATATACGAGTGGTGTATAGAAAAAAAAAATGCAGAAAAACATGCTCTGCACAAATTAATATTGGCGTTGATTTACTCAATGTGATTATGCATGACATTCTTACGTAGCGTTGCAAACGAACAAAGCTGTACGAGAATATCTCAAGGCTCAAGTAGTATAATAAATGAGCCGAGCTTAACGCTCTAAAGCTCAGCTCGCTTCATTTGGATAGTCTTGATTCCTTCATAGAGACTCATTTTTTTAAACGAGCAGAGCGCTTGATCTCGAATTATAGGTTTATTTAATAAACGAACTGAACTCGAACACTAAGTTATCAAAGGCGATTTTAATTGCAATAATACCGTCAAATAGATTATCATATATATGGTCCACTTGGGGGGTCCCATACAAATGATTCAGGCAAGGAATTATTATTTACAAAATTTCAAGGGAATGTGCAAAAAAATCATCTCAATCGGATAAATGCAAGTGCTTGATCCAATCTTTTGATTTTTCATTTAGAAGTTAGGATCCTCAATTCTGAATAAAAAAATTCAAAGATTGGTTTAAGCACTTTCCCAAAAGTGCTGAAGTACTAAAATTATTTTTTTTCACAAAATACAAAGGGAAAAAAAGCCTCTTTAGTACTTCTAATTAATACCTTTGGAAAAATAGGGCTTAATGTTATCCGATTGAGCTTTTTTTTTTCAAGGCCACTTAAAAGTTAATTAATGCCTCGGATCATTTTGTGTGAGATCATGATCCCGGAGTGAACTCCACATGTCGATCTGTACACAATGGGTACCCTTCCGCCGTTACGCTGCATAGACGAATTTGGTGTTTAATATGTTCTATCGCAAATGCGTGAAATGGAATATATATACTGGACGGTTCCGGGGACACTTAAAAAAACCCTTAAAAAATCCTCCAAATCTTAATCTCATAGTTCCCGATCAAATTTTAATGATCCGAGCCGCTCAATGTGTTCAGAACGTGATTTTAAGGGTCCTCATGAGAAACTGGCAAAAAAACTAACCGGGAAGGGCTTGATTTGAGCAGTTTTTTATTGAACTGTTCAATAAAGTTCAATAAAAAACTGTTTGGATGAAGCCCTTCCCGGTCATTTTTTTTGTTGATTTCTCGCGGGCGCCCTTAAAATCACGTTCTGATTACATTGAGCGGCTCGGATCATCAAAATTCGATCGGGAACTTGGGAGGGGGGGGGGGGGGGGGGGGGGGGGGGGGGTTTAAGGGTTTTTTTAAGTGCCTCTGGATCGCCCCGATATGTGTGTGTGTTCCCCAAAGGACCAGTCCGGACGAGTGACTGAACCAAAAATAAAAATACTGTAAAAGATTTCAGTCAACGGTATCTACAAGTGACTAGATCAAATCAAACCTTGAATGAAGCCGTGTGAGTCTTAAACAAGCATTGAAACTTTTCATTCATCTAAGCTTGTAGCATAATTTTATCTCAATTTTCATTTTTTGAGAACTCAAAGGTTTGAATTTCATAGCTAGGGATAGGTACCAAAATTATCGGACTCGGAGGGATAGTCTAAATCACAAGCGGACTATCAAGAGAGAAGGCTAAGATTGTCTCCGAGTTTACAGTAGATGGGTAAAGGCCCGTGTTTTTCTTTTCCTCATACATCAAATCTTTTATCAACAATATGAGGTTCTTAGTATATTTTGGTTAGTTGAAATTTCTATACTTGGATAATTAAACCGAGGCACGCTGCTTCCACGTGAGTCGTGGGCCAAAGTCTCAAAGTACTTTTAACTCACTGTTAAAAAAATTTCACAACCAAAATGGTTAATACCATATCCTCGATCGGTCCATATCTTGATGGTTTGATTTACGGGAAGTACGGCAATACATGCCCTTTATTTAGGTGTCAACATAATTGAGATGTATGGTTTAAGTTGTGTTGTCTTGCCTCTTTTCTCCTTTTGATCATCGTATCTGTACTCACTTTGATTAATAAATTTCTTTTGCCTTTCGAAAAAAATTCATAACATTAAGACAAAAATTTATACGCACAATTAAAAGCCGAAATTAAGCTTTATATTATGGATTTTGGTACAACGTTATATACATATATATCATAAATATTCGTCCATTATCATGCATTTCTACTCACTACTCAGCTTAATTAACGAGTGCATATCGACACATATCGTACACTTTAAATAGTATAGGCCTCTATTTTTATTTTTATTTTTGAAAGTAAATAGACTTTAGAGAACCAGAAATGTTTCACAAGATGTCAAGAACTATCAAAAATGACCAAAAGGACACCCAACTGCATGTTCCTTACCAATCCATTTTAGGAATTGGTGAGTCCATGAATTGTTCGGGTTGTTTGTGTCATTCTTGTTGAGATCTATTTCTTCGACAATGATATGTTTTTCCTGTTTTTCATATTAACTTCTTGTCATAGTTAATTACTCAAGTTTATTATAAAATAAAAAATCTTGTAAAAAAATGTTTGACAAGCACATGATATGTTTGCCCTATTGAATTAGGGGGCAAATAATTATAATATCACACGGTTGCGAATATTTTTTCTGCATTGTCTCTACCAATTTTTGCATTGTAGTTGGTTTCTCGACCATCTAGTTGCATGGGAATTGGAGACCCTGCCATGAGCAAAGGACAGCAGGGTGTGCTAGGTGCAAATACGGTCCGTTTTGTAGCCAATTTGAGTGTCAATCGATTACGCCTTGGCCCTTGGGCCACGTTTGGGACATCGATTATTTATGGGCCCAGATGGGTTTTTCATCGTAAGTAATATGTTCAAATCTCACTTGCTACTTGATAATTTTATGGTAAAGTTGCAATTTTGTCTAACAACCTTTTAAATGTACAAATCGTAATACATCTTATATATACCCAAAAATTCATGAAATCATACAAATAACTAAACTCTCGTAGTGGGTTAGAGAGAAAAAATAAAAAATTTACTTATGGATGCTCAACCAATCTTGATTGGGTTGATGATACGCGACATCAACTTTATAGCTCTATCGACCACATCATCAAGAGCCTTAAATCGTCCATGTCAACTTAGCTCACTTCCCACCGGGAATGTAAGTGCTGGGATTACTGCCAGATGGGGTCACAGGTCCTCTCTGCAGAGATTGGATCACCGGAACTTTCCTCCCTACAATTCTCCAGGTTTCTCCACGGACCGGCCTCATTGCTTTAGCAAGCTGTAAACTTGTTGAAGAGCTGAATAACAACACCAACACAATGAATAACTTTGTCAAGAGACTCTTAGGGAAAGCCATCTTGTTAAGAAATCTAATGAGTACCCTTTGGTTTGCAACAATATGGAACTCACAAAATATGAGGAATAGAGGGAGATATTGGTACTTCAGTTTTTTTCTTTCTGAGATTGATATACTTGTTTGAGGGGCTATATCTATATGAGGGTATATATAGGCATGGATTTCGGTTTGTGGGTTCAAATGCAATTGGGTTTTCTTGACCTGGGCGTTGAGATAGCTTGTGTTGACTTGGCCGGGGGGTCCTTTGGTCTATATTAATTACTCCTATGATATGAAATCAAACATGGTGGCTTTGAATCCCAATTAATACAAGTATTTTGTTTCAAGGGGTCGAGTTGAAAAGTACAAAAGTTAAATCATAAATGTATACTATTTTACTACAGTGGCTTTGAATCCCAATTAATACAAGTATTTTGTTTCAAGGGGTCGAGTTGAAAAGTACAAAAGTTAAATCATAAATGTATACTATTTTACTACAGTACTATTTGGTTATGGACGTTGCTCCCCTACCATTCACAACGTGCCGCATGCACAGTATTATCTTTTGTAAAATAGGGTGAGTTCTCTTCTTCTTCTTTTTTTATAATCGAATATTCAGATCAGTTTACACGTACATCGACTAATTTCTGGGCCTTGTAGGTAATGACCGGGCATAACCTCCAATGACCCTAAGACCTTGTTCGGTTAAGGATTTTGAATTCTAATCATTATTTTATTTCTCTTTAATCATTACTCTCATTTTTTCTCGCTCTCTCTTTACAATCATTACATCTATTTCCATTTATTACTTTATTTCTCTCTACACTCATTACCTACAAATTCAAAATCCCTAAACGATCAAACAGAGTCTAAGGTTTGAAATTTTTAGCCTCCGTGTAAATGAAATCTGTGACCTCATGGAACAACACTGATTTTATGGGCATGGATTTTGATTTGTAGGTCAAGTAATGCGATTGGGTATTCATGACTTAGGGGTGGAGGGAGATTTTGTTGACTCTGCCATGGTTAAAAGTTTGAATCGCAATTTTTGGTCTATATTCCGCGCCGAATTCAAACACATGGTAGATTGAGGCCCAAACATCATTTTTTTTGTTCCCGATAACCGGATGTTCGGGCTATCTTGCATGCACTTCGAACAATTTTTGAGACCCTAAAGTTAACGATTGGACAAATTCTCCAATGACTCCAAGGTTGCAATGTTTGGCCCCCGTAGAAGTCGAACATGCGATCTCATGAAGAACAAACAATTATTTGCTTTTGTGGACAAGTGGCCAAACCCCAGGGTTCAAACTTCAAATTACATTTGTTTTAAAGAAGTCTTGGTTGAAAAGTTCAGGGTTTAAATGACATCCTAAGTTTTAGTAGCTTTCATGGTCGTTGGTTTATTTATGTTCACCTTGACATGATTGGCACGCGTTTTTGGTCGGATTTCAATCTGGATTGTAATGGAATTAGGGAACATGCGACCCTATATTTTGAAGTTTGCTGCCAAGCACCTCAGCAAAAGCAGGTGTAGAATGGCCGATCCGGCCGTTCATCTCGGCAATCGACGGCTCGAATCTTAACTGAGCAATGGACAATTCATGTTTGTATACATGCAAATTCAATTCGAGCTGTTCGTGCTGAAATGAATGGCCGGATTAACCGCTCGGCACAGCTTTGCAGGGAGATGCTTAGCAGCATCCCCTGTCTCTTGGCCAAGGGATTATGGGTTTCTTTTCCTCCATATGGGAGATTAAGAGAACCTATGAGTTTTGTACTTGCTTTAATTCGCCTAGCAACGGTGGGATCGGTTACAGAACTATGAAAAAGTGCAACGATAACATTGTCAGGCAAGAGTAAAGTGCTTGAATCTTGTTTCTTAACCTCAAATCGTATTCCAGTGGAAAGTTTAAACGTTAATGGGTTAACCCTAGGTGTTGGCCCGGCGGTCAAAATTAGAGGGTTGATGTCTCCTCAAGTCCTACCACCTCTTTTGGGAGCCAATCTATACGGAATTTTGCTCTGACTTTAATTAATGCCCCCTCTAATGAACGTTGAGATTAGTCTCCCATGATTAGTTGAAATGTACGTAAGCTGACCCGCACGCCAATGTTATGGGAAACAAAAACGTTTGAATGCGTTTTATTTTGAGTTTGCCTATTTGGTTGTTTCGTGTTGACTTTACCAACCATGGCTTGCAGTTTGAACCACTGCGGTCAAACTACAAAATCAACCATGTTTTTTTAGTAGTGCATCCTGTTAGATGGGTTGAATTCAAATCTCCAAATTGTACCATGTTTAGTTTCAGTTTGTGAAAAGTAAAGGAAAATAACAGATGATGATGTAACCTTGAATTCGCGAATTTTAAGTAAGGACAATGACATCTAGTTAACTAGTTTCATATTTGTGTTTAGGAAGAAGAAGCATTGGTTAGGGATGCGGCCAATGGCGGATCTAATGTGGGACAGGGTCCCTTGCCCCATGAATTTTGTATTATGACTATTAAACACAAATGAATTTATCTTATATTTGATTCCCTTAAAAACCCATGCTAGTGTCCCAAAGTTTAAAATGTCGTTTACTTTTGCATAAGAACTTCGGCCGTGTTAACCAGTTGAGAGTAGCTCAGTTGGATACCTTTGTACACTTCTATGAGAAAAGATTAGGCGGTCAATCTTTGCCGAAAGCAAAATTGATTATTTCTTCTTCTGAATATATAGGGGTGGTATGTTCTCCTAATTCAATTGCAAATTGGTTATTATGAGTGTATGTCTCATTTGATGTAATTCAGATACTTGTAAAAACGAAATCGACCATATTGATATTTAGCGAACTAAACTCGTCCCTTGTTGGCCTAACAACCTATTAAAACGGACAAACATGTTGCTCAAGACTAGACTACCAGGACCTCTTCCTGGACCCACATCGTAGATATCGGAGGTGATATTATTATCCCAAAGGTCTTAACTCCCTTAGGCTCTGTTTGGAAGTGAAGGAAAGAAAGTGAAAAGGAAAGAAAATAATGAAGAGGAAAATGAGATGGAAAATTAGTGAGAAATTGAGAGGAAAGTTGAGTTAGAATTTAAAATTTTCCCTTCTTTTTTAAGAATCAAACAAGGGTGGAGAAAATTTTAAAAATTTTCACATCTTTCCACAAACTTCCAAACAAACCCTAATCTCAATATATATGTAGGCCGTAAACGTAAAAACTAAAAACCAAAGTTTGTGCAATGTATGTAACACAAACAAATCTCTTAAATTTAAAAGGTTACGTTAGCTTAAAAGAGCATTTAATCAATCTATAATTACTCAAACATTAATGTCGTGATCATTCACTTCATTCATGAGTTACGAATTAGAGTATCTCAGGATCAGGAATATCGATCCAACATAGGTTATACGCAACAAAAGATAAAAAGGGCATAGATTGTACGATCATTGAAATCATGGCCGTCTCCAACTATTGACATATATAACGAAAGTCAACCAACGCTTATTGGGCTCATCGGTGGATGAACAGCTAGGCCCGGCTTCGCCGGCCCAAGGCCCCAATATGTCCGCCTCAAGATTCCTCCTCTTGTTTGGATCACTACTACTACTATCGTTCATTCCTTCTAGTACAGTTTTAGCCATCCCTTTGGTCATCGAAAACAAAAGCGGGAGAAACGATTCCTTGGGGTGTAGTGGATGGGGGTCAATATGGGCCTCAGAAACTGGGTATAGCATTGAATTCGCCGACGGGGAAACGGCCACCATGGATCTGCCACCGATGGAGCCGGGTAGCGGAAGGTGGGGGATAAGTTGTTTGCATTGCGGCATCGCTTCCAGGGGGGTCCCGATGAAAATAGGGCCTTATTGGGACGCCTTGGATGTGACAAAATGCAAGGACAAGTGTTTTTTGCGAGTCCTGCCCAGTAACCTCACTTGGTGGAATGACCATGATCAGGAATGGCAGCAGTGGCCTTTGAGGCGTTTTTGAGGATAAAAGAGGAAAAAAAGAGGGCAGCAGGTTGCGGACCGAATTATCGCAGTCATAATTTTTTACTTTAAAAAGATTTGTTTCTGAAATGTTTGCTTTAATCGTACCCATTCGGATCCGATCAGTTGTATATGTTCGGCTCGACCAAGATTTTTCTGCATTTTCAATTTTAGATTGTGAATTGTAGTTTTTTTTTTGTTATTACAAATAAAAATAAACTTTAATCTGTAGAGTGTTTGGATGATTTATAGATTATACAATAGAGTAGTGTTTAAAAGTATAATCATCAAAAAAAATTATGAGTTAGTCTTTTACCATCTTGTCCTTGGTTATTCATAACCATGGTCTTATAAAGTGCATAAATAACCCTTTTAGACATAAATATTTTAGATATTTCTAACATCGTTTGGTTTTTCCACTTTGCAAATACTTTGTATTCTATTTTCGAAAGTCTCAAATGTAATCTTGGTAAAAATGCTATTACTATTTCGTCGAAAAGGACAAAATAATTTCGTGATCGTCGAGATTACAAAACAGGACGACAATCGAATTCTTACATACTGTAATTCAAATATAAAATGCCACAAAAGTAAGAAAAGATCACAAAAATAAGAAAAGGTCACAAAGAATGCAGGCGTGCTGCAAATAACACGAGGACAAATGTGGAAATTCCATAAAATCCCGTATTTTTCCCCTTATGATTGTCAGGAATGTTGTGTTGGAAATTGATTCACAAGAAAAGTGAAAGGAGATGAAGTGAAGAAAAAATGAAAATCATTTTTCTGTACGTGTTCTGTTAACAAAGAATCTTACAGGAAAACAAGAAATCCTTCATTTTGGCAAAACCTATTTTGCTGGAAGGTGTTTCTCAATGGAAAAGTTGAGGCTGTGGGTCTTACAACTTTCTTGGTAATTGAGCACTCATAAAATTACATGAAAGTTGATTTTCTCGTCCTTTCCCATTCTTTCCGTGAGTCCTCCTTGTGAGGATCGTGTGAGGATTTCCATGGGATCCGGACCGTTCATCTCTGCAATTAATAGTTCGGATTAAAAACAAACTCTTCCGGGGAAAAGTCAACTCTTTCCTAACTCTTCTCCAGAAAAGTTCGTTTTCAATTCGAATCATTGATTGTCGAGATAGACAATCTGAATACAAATCATCACCCATTCTTATAAAATAGTATCCTCGTAGAGGATCCGGATCCACTGAACGGAGCCTTAGAAATTAGAATGTGAAAGATGCTCTTGACCTCATTCTCAAATTGTGTCCATAGCATTCGATTTTCAAACTTAATTTTTTCAGAATTTATATATACACACACACACACACATTGCACCTAAGCTCCAAACCGTCGGAATCTACTATTGCATAATCTAGAATCGTTAATGAACCTCCCAAACACCTCCCACGATTGAAAACACATTATTTTTAATATCTTTTTAGTACTCAAAAAATTACGCAAAATTAATCCATGCGAAAAAAATTCCACAAAAACAGAAAAATAATGTCAACCCAAAATAGGACTAAGCTCTGTCCGTCTATGCCATAGATCACTAGAGAGAGAAAGGGCTGAGGACGCAGAAGAAGATGGTTCAGATTGGTGCTTTTACTCCGATCAGTCCCATGGATTCTTCTTCTTCTTCTTCTAGTTACCGAAGATGTAATCTTCTCCCTCCACCCCACCCTTCATCGTGTTCCTTTCCTACTGAAACTGCAAATCTGTTTCGTTCTCACTCTCACACTAGAAGAAACCCTAGTTCTTATCCTTCTTCAACCATCACCAGTCCACCAAAACACCAACCCAAGTCGAGAAAACAGCTACCCAAGTCGAGAAAACAGCTTGATAATCTCCGAGCAGCTGAATTGTTCCTCACTCTGATGCCCCGAACGCGACCTCTGCCAAGCATTCTTGAAATCAACAAGGCGTTGGGGATTATTACGAAATCGGGTAAGTACAGCACGGCTCTTTCTCATTTCAACAAGTTGCAGTCACAAGACATTGTGCTAGATTTGAATACCTTCGGCATTGCTATTAACTGCTACTGTCACGTCAATCGAGTTGGCTATGGGTTCTCGCTTTTAGGCAGCATCTTCAAACACGGTTATGAGCCTGATGAAGTTATCTTCCCCCCGCTGTTAAATGGACTTATTGCACAAGATAAAACTGCTGAGGCTAACGGACTTATCGCACAAGATAAAACTGCTGCTGAGGCTAACGGACTTATCGCACAAGATAAAACTGCTGAGGCTCTTTCTCATTTTGACAAGTTGCGGTTGCTAGGCATTCTGCCAAATGTGTATACCTTCAACATTGCAATTAACTGTTATTGTCGCGTGAATCGAGTTGGCTTTGGGTTCTCTCTTTTAGGCTGTATCTTTAAATGCGGTTATAAGCCCAATGTAGTTACCTTCACCACCCTGTTAGATGGACTTATTGTACATGATAAACCTGCTGAGGCTCTTTCCCATTTTGACAGGTTGCAATTGCTGGGCATTCAGTTAAGTTTGTATACCTTGAACATTGCAATTAAGTGCTACTGCTGTGTGAATCGAGTTGGCTTTGGGTTCTCTCTTTTTGGCAGCATCCTCAAACACGGTTATACACCTGATGTAGTTACCTTCAACAGTCTGTTAAATGGACTTATTGCCCAAGGTAAAATTGCTGAGGCTGTGGAGTTATTTGAGAAAATTGTCAAAAAAGGTGAAATCAAACCCAACGTGACGATGTATGGATCGCTAATAAACAGGCTTTGCAAAATGGGAAACAGAGGAGCGGCTATTAGTTTTTTGAGGATAGCGGAAGAAGGAGGTTTAAAACCTGACACCAAGACTTATAGCATGATCATTGACCGTCTTTGCAAGGATGGGATGGTGGATGACGCTGTCAACTTGTTTGTAGAAATGAATAGCAAATGTTTTTGTGCAGATGTAGTCACTTATACATCTATGATTGATGGCCTATGCAAACATGGCAAGACGAAGGAAGCAATAGGAATACTACGAGAAATGTTGGATAATGCTATTTCACCAAATGTTCGTACGTTTAATGTTTTGGTCTCTGCTCTTTGCAAGCAAGGGATGACAAAGGAAGCGGAGGAGTTACTTGAATTAATGGAAAAAAGAGGTGTGGATCCTGATGTTTTCACATACACTAGTCTCATGGAGAGATATTGTTTGCAAGGCCGGATGGACGAAGCAATGAGATTGTTAAATGCCATGGTGGAAAGGGGCATTCATCCCAACACTTGTTGCTATAACATTTTAATCAAGGGATATTGCAAGAACAGGAAATTAGGCAAAGCCTTGCATCTCTTCCGAGAAATGCCTCTACTCGGTCTAAAACGTGACTTCATTACTTTTACAACTATATTTCTTGGTCTGGTTCAAATAGATACATATGCTGCCGCCCAAGAAATTCTTAATGAGATGCAAGCTGCCGACCTACATCCCGATACTAAAACTTGTGGTCTCCTGTTCGACAGCCTTTGCCAAAGTGGGCATATTGATGAAGCAATGTTCTTATTTCACATGATGGAGAAAAAGGGTTTAGGTCTCGATATTGTTAAGTACAATGTCCTTGTTGATGCCTATTGCAAGAAGAAAACACTAGAATGAATCAAGGTCTTTTGAGGAACCCAAGCTTCAGGAAGCTGCCTGCAGAATGATGTCTCTTACACGATATCGTTCTGGGATTTCATTGAGGTTTGAAGTCATTTGAGGCCAAGAGGCATCAACAGGGATATCCATATTCCAAATAGTATGGCCTTTAATTCTTATATTCTTAGCGTTACCCCATGTTGGAGATTCTTATGGACTCTTGTCTTTATCCCTTGGGATAATTTATTTGATCTCCTTTGGGATAATTTATTTGATCTCCTTTCAATCTACCAGAATGAGTTCTAACATCCTCTTCTGGTGCTTCAATAATCCCATTGTTCCTTTCAATAAGTGGTTGTAAAAAAAAAGAAGAAGCATTCTTTCTCTCCAAAGAGTCTCGCCTTCACACTTTGAGACATCTTATTGACTTGATTCTTGATAGTCAGTTCTTTCCGCATTTTGAAGGAGAATGAACATTATAAACAGAAGGAGAATGGGAAAATGAAAGGAAAAAGTGTATCTTTACAATTTCATTATTCATTAGGGGTGACATTTCTTTGTTAGTCTGACGATCTTTACAGTCCATGAACAATTCCCATTGAGTGGATTCCCCCATAACGTGTGGCCTCCATCATATGTGTGAGTCCCCATCTTCCATTTGAATGGTATTGGTATTTGGCACTCATCCATTTTGTTTTGTTTACATTTTGCCATTTAAACTTGGGACACACACATACAGACACACGCACAAGTGGTGTGTCTCCTACCATGTCCGTATTTCCATTTTTCTAGAATTCCCGTGCCCGTGTCTGTATCCATGTTTGTGCTACATAGGTGTGCAGTGTGCACTCCACAAAACCAATCTTAATATGGGAAAGTCCTTGTTACTTTCTTGTGTTTGTGCTCTTGTTGACACCTCACTTAATCCACCTAGTTCAGCAAACCCGCTGATATATTCATCATCTTATAACTCGAAGTTTCTAACAAGCAAATTCCTGGCCTCGTGTATTGGGGTCTGTTTAATGAACGCATTATTACAATTCTTAGATGGATCATAACTCTCGTTCTTTTTGTCATTCCAATTTTGTAGTGATGCTGTTGGTTTGAACTACTATACTTGTAATAGTTAGTTACTAAGAAGCATGGATACGGATACGGGCACAAATATAGACACAAACCCAACTCTCGACAACTCTAAATGAACGGAGACACAGACATGCCTGGGGACACAGCTAAAAATATATGTGCGTTTGTATTGACATTTATGTTGTGTTTGAATGGGTTTTTGAGAATTTTTTAGTTTGGTTTTTGGGTAATGAGTGGAGATAGAAATTAGGGTAATGAGTGGAGACAGATAGAGAGAGAAATGAGAATAATGATCGGAGAGTGGATAGAGATGAGAGTAATGATTGGAAGCAGGGGTAATGAGTGTTTTTTGATTTGGAATTTTTTTTTTCAAAAAGCAAACCAAACAAAGCATTAGTTGTTAGGCATCTGAAAATTAGGATTATAAATTGATCACTGTCTTCTTTTGATTCCCGGGAATAAGCTTTTATTATTATTACTAGAGGCTGGGGCATACGCGATGCGTGTGCAAGTCGAATTTTTATAATATTTGTGAAAATTTGATCAAATAATAAGTGAAAAGCATTTTTATAAAACGTTGTGAAAATCTGACTTGCACACGCATCGTGTGTGCCCCAGCCTTTAGTCTCTTTTATTTTTCAATTCAAAATTTCACCATGTTGCCCAAAATTTTGACCCAACTTCACTAACTCAGTTCCAAACCAAACACACAGTTTAACCATTCACCTCGATTGAAACGAATAGATCACCAAAATGCAATGCTCACGTACTCTACTAATTTGAATCACAATGAAGGTAAAATGCGCAAGTATATAAGTACTTACATTAAAGACTATCAGATAAAATGCTACTGTACAGCTACTACTAATATGTCTAATAGTAACAATTATGTACTTTATAAGTCTACCTCCCAATAAGTCATGACCCTACCAAGCCCATCACACGCACACACAGCACCACCACTTCTCACAGCGCATGCGCACGCACATGCACACGCCACACATGCTCTCTCTCTCTCTCTCTCTCTCTCTGCACTATCAAACAAAACCCACTGATTCACTTTCTAAAGAAACAAAACCCATATAATAGAAGACTTTTTGCTGAACCATGTTAGTTGCCACATAGCATTTGACTACTGCTTTTGTGTGTGTGTGTGTGTGTGTGAGAGAGAGAGAGAGAGAGAGAGAGAGAGAGAGAGAGAGAATACCTTAATTGGAACAGAGCAGGTTTTGCATTGGAACAGCCGAAAGAGTGGTGAAATAAATGAGAGGGAACTGCTGGAGACGGAGCAGTTGAAGGGAAAAGGGTGGTAACTGTTTTTGGGAGTTTTTTTTTGTGTGGTAAAATGTCTAATATATCCCCAAAACTAACTATTTTGTTTTGTGTGATTTTTCTCTTTAGAGGGTATTTTAGGAAAGAAAAATACATGACAAAGGGAGGAGACACCAAAGGGTGCTCTCCCTTTATATATTAGAATAGATAATATACCGATCAAAGTAATGTTTCCTACCTGTGTTCAAATTGAGACACAGTGTCCCCGAAATGTCACTGGCATGTCGCTTGCTTAAAATACTTGGATACGCCGTCTAGTGTGTCCCATACGTGTCCTCGGCGTGTCTAACACAGATACGGTGAGCATCATGTCCTATGAAGCATCGATGCTTCATAGGGTAGCCGATACTAGATATTCCTAGAGAATTAGAAGAATAGTAATGATAGGTCTTGCCAATTTGCTTCAGAAATGGAAGAAACCCAACTGATTTATTTCAATGTACAATCTATATTTGTTCCATCTTTAGGCTTTTCTTACGTTCATGGTAGAGGTTTTGTGGTGCAATAATGTTGCTATATTGGCTCAGAGGTGATATCCATTAGCCACCATTATGACTCTAAGCTAGTAGACTGTTTGCTAGTCTCGTGTGTTTATTTTTAAATTGCAAAACTTCTAGGCTGGAAACTTGTGGTGGTAATTTCAACAAATTGATGTGACGTGATGTTCAAATGGCTGTTTCCACATCTTGATTATGGTTGTGTGACATCCTACTCCTTTGATTATGTGTATAAGAGAACATTGTTACTGACCATCTCATTCCACAAATTCTCAGCCTTTGATACATGTGGCCTGTTCTATCCACTAAGCATTTACAAAAATGATGGGTGAAATGGCGTTGTAGGGGCCGGTCAGATTTGAGCATACAAGATAGAAGTTACCCATGCCTTAGCCACTTGATTATGGTTTCCTATCAATTCGATGTCTTCCCCCCTTCTCCCACTCTGCTTAATTCAGAGGGTGAGACCAGGAATTACAGGCGCTGGAATGCTTTGGGAACGTAGGTGGAGATGGATTTTCATAAGTACTTTCTAGAACTTGAGAATCAAGTTCTCCCTACCTGAACCTTTAACCCACGTAGTTCAGTAAACACGCTAATATAAGTTATCATCTTATCCTCATGTATTGAGGTCAGTTTCATGACCCATTATTGCAATTCTTAGATGAATCTAACCCTCATTCTTTTTGTGATTCCGATTCTGTATTGCTGCTCTTGGTTGGAACTACAATATTAGTAATAGGTAGTACTAAGAAGCACGGATACACATACAGACACTGATACAGACACAACTCCCGACAACTCTAAATGAATGGGGACACAGACATGCTAGGGGACACGGCTAAAAATATATATGCATTTGTATTGACATTAGGCTTGTGAACATTCTATCTAGATACCTCAAATACTCATGGCTTCTTTATGATTCTTTTTACTTTTTAAATGGTATAATTGTTTAGTGTCATATTTTGATTTCCGGGTATAAGCTTTTATTATAAATTGATCAAATTAATGTTTCCACCGTGCTGAAGTTGAGTTGCTGATATGTCCCCGGTGTGTCACCTGCTTAAAATTAGTAAAATTACGTGGACATGCCGTCTAGTGTGTCTTGTACGCCATATGTGTCCCCGGCGCGTCTAATGCAGATACACTATGCAGTTAGGCGTGTCAGGGCTTTATAAGGATTTAAATACCAGATATTTCAAGAGAATCATAAGAATAGTAATGATAGGTCCTGCCATAGTTAAGAAATGGAAGAAACCCAACTGATTTATTTGAATGTCTTCTCAATTTGTGTTCCATTTTTAGGCTTACCTTATGTTCATCAGTTCGTGGTAGAGCTTTTATGGTGCAATAATGTTGCTATTGGCTCAGAGGTGATATCCATTAGCCACCATTATTACCCTTTGGACTTTTTGCTAGTCTCATATGTGTTTATTTTTTAATTGTGAAATGTCTAGGCCTGAAACAATTTTATTCTGTCAATCAAGGTCTTTATTCCCCCATGAAAATGTAGTGTCAACGACTCAACTGTCAAATGCCTTGTGGTGGAATATTCAGCCTATTGATTGATGTTCAAATGACTGCTTCTACTTCTTGATTATGGTGGTGTGACATCCTACTGCTTTGATTATGTTATTCGAGAACATTGTTACTGACCGTCTCATTCCACATTGTTATTCATGTGAACATTCTATCTAGATTCCATCAAATTTATAACATCAGTACGATTCTTACTTTTTACATGTTAAATTGTAGATTTTAATTGAGGATTATAAATTGATCACTGTCATAATCTGATACCCGGGAATAAGCTTTTACTATTATAAGTGATCACTGTCATGTTTCCACCCGTGTTCAAGTTAAGACCGGTGTCCACAATGTTTCCCTAGTGTGTCGCCTGCTTAAAATTTGTTAATTTAAGTGGACACGCCATCTAGCATGTCCCAACCATATCCCTTGTGTGTGTCACATTATTCACGTAGATACGGTAAGCAGTTAGGCGCATCGGTGTTTTGTAGGTTAGTAAATACAAGATATTATAACTTATAAGGGAATCAGATTAATACTAATTATAGATCTTGACAAGATAATTTGGAATTGAAAGAAACCCACCTGATTTTTTTAAATGTACCGTCAATTTGTGTTCCATCTTTAGGCTTAGGTTATGTGCACGTGAGACGTTTTATGGTGCAATAATTTGGCTATTGGCTCAGAGGTGATATCCATTAGCCACCATTATGTTTCTGAGCTAGTGGACTGTATGCAAGACTCGTATGTGTTTATGTTTCAATTGCGAAATTCTAGGCCTGAAACAATTTTATTCTGTCAATTAAGGTTTGAAATTCCCCCATGGAACAATGCTGTCGGACAACTTGTCATGGAATGTTCAACATATTGATCTGATGTTCAAATGGCTGCTTCTACTTTTTTGGTTAGAGTGATACGACATCCCACTGCTTCGATTTTGTGTAAGAGACCATTGTTACTGACCGTCTCATCCACGTATCTCAGTTTTATTCGGGGGGAAGCAAGTACAAAAATGAAGGGTGAATGGCGGCGTACAAATTGGTCAGATTCGAACCAACGAATTGAGGTTTTGCGGACCCCTGCCTTGGCTACTTGGTTGCGGTTACCTATCAATTCCATGTCTTTCCCCTTCTCTGACTTCACTTTTTAGGGTGCAACCCGGAATAACAGATGCTGGAATGCTTTGGGAGGAAGCACAACATAGGGGACATAGATTTTGATAAATACTTTCTAAAACTTGAGAATCTAAGAGTTCTCCCTACCTAAACCCTTTCCGGGGTGACAATATAAAGATGCGTCTAGGGATTTGTTGATGCTCCACGACCCAGAAAGTAGCATCTGTCAACGGATTCAGCGGCCATTAGTATGAAAAATGCAGGTTCTAGCCATCAAATTGGAAAACTATGCCAGGTTATGATCTTATTCTGTAGTGCTTGATGGAGATTCTTTTCTTGGAATCTCTGAATTTTTTGTCAGGATCTTCTGTAGTAGATGAACTGTTTTCTAGGGTGGCATAAATTGGTTGTTTTCATCTTGTTGATTAGTTCTTGGCTGTGTAGATTTTTTTTTCGTTTCTTTTGCTTTGGTGACTCCTGGCTTTATGCCGTGGGGAGTTTGCTGAGATAGCTTTGTTGGCTGTGCTGTTTGGACTTTGCTGTATTTGTTTGGAGCTTTTAATGATAAGAGTACATTTACCGGAAAAGAGATTACTCCCTGCACGTAAGACTTTACTTCTTGTTGCTAGTTATGTTCTTTTGGCCGTCGGGCTAATATAGATATGGCTCAAGACTTTACTTTTTGTTGCTAGTTATGTTATTTTGGCCGTCGGGCTAATATAGATATGGCTCAAGTAGGGTAGTTCAGTATTTAAACTCTGTAACCAAGCTAGTTCGAGCTTTTGAACTCTTTCTTTTGTGCTCTTGGGAATATTCCCACTTGAACTTTATGTATTTCGGTAACGTAGTATGAGGGTGATGTGCCTCTTCAACTCTAATTCATATGAAGTAGGGGTGCGGCCACTCAAGTTTTTTCTTCTAGAAATGTACCTCTTGAAATCTTTAGCTAGTATTTTGTCTTATTAATTCTCTTTACAATGGAATCTGTTAGAACATATGTGAACGTTGAGTCTCATATCGGATAAACCACAAAAAAGTTGGACCGTAATATATAATTGGATGGTTCATCGCTTACAAGACTTAGCCTTTTAAGTAGATATGGGTCATTCAATGTATATTAGGCCCAAGTGATGTGACGGACTCTTTGCCGTTACTCCCATTCAAATTGGGCCTTGAGCACGCAGTGGCGGATCGATGTATCTAACAAACTCCCAACAACTGGTATCAGAGCCAATGGCTGACGATCTATGGGAAGACTCTCAGCGCACCATTGAATGGATTTGCACAGAAGACACTCATGGAGCGGTATAAAGTCCAAAGGTGACTCCTGATGAAGCAAGGTGGCTTGATATTGGAGTGCTGTATTGGATGGCTCATTGTCGATGGAGTTGACTCGTCTGGGAGCATGGTGCTAGTGAATGAGCACGTTGGCTCTCAATGGAGTTCTCGTCGGGGAGCATGGTGCTGGTGACTAGGCATGTTGGCTCTCAATTGAGATGACTCTGAATCGATTGAGTGGGTGCAGAATAAGCCCAGTGCGGGAGATAGGGTTGAGAGTATTAGATCAGAATCAAGGGGGAGCTTGGATGCAAGGAGAGGTTAAAGCCCAATGTTCGGTTCACGCATGAGGGGGAGATTTGTTAGAACATGTGTGAACGTTGAGTCTCACATCGGATAAACCAAAAAAGAGTTGGATCTTAATATACAATTGGATGACTCACCACTTACAAGGGTTAGCCTTTTAAGTGGATATGGGTCAATCAATATATATTGGACCCAAGTAATGTGGTGAACTCTTTGCCCCCAACAAAATCTCTGGTATGCGATGGAATCTTTACGTTCTTGGTATTATTTTTACATAGCACAAGTTACCATGTCCTGAACTGGGAACAATTTTAACACATTACGTGCTACAACTTAGTATCCAACCATTATATCTTACCCAAAACATACTAAGACCATGTCCCATAAACTAAGAAGCATGGACACATATCTGGGATTTTCTTATCTGTATCGCAAACGTGTTGGACAGGGAGTCGTGCCCCTTTGGTGGAAAAAAATCACATGTCGGCTATCCTTGTCCTGCATCATTCCCTCCCTCTCCTTCCTTCATCAAGTTGAAACCTTTGACAAAGTCGCGGTCACCATCTATCGTCAGCTGCTCTCACGTACTCACCACTAATTTTGGCGGAAAACAGCATGCAACTAAGATGGAAACAGAGCAGAGAGATTCCACAGACAATGGAGACAATGGATGTTTCACTCAATGCATCTACTTTTTGCATGATTAAGGATTTAGTCTCAACTAAAGGATAGGATCTTGCTGTCCAAGAAGCGATAACGAAGTTTATGACAAGGATTCATGTGGTGCTGTGAAGGTAAATCTAGTTTTACACTGACATATGTAGGCTACCATTTTACAGAATTCTCGTCCCTCAGCATATATATTAGTGGTATTAATTCTTGATGATAATGTGCAGTCATAGCCTCCTGTTCTAACATGTTTTCCCTCGATCTTCCACTCTTTGTACTCCCCGGATGCCTCTGAATTGCATAGCGTACTGCGATGTTCGATATCATAAAATTCTCCTTCTACTACTACGAGTTCTAACATTCCCTTCTGGTGCTTCATTTTCCCTACCATTGTGTTTATTAGTTAGAAATAATGCGTCTCTGAGTACCATTAAGTCTTGTCTTCTTAGATTCTTGAAAGTCGTATCTTTCTGCATTACGTGCCCCACAAGTTTTTAATTCTCCTCCATCTCTTGATAATTTTGGATATTAATGAGCCAAAATAGGCCAAGGTCCTCGCAGCAGCTTGATTGCCATCTTTTCAACTGGCCTCTGCAAAATTGTTCCAAATTCTCTTCTCCCAATCTCATTTTGGAAGTAATTCGAAACTTACAACCCCTATTAAGGGCTATGATCTATGACCCATCTCTATTGACTCTAGAGACATTTTTTTATTATGCAACTCTCACTTACGTTTATATAGTTTTTTGATTAATAGTGGCGAAGTCGGGATTTTGACCCTAGGGGGCTCAGGCTTAATAGACATATATTTTTTATCGGAACGTATACTTATTTTATCTTAAAGTTTTTGCTTTCGAATACAATATATTTGTACATTAAAATGATTGTAACCTACTGCAATTAAAGTATACAAATCATTTTGTTCTTTTTTTCTTTAATGGCATTGTGGCTTTTTTTATTCAATTTTTTTGGCATTTATTAGTTTCACATCAAATTTTTGTGAGTTATTGCTTGGTCTTGACGAGAAGAATCAGAAATCTAAAAAATTATGATTGAAACTCGAATTTTTTGGAATAAAGACGAAAAAAGCAAAAAAAAAATTGCCTTTATGCCTTATTTTTGTCTTTATTCTAACAATTTTGAGTTTCGATCATGCGTAATTTTTAAAAATTTCTACTTGAGACAACTAATAATCAACAAATTTGACACAAAATCGACAAATGCAAAAAAAAATAAAGACAAAAATAAATAAATAAACCACTCGACTTATTTTGCAAAACTAGGCCTAGAAACAAAGAAAAGCTATGGGTACATATTGAAATGTACATACCATGTATATATGGATTTTGTGGGGCCCACCTTGGGTCCTATACAGCCGATTCAAATTATTCATTATTTCTAAAATATTTTTTATGGAGTCCTATAAAAAAATCACCTCAATTTGATATCAAAAAGGATTTTTCCAAAATTCGGGCAAAACTGAAAAGAAGTAATTTGGGAAAGACTACATCCTACGTATATAGGGAAAATTTTGAAAAGGCACCTAAACTTTGGACTCAATGTCCCATAAACACTTAAACTTCAATTTAATTCAATTGAACACATGTACTTACAAAAAAAAATAAACCCCACCTTTATACTCGGTTCATTTTGTCAAAAAAATGTACTGACGTGGCATCTTTTTGCCGTTAAATGCGTCAGTTGCCCATGATAGGATTTCAAAAGATGCACACAATCAAATCCCTCCTTTCTCTCTCAATCTCCTTGGGCCTCCCTTCCCCTTCTCTCACGTCGTCATTCACTCTTCCACAGAGAACCCCACTACTACTCCCACGGCAAGTCGGCAACACCACCACTGACCCAAAAAAAATCCCCTACGATCTCCTCAACCTTTTGCGTCGGCTCCAACTGCCTCGTCTACCACCTCCTCAACCCCTAACACTACCACACCCCAAGGCCTTCCTCTCCTTCTTCTCTAACCCCAACGTCATCGCCGTAGGCGTTGATATGGCGTCGGTCGCAAAGAAACTCGACGAGGTCCACGAGATTAAGATCGCGAATGCTGTCCGGCGACTTACACCAGGTGAGTTTGGAATATCCTCCTCATCCTTTAAATTCACTTGCAGGGAGAGAGAGATGATTCATGTACACTTGCATGTTCATTTTTCTTTCATGTACACTTTCATGTTTTGTTTTGATGGCCCCTATCAAGCCTCTATCTAGAATCGGCCCAATCCACGTTCATCGTGTGGGGTCTAAAGTAATCTGGGCTTGACATGTGTTACTTAAGTGTACTTTAAAAGAGCAGGTGAAATGATGTAAAGTTCGGACTGTGAAATTCTCCCTCACTTGTTCCTCGACTGTCAGTTTGCACTAGTAGTGTGGACACTCCATTGATTGGGTTTGTACCAAGCATGAATGAACGCACATCTATTTTAGCTTGGTTTGACAGTTTTATTAGAAGAAAGGTGGAAAGGCACTGAGGAGGGCAGCCACAATGCAGATCCTTAGCTAGCGGTTCTAATGGCGGTGAAGGATGCGACAGAGTTTGTTGGTGTGGTTCGCGATGGGGAGGGCGTAAGACCTCAGGGAGCACATATTCAATCTGGGGATGCACAGAGCTGGACACCGGCCACCAGTTAGCGGGTGAATAAAAATCAATGTGGATGGAGCATGGATTCCGAGAGCGACGGCTGGGGGGACATCAGATGCGGGTGTGGTTTTGAGGGACTCTATGGGTTGTTTTGTGGCGGCGCGATCGATCAACCTGGGCTCTTCGGGTTATGCGCTTTGTGCTGAAGCAGCGGCATGGAGAGCGGCATTGGGGTTTGCTAAAATTGTTGGGGTTTAGTAGTATCACGGTAGAGGGAGATTCTCAACAGCTTGTGAAGGTTCTAAACAAGGAAATCCAGTGCCCGGCAGGGGTGGAGGTGATTGTGGAAGACATCAGACGGTATGAACAACAGAGCAAGGGTTTGATAGCTGCATCTTTCAGTTTGTTCGGGGATCGACAAATGTGGTTGCGGACAAACTCGCAAGGTTCAGGATGCTAGGTCCAAGGTCATGGCGTGAAGACTTCGCAAGCTAAACTTTCTGATTGGTCAATGGTCATTGGGTTCGTTAGAATGTGATAATCATCCTTCCTTAGTTTGTTTAGTTGGTGTTTCCAATAAAATCGAAAACACTTCAGTCACCGACCGGGAGGGTCGGTGACCGGCCACCGACCCTGTGTGGGATCCATTCCGGGTCCCGCACGAATGATCCGAGCCGTTCAATAATTTTAAAAAAAAAACCGAGTGGGCTATGTGAGAAATAAGCTCAATCCGATATGTGTATGTGCTCGATCCGAGCTGTTCCAAAATCAGATGATCCGACCCGTTCAAAAATGAAAGTTTGGAACGAGCACGTACACACATCGGATTGAGCTTATTTCTCATGAAGCCCACTGGGTTTTTTTTTTTAAAATTATTGAGCAGCTCGGATCATTCGTGCAGGGCCCGGAGTGGACCCCACACGCAGTCGGTGGCCGGTCACCGACCCCAAGGTCGGTGACTGTAGCACTGCTCCAATAAAATTTGCCATTTTGGCAAAAAAAGAAAAGCATAGAAGAAATGATGTAAAGTTTGTGGGCAAAGAAGACAATAATACCCCTTTTCCCTCTTTTAAATCAAAAAAGTGACACAAATTGTTAGTACTGGCGGGCATTTTCCCTCCGACTCCTCTTCTCTTCCACTTTCCTACTTTACTCTTTTCTCTTTTGACCTTTTTCACAAAATTCCAAACCAAGTCTTTCTTGGGTAACCAAATGGGAAGAGAGGAGTGAAAGTAAACCTTGGTGAGTTCTTTATGGCAAAATCAGTTGCCAACGATTGGGCCGTTGGAATTCTGTGGGACCAATTCAGAATTTGATCGTTGAAATTTGGCTGGAATCACAATTTCCGGCACCAAACAAAGGGTTGTACTTGGCTATTTTTGTCCCAAACAAGATCGAGAGGCACAGACAAATCTATTCTCGCAAAAACGATGTATTTACTTAGCTTTTATTATCAAGTAAGGTTTTTTGTTTCTCCTTTACTGGGAAGGAAAAAATGCATGTTGAAGAATTTTTAACATGGAAACTAACTTTTTTGTAAAAAATCTCGATTTTTTTTTAATACAAATGAAAATAAACCAATAAATTTTCCTTTATGGCTTATTTTTGTCTTTGTTCTAAAAATTTTGAGTTTCAATCACACATAATTTTTTGATTTTTCTAATCGAGACAAACAACTAATCCACAAATTTGACACGAAATCTACAAAAAAAAAAAAAATAAGCCACTCGACATATTTAGCAAAACTAGGCCTAAAAACAAAGAAATATGTTGGGTTTCTTTTTATACTTATTTATTTTGCTTCTTGATTTGTTACTCCATTAACCAGGCAAAACCGCAAAAGTTACCAAAGTGGAAGAGAAAAGTATTTTGCTCAACAAAACGTAGAGACATTTTTAAGGGCAAAATTGGAATTTAAAAAATTTGAGAGCAAGTACTGTATGACTTCGAAAAATTTGGGATACCAGGTGAGCTTGGAATATCCTCATCCTTTGAATTCGCTTGTGGAGAGGGAGAGAGAGAGAGAGAGAGGACGGAGAAGAGATGGCTCAGATTGGGGTTTTTTCAGTAATCAGTCCCATAGAATCTGCTAAATACCGAAAAGGTAATCTTCTCTCTCCTCCCCACCGTTCATATTTTGCCCTTCGTTCTCATTCCAACACTATAAACACTAGAAGTTCTACTCCTTCTGCGACCCTCATCAGCCCAGCACGAAAGCAAGATGATGTTCCAACCATTTTAGAAATCAATAAGGCGTTAGCCAATACTACGAAGTCGGGTAAGTACAGCACGGCTCTTTCTCATTTCAACGAGTTGCAGTTACACGACATTGAGCTAAATTTGTACACCTTCAACATTGCAATTAACTGCTATTGTTGCGTTAATCGAGTTGGATTTGGGTTCTCTCTTTTAGGCAGCATCTTGAAACGCGGTTATACGCCAGATGTAGTTACCTTCAACACTCTGTTGAATGGGCTTATCCCACAAGATAATGCTGATGAGGCTCTTTCTCTTTTCAACAAGTTGTTGTTACAAGACATTGAGCTAAATTTGTATACCTTCAACATTGCTATTAACTGCTACTGTCGCGTGAATCGAGTTGGCTTTGGGTTCTCTCTTTTAGGCAGTGTCTTCAAACGCGGTTATACGCCTGATGTAGTTACCTTCAACACTCTGTTGCATGCACTTATCCCACAAGATAAAGCTGAAGAGGCTCTTTCTCTTTTCAACAAGTTGTTGTTACAAGACATTGAGCTAGATTTGTATACCTTCAGCATTGCTATTAACTGCTACTCTTGCGTGAATCGAGTTGGCTTTGGGTTCTCTCTTTTAGGCAGCATCTTCAAACGCGGGTATACACCTAATGTAATTATCTTCAACACCCTGTTAGATGGACTTATCGCACAGGATAAAGCTGATGAGGCTCTTTCTCTTTTCAATAAGTTGTTGTTACAAGACATTGAGCTAGATTTGTATACCTTCAGCATTGCTATTAACTGCTACTCTCGTGTGAATCGAGTTGGCTTTGTGTTCTCTCTTTTAGGCAGCATCTTCAAATGCGGGTATACACCTAATGTAGTTATCTTCAACACCCTGTTAGATGGACTTATTGTACAGGATAAAGCTGATGAGGCTCTTTCTCTTTTCAACAAGTTGTTGTTACAAGACATTGAGATCGATTTGTATACCTTCAACATTGCTATTAACTGCTACTGTCACGTGAATCAAGTTGGCTTTGGGTTCTCTCTTTTAGGCAGCATCTTCAAACGCGGTTATACGCCTGATGTAGTTACCTTCAACACTCTGTTGAATGCACTTATCCCACAAGATAAAGCTGATGAGGCTCTTTCTCTTTTCAACAAGTTGTTGTTACAAGACATTGAGCTAGATTTGTATACCTTCAGCATTGCTATTAACTGCTACTCTCGCGTGAATCGAGTTGGCTTTGGGTTATCCCTTTTGGGCAGCATCTTCAAAAGCGGTTATACGCCTAATGTAGTTACCTTCAGCACTCTGTTAAATGGATTTATTGCACAAGATAAAGCTGCTGAGGCTCTTTCTCATTTTGAGAAGTTGCAGTTACAAGACATTGAGCTAAATTTTGTACACCTTCAACATTGCAATTAACTGCTATTAATGTATGTTGCATTCCACTGATCTTTGTTGTTTGGGTACATTTTAAGAACCCGTCTCTTATAGGACAGAGTTCCAGACTTGGGTTACCCTTACTAAAATACAGTTTCTCACTATAAGGTACCTTACGGTTTATAAAACGGGGAAATTTAACTCAATTAAAGAATAATGTAAGTCTTAACGCCTTATGTACATTGATTGCAGATGGTTGGTTCAGTTGAAAACTTGAAGGCATCTACTATTTGGTCCCCTTTCAAGTTTGTCTTTTGAAGTATGTCAGTGCTTTTGTGAAATGTGTTAGACTTCTACTGGCTTGTCTATGATGTATAGGGTGTACATGGAGATGCTCACCTTTTGTTTCTTTGTTTGTGCGAGCACAAGACTTTACATTTTGTTGCTAGTTAGTATGTTCTTTTGGCCGTCGGGCTGATATAGATATGGCTTAAGTAGGATAGTTCAAGATTTAACTCTTTAACGAAGCTATAGTTCGAGCCTTTTGATTTCTTTTGTGCTGATGGGTTCGATTCCGTAAGAACCCATCCTCCTCCTCAAGTCCCCTAGGATAGAGTAGATTAGGATTAACTATTAGCAAAAAAAAACTCTAATTTGTATGAATCGGAGGTGGTGGCCACTTTAGTTTTTTCTTATAGAACAGTACCTATTGAAATCTGTAGCTATTTTGTTTTATTGTTTTTCTTTACAATGGAATCTCTGGTATGCAATGGAATCTTTACATTCTCGGTATTAATTTTCATTTGAGCACCTTGTAATATGGCACACGTTACCATGTCCTGAACTGGGAACAAAATACATCACTGGGATTTTCTTACCGTATCGCAAACGTGTTGGACACGGACACAACTCGCGACAACTCTAAATGAATGGGTACACAGACATGTCAGCAGACACGGCTAAGAATATACATGCATTTGTATTGACATTAGGCTTGTGAACATTCTATCTAGATACAACAATTACTTATGGCTTCTTTCTGATTCTTACTTTTTGCTTTTTAAGTGGTATAATTGATCACTGTCATATTTTGATTTCCAGGAATAAGCTTTTACTATTATAAATTGATCAATGTAATGTTTCCACCTGTGCTGAAGTTGAATCTTTGATATGTCCCTGGTGTCTTGCCTGCTTAAAATTAGTAAAATTACGTGGAGACGCTGTCTAGCATGTCCCATACCGCCATATGTGTCCCTGGCGTGTCTAATACAGATACAATATGCAGTTAGGCGTGTCAGCGCTTTATCGGGTTGTAGATACCAGATACTGCAAGAGAATCGTAAGAATAGTAATGATAGGTCATGCCAATATAGTTTGGAAATGGAAGAAACCCAACTGATTTATTTTAATGTACAGTAAATTTGTGTTCCATTTTTAGGCTTACCTTATGTTCATGGTAGAGGTTTTGTGGTGCAATAATGTTGCTATTGGCTCAGAGGTGATATCCATTAGCCACCATTATTACCCTAAGCTGTTGTACTATTTGCTAGTCTCATATGTGTTTATTTTTCAATGGTGAAATGTCTAGGCCTGAAACAATTTTATTCTGTTAATCAAGGTCTTTATTTCCCCATGAAAATATGGTGTCAACGACTCAACTGTCAAAAGCCTTGTGGTGGAATATTCAGCATATTGATTGATGTTCAAATGACTGCTTCTACTTCTTGATTATGGTGGTGTGACATCCTACTGCTTTGATTATGTATTCGAGAACATTGTTACTGACCTTCTCATTCCTCATTGTTATTCATGTGAACATTCTATCTAGATACTATCAAACTTATAAGATCAGTATGGTTCTTACTTTTTACTTGTTAAATTGTAGATTTTAATTCAGGATTATAAATTGATACCCGGGAATATGCTTTTACTATTATAAGTGATCACTGTCATGTTTCCACCCGTGTTCAAGTTAAGACATGGGTGTCCACGAACTTTCCCTTGTATGTCGCCTGCTTAAAGTTTTTTAATGTAAGTGGACACGCTATCTAGCATGTCCCAACTGTGTCCCCGGTGTGTATCATGCAGATACGGTAAGCAGTTAGACGTGTCGGTGTTTCATAGGTTAGTAGATACAAGATATTCTAAGAGAATCAGAAGCATACTAATTATAGGTCTTGCCATGATACTTTGAAATTGTAAGAAACCCACCTGAGTCTTTTGAATGTACCGTCAATTTGTGTTCCATCTTTAGGCTTACCTTGTGTTCATGGTAGAAGTGCAATAATTTGGCTATTGGCTCAGAGGTGATATCCATTAGCCACCATTACATTTCTGAGCTAGTAAGACTCGTATGTGTTTATTTTTCAATTGCAAGAATTCTAGGCCTGAAACAATTTTATTCTGTCAATGAAGGTTTGAGATTCCCCTATGGAACGATGCTGTCGGACGACTTGTTGTGGATTGTTCAACATACTGATCTATTGTTCAAATGGCTGCTTCTACTTTTTTTTCGTGATACGACATCCTACTGCTTTGATTATGTATAAGCGACCATTGTTACGGACCGTCTCAGCCATGTATCTCAGTTTTATTCGGGGGGAAGCAAGTACAAAAATGAAGGGTGAATGGTGGCGTACAAATTTGTCAGATTCGAACCGACGAATTGAGTTTTTGCGAACCCCTGCCTTGGCCACTTGGTTGCGGTTCCCTATCAATTCCTTGTCTTTCCCCTTCTCTGACTTCGCTTCATAGGGTGCAACCCGGAATAAACGATGCTGGAATGCTTTGGGAGGAAGCATAACATAGGGGACATAGATTATGATAAATACTTTGTAAAACTTGAGAATCCAAGAGTTCTCCCTACCCAAACCCTTTCCGGGGTGACAATATAAAGATGCATCCAGAGATTTGTTGATGCTCCACGACCCAGAAAGTATGGTATCTGTCAACAGATTCAGCTGCCGTTGGTATAAAAAATGCAGGTTCTAACCATCAAATTGGAAAACTATGCCAGGTTATGATCTTATTCTGTAGTGCTTGATGGAGATTCTTTTCTTCTTCTTTTTAAAGGGAGAATTGCTGGAATCTCTGAAATTTTTGGTCAGGATCTTCTGTAGTAGATGAACTGTTTACTAGGGTGGCATAAATTGGTTGTTTTCATTTTGTTGCATAGTTCTTGGCTGTGTCTTGTTTCTTTTGCTTTGGTGGCTCCTGACTTTATGCCGTGGGGAGTTTGCTGAGATAGCTTTGTTGGTTGTGTGTCCTGTTTGGACTTTGCCGTATTTGTTTGGAGCTTTTAATGATTGTGTACATTTACCGGAAAAATAGATTACTCCGTGCACGTGCGGATCTTGTGCTCGTGCTTTTGTGCTTTATTTTTATTTTCTTTATTTTGTTTGTGTTGGTGGTTTCCAGGTAGTTCAATGGTGTTTGTTTTTTAATAAAATAACTTTGGTAATTATTGGCTTTCATTCATTCTAAGATGAGTGTATGAACAAATGTAGTTCAGACAAAGTGTTGAACAAAAGTTCAAACAAACATACAACAAAAAATGAAGAGCTGAGACTCTTATTCTAGAACTATCAGGTTTAAGGGCAGTCATCACATGTATACAAATGAGAAAATCAATCCCATGTACACAATTTGAAATATGATATTATGTACTCCATACGATGAGATAACTGATCAAATTGCATTGCGAAACTCTCAATTGTGTTTGCTGCACATAGTTGTAAGCATACAATCGTATAAAGAAGATGAGATGAGAGGGGACGTAAACAGAAACAAGTGGGGGAAAATGGATCTTGTTTATTCCAAGAAGTTCCCATCAGTACAGGTATAGACATCGAAGGGGAGGACAATACAGGACACAAGTGACTCTTGGGTCTAGCTCAAGCCATCATGTAGCTCCCCTTTGGGAGCGGGAGGTTGTGCGTTCGATACCTAAGGAGAGGTGGTCACCTCTTATGGTAATACTAACAGCTAACTACTAACTTTACTGATGCAGGTTGTGCGTTCGATACCTAAGGAGAGGTGGTCACCTCTTATGGTAATACTAACAGCTAACTACTAACTTTACTGATGCATACCGTATGAACAAAAATACGATATTTAAAGAAGAGCTCTATAAAGCTTCGATTTCTCAGTCTCTTAACACTACGCTATTTCATGAGTTTTCGACATAAACAATATTTATCAGACGTGAACAATATTTATCTGACTAGAATTATCAATTTGAGCTCTTCTTTCTACTAATTTTCTATCCGTGGTAAGTGAATTCAATTACTTCTATATTAATTGACAGTGAGCTTTAGTTTCTTTCTTTCTTTCTCACTTATGTATATAACTTATATATATAGACACACACACGGGGCGGTTCCAAGGACCCTCTAAAAAAACCCTCCCAAGTTCCCGATCAAATTTTGATGATCCAAGCTGCTCAATGTAATCAAAACGTGATTTTAAGGGTACTCGTGAGAAATCAGCAAAAAAAATGACCGGGAAGGGCTTCATCTGAACAGTTTTTTATTGAACTTTATTGAACGGTTCAATAAAAAACTGCTCAAATCAAGCCCTTCCAGGTTATTTTTTTTGTCAATTTCTTGTGGGCACCCTTAAAAATCACGTTCTGAACACATTGAGCGGCTCGGATCATCAAAATTTGATCAAGATTCGGTTGCTAGTTTAGTTTTAGTTTTAGTTTTGTTTCCAATCATTACCCTATATCTTTCTCTAATTATTACCCTATATCTCCAATTATTAATTTCATTTCTCTCTCTATCTTTCTCCAATCATTACCCATTTCTCTAATCATTACCCTATTTCTCTCTCCACTCACTACCAAAACTAAATTAATCTAAATTACGAACCAAACAAAGCCTACGAGATTAAGATTTGGGGAGTTTTTTTAGAGATTTTTTTAAGGGTCCCCGGAACCGATATATAACGGGGCAGGGGCAGATTCATACCTATCCCCAACCCGTTCCCCATTTTTTTTTAAAAACTATCCCCATCCCCTACTCGATTCGTGAAAAATCCCCGAATCTTCAACCCATTTGGGACGAGGAATTGGGCTGGGTTGGGCGGGGCGGCTGGGATTGCCATCCCTACCCACTAGAAGATGTGGAGTCTGATATGCCGAAAAAAGAGATGAATTCTTTAACATTTTGCATCTAATTTTGTATTTTTCTTTCATGGTCGGACTTGTTCACATTGTAGCACTCATCAAGTAGAACCTGGATGCAGAAAATCAAGTCAATTAGACTCTGAAAATATCTAATCGGAGCACATTTATTTTGAAAAAATAAAAGAGAGCAGGGCAAGCTGGGCAAGAGCATCGACATTTGGCTCTTGTTGTGCACTTTAGTGTCAAATTTTATAGAGATAATAACAATTTGCAAATTTGTTTGCTCCATTTGATCACTTTAAGGACTACTTTAGATAAGGGGTGTAAACTAGCCAAGTCAAACTGAATATTGGCATGTTCGAGCTCGACTCGATCAGAATTCGTCTGACTCGAGTTCGAATCGAGCGGAAAATCTCGGCTTGCCAAGCATGTACAAAGTTCAAGCTCGGCTCATTAGTATTCGGTTAGGAATAAACGAGCCGGCTCGGCTCGAATTCGTCAACTTTTCAGCCTTAATATTGAAAAATTGGATAAATGAGCCGAGTCGAACCGAATATTGGTATGTTCAAGCCAAGCCGAGCCGAACCTTTATATTTCGAGCCGAGACAAACCTGTTTGAGCCGAGCCCTGCTAGGTTCGAGCTCGGCTCGTTTATCTAACAAGCTACAAAATCAAGCTCAAGTTCGCTCATTTATCCTTCGAACCGAGCCGAACCAAGCCCTTACCGAGCCGAACTCGCGAGCTGCTAGCTCATTTACAACCCTACTTTAGATTAAAATCCCCTCCTCCAATTTTTTGGAATACAAACGAAAATAAGCCAATAAATTTGCCTTTATGGCTTATTTTTGTCTTAATTTAAAAATTTTGAGTTTCAATCTCAAATAATTTTTTGATTTTTCTGGTCGAGACGAACAAATAATCCATAAATTTGACACGAAACGGATAAAAGAAAAAAAAAGCCATTCGACTTATTTAACAAAACTAGACCAGAAAAACAATGAAATATGTTGGGGGTTTTTTTTATAATATTTCTGTCGCGTCTTGATTTTGTTACTCCATTAACAAGGCAAAAGTTACAAGAGAATGGAAGAGAAATTCTTTGGTAAATGAGATTGACACTTCAAAAATTGATACAGGTACTCCAAAGTAATTTCAAAGTTACTTTCTTTTTTTTTTTAAATTGCTTTCATCAATTTTTAAAATGCAAATATCATTTATCAAATTCTTTTGCTCCACAAAACGTAGAGACATTTTTTAGGGCAAAATAGGCATTTAAAAAATTAGAGGGCAAGTACTGTATGACTTCGAAAAATTTGGGATACCTGCTGAGCTTGGAATATCCTCATCCTTCGAATTCACTTGCGCAGAGAGAGAGAGAGAGAGAGAGAGAGAGAGAGCGGACGGAGAAGAGATGACTCAGATTGGGGTTTTTTCTGTAACCAGTCCCATGGAATCCGCTAATTACCGAAAAGGTAATCTTCTCTCTCCTCCCCACCTTTCATATTTTGCCCTTCATTCTCATTCCAACACTAGAAACCCAAGAAGTTCTACTCCTTCTGCGACCATCATCAGCCAAGCAAAACCCCAGCCCAGTTTTGGAAGAGAAAGCTTGTCGAAAGAAAACCCCAGGTTGGAGAATCTGCGCCCTGCGCAAGATGATGTTCCAACCATTTTAAAATTCAATAAGGCGTTGGCAATTATTGCGAAGTCAGGTAAGTACGGCAAAGCTCTTTCTCATTTCAACGAGTTGCAGTTAAAGGAGATTGAGCTAGATTTGTATACCTTCGCCATTGCCATTAAGTGCTATTGTCACCTGAATCGAGTTGGCTTTGGGTTATCGCTTTTAGGCGGTATCTTCAAACGGGGTTATACGCCTGATGTAGTTACCTTCACCACTCTGTTAAATGGACTTATCGCACAAGATAAAGCTGATGAGGCTCTTTCTCTTTTCAACAAGATACAGTTACGAGACATTGAGCTAGATTTGTACACCTTCAACATTGCAATTAACTGCTACTGTTGCATGAATCAAGTTGGCTTTGGGTTCTCTCTTTTAGGCAGCATCTTCAAATGCGGTTATATGCCTGATGTAGTTACCTTCACCACTCTGTTAAATGGACTTATCGCACAAGATAAAGCTGATGATGCTCTTTCTCTTTTCAATAAGTTGCTATTGCAAGACACCGAGCAAAATTTGTACACCTTCAACATTGCAATTAACTGCTACTGTCACGTGAATCGAGTTGGCTTTGGGTTCTCTCTTTTAGGCAGCATCTTCAAATGCGGTTATATGCCTGATGTTTTTACCTTCACCACTCTGTTAAATGGACTTATTGCACAAGATAAAGCTGCTGAGGCTCTTTCTCTTTTTGACAAGTTGCAGTTACAAAACATTGAGCTAGATTTGTACACCTTAAGCATTGCAATTAACTGCTACTGTTGCGTGAATCGAGTTGCCTTTGGGTTATCGCTTTTAGGCGGTATCTTCAAACGTGGTTATACGCCTGATGTAGTTACCTTCACCACTCTGTTAAATGGACTTCTTGCACAAGATAAAGCTGATGAGGCTCTTTCTCTTTTCAACAAGTTCTTGTTACAAGACATTGAGCCAACTTTGTATACCTTCAGCGTTGCTATTAACTGCTACTGTCATGTGAATCGAGTTGGCTTTGGGTTCTCTCTTTTAGGCGGTATCTTCAAACACGGTTATACGCCTGATGTAGTTACCTTCAACACTTTGTTAGATGGACTTATCGGACAAGATAAAGCTGATGAGGCCGTGGAGTTATTTGAGAAAGTAGTCAAAAAGGGTGAAATCAAACCCGATGAGACGATATATGGATCGTTAATAAATAGGCTTTGCAAAATGGGAAACACGGGAGCGGCTATTAGTTTTCTGAGGATAGCAGAAGGAGGTTTAAAACATGACACCATGACATAGGCCATGATCATTGACCATCTTTGCAAGGATGGGTTGGCGAATGACGCTCTCAACTTCTTAGTAGAAATGAATAGCAAAGATATTTCTGCAAATAATGTCACTTATACATCCTTGATTTATGGTCTCTGCTCTTTGCAAGCGAGGGATGACAATGGAAGTGGAGGAGTTACTTGAAGTCATGGAAGAAAGAGTTGTGGGTCCTGATGCAGTCACATACACTTGGCTCATGGAGGGATATTGTTACAAGGCCAGATGGACAAAGCAATAAGATTGTTAAAGGCCATGGGGGATAGGGGCATTCATCTAGACACATGTTGCTATAACATTTGGATCAATGGATATTGCAAGAACATGAAATTAGTCGAGGCTGTGCATCTTCTTCGAGAAATGCCTCTACTGGGTCTAAAACGTGACATCATTAGTTTTAGAACTATATTGCTAGGTCTGGTTCAGATAGATATATATGCTCCTGCCCAAGAAATTCTTAATGAGATGCAACCTGCCGACCCACATCTCGATACTAAAACTTGTGGTCTCTTGTTCGACGGCCTTTGCCAAAGTGGGCATATTGATGAAGCAATATTCTTATTTCACATGATGGAAAAAAGGGTTTAGGTCTCGATATTGTTAAATACAATGTCCTTGTTGATGCATACTGCAAGAAGAAAACACTTGGTATGATTCAAGGTCTTTTGAGGAACCCGTGGTTGAGGAAGTTGTTGCCTGCGGAATGATGTCTCTTACACAGTTACACGATATCATTCTGGGATTTCATCGAGGTTTGAAATCATTCGAGGCCAAGGGGCATCAACAGGGATATCCATATTCCAAATAGTATGGCATTCAATTCTTATATTCTTACCATTATCACATGTTGGAGATTCTTATGGACTCTTGTCTTTATCCCTTGGGATAATTATTTGATCTCCTTTCAATCTACCAGAATGAGTTCCAACATCCTCTTCTGGTGCTTCAATAATCCCACTGTTCCTTTCAATCTGTGGTTGTAAAATATCAGCTTTCTTTCTCTCCAAAGAGTCTCATTTTCACATTGGAGGCATCTTCTGGACTTGATTCTTGATAGTCAGTTCTCTCTACTTCCAACATTTCTCTCTCTATCTCTCTCCACTTATTACCCCTACTATTTTTCAAAAAACTTTTCAAATACCAAACCAAACACAGCACATGTCTTTTGAAGTATAACAGTGCTTTTGTGAAATGTGTTAAGAGTTCTACTGGCTTGTCTATGATGTATAGAGTGTACATGGAGAGGCTCACCTTTTGTTTCTTTGTTGGTGCGAGCACAAGACTTTACTTTTTGTTGCTAGTTAGTATGTTCTTTTGGCCATTGGGCTGATATAGATATGGCTCAAGTAGGATAGTTCAAGATTTAACTCTATAACCAAGCTATAGTTCGAGCCTTTTGATTTCTTTTGTACTAGTGGGGAATGTTCCCACTTGAACTTTATCTATTTCAGTAATGTAGTATGAAATGGGTGATGTGCCCTCTTGAACCCTAATTTGTGTGCAAGTGGAGTGGGTGCAGTTGGTGCCTCCCTTGGGCAAGGTTGGATTCCGTAAGAACCCATCGTCCTCCTCAAGTCCCCTAGGATATAGTAGATTAGGATTAACGATTAGCAAAAAAACTATAATTTGTATGAATTGGAGGTGGTGGCCACTTTAGTTTTTTCTTCTAGAACAGTACCTATTAAAATCTGTAGCTGTTTTGTTTTATTGTTTTTCTTTACAATGGAATCACTGGTATGCAATGGAATCTTTACATTCTTCGTATTATTTTTCATTTGAGCACCTCGTAACATAGCACAAGTTACCATGTCCTGAACTGGGAGCAAAACACATCTCTGGGATTTTCTTAACCGTATCACAAACGTGTCAGACACGGACACAACTCGCGATAACTCTAAATGATTGAATGGGGACATAGACATGCCGGGGGACACGGCTAAGAATATATATGCTATTGTATTGACATTAGGCTTGTGAACATTCTATCTAGATACAACAATTACTTATGGCTTCTTTACGATTCTTACTTTTTGCTTTTCAAATGGTATAATTGATCACTATCATATTTTGATTTCCGGGAATAAGCTTTTACTATTATAAATTGATCAATGTAATGTTTCCACCTGTGCTGAAGTTGAATCCTTGATATGTCCCTGGTGTCTTGCCTGCTTAAAATTAGTAAAATTACGTGGAGACGCCGTCCAGCATGTCCCATACTGCCATATGTGTCCCCGGCGTGTCTAATACTGATACAGTATGCAGTTAGGCGTGTCAGCGCTTTATCGGGTTGTAGATACCAGATACTGCAAGAGAATCATAAGAATAGTAATGATAGGTCATGCCAATAGAGTTTAGAAATGGAAGAAAGCCAACTGATTTATTTGTATGTACAGTAAATTTGTGTTCCATTTTTAGGCTTACCTTATGTTCATGGTAGAGGTTTTGTGGTGCAATAATGTTGCTATTGGCTCAGAGTTGATATCCATTAGCCACCATTATTACCCTAAGCTGTTGGACTATTTGCTAGTCTCATATGTGTTTATTTTTCAATGGTGAAATGTCTAGGCTTGAAACAATTTTATTCTGACAATCAAGGTCTTTATTTCCCCATGAAAATATGGTGTCAACGACTCAACTGTCAAATGCCTTGTGGTGGAATATTCAGCATATTGATTGATGTTCAAATGACTGCTTCTACTTCTTGATTATGGTGGTGTGACATCCTACTATTTGAGAACATTGTTACTGACCGTCTCATTCCACATTGTTATTCATGTGAACATTCTATCCAGATACCATCAAACTTATAAGATCAGTACGGTTCTTACTTTTTACTTGTTAAATTGTAGATTTTAATTCAGGATTATAAATTGATACCCTGGAATATGCTTTTACTATTATAAGTGATCACTGTCATGTTTCCACCCGTGTTCAAGTTAAGACAGGGGTGTCCACGAACTTTCCCTCGCGTGTCGCCTACTTAAAGTTTGTTAATGTAAGTGGACACGCCATCTAGTGTGTCCCAACTGTGTCCCCAGTGTGTATCACGCAGATATGGTAAGCAGTTAGGCGTGTCGCGTGTCGGTGTTTCATAGGTTAGTAGATACAAGATATTCAAAGAGAATCAGAAGCATACTAATTATAGGTCTTGCCATGATACTTTGAAATTGTAAGAAACCCACCTGATTGTTTTGAATGTACCGTCAATTTGTGTTCCATCTCGGCTTACCTTGTTCATGGTAGACGTCTTATGGTGCAATAATTTGGCTATTGGTTCAGAGGTGATATCCATTAGCACCATTATGTTTTCCGAGCTAGTAAGACCCGTATGTGTTTATTTTTCAATTGCAAGAATTCTAGGCCTGAAACAATTTTATTCTGTCAATGAAGGTTTGAAATTCCCCTATGGAGCAATGCTGTCAGACGACTTGATGTGGAATGTTCAACATATTGATCTGATGTTCAAATGGCTGCTTCTACTTTTTTGGTTATAGTTATACGACATTGTACTGCTTCGATTATGTATAAGCGACCATTGTTACTGACCGTCTCAGCCACGTATCTCAGTTTTATTCGGGGGGGAAGCAAGTACAAAAATGAAGGGTGAATGGCGGCGTACGAATTGGTCAGATTCGAACCGACGAATTGAGTTTTTGCGGACCCCTACCTTGGCCACTTGGTTGCGGTTCCCTATCAATTCCATGTCTTTCCCATTCTCTGACTTCGCTTCGTAGGGTACTACAACCCGGAATAAACGATGCTGGAATGCTTTGGGAGGAAGCATAACATAGGGGACATTGATTATTATGATAAATACTTTGTAAAACTTGAGAATCCAAGACTTCTCCCTACCCAAACCCTTTCCGGGGCGACAATATGAAGATGCATCTAGGGATTTGTTGATGGTCCACGACCCAGAAAGTATGGTACTACCTCCGTCCCAAATTGGATGTCATTTTTTGATATTCGTGTCAATTTTAATTACTTATATCTTTCAATATAGATCTAAAAAAATATGCAATATGAATTTTGTTTGATAGTTCTCGATTAGTTCTATTATACAAAGTTTTTAGACTCATAAAAAAACATTATAGATTGAAAGATATAAGCGATGAGAATTGATACGAGTTTCAAAAATTGTCATCCATTTTGGGACGGAGGGAGTATGAGTTTTGCCCAACAAAGCCCATTATGAATCTTAACCACTAGTTGCTCTCATTCTAGAACTATCAGATTTAAGGGCAGTCATCACATGTATACAAGTGAGAAAACCCATTCCATGTAGACAATTTGAAATATGATATTATGTACTCCATACAACGAGATAACTGATCAAATCGCATTGCGAAACTCTTAAACCCAAATTCAAATTACATCGTCTACGAACAGTGAAGTAACACTCGATTGCGTTTGCTGCACGTAGTTGTAAGGATACAATCGTATAAAGAACATGAGATGAGCGGGGACATAAACAAAAACAAGCGGGGGAAATGGATCATGTTTATTCCAAAAAGTTCCCATAGGCAGACATCAAAGGGGAGGACAATATAAGTCACAAAGTGACTCTTGGGCCTAGCTCAAGCGGTCATGTAGCTCCCCTTTGGGAGAGGGAGGTTGTGCGTTCGATGCCTAAGGAGAGGAGGTCACCCCTTGTGGTAATCACTAACTATTAACTCTATTGATGTATATTGTATGAAAAAAAAAATAAAGGTTTCAAGTGAAAAGCCAAAAACCTTGGTAAATTTCAATATCCCCAAGATCGAAATTTAGATTAGGCGGAAGATTACCAGGGGTATTTCACCCCACATATTCTCGTTCAAAATGAAACTCGACAACCATAGGAATTGCATTTAAAACATGGAAATCAAAGGGTAGTGCAAGGGCTGACCTTGCATAGATATCAACATCTAAAACCGTAGGAATTGCATCTAAAAGCAGTCTTGTTGGCTTCACGACAGATATGGAGGAGTCGCGCAGCTTGAAATTTTTGGTGATGGTCAGTTCTAGATTCTTGCATTAATTGAATTTCATCTTCAAAATAAACTTTAGGCCCACTAGAAAATGTAGAGTCTGATGTGCCGAAAAAGGAGATGACTTTTTTAACGTTTAGCATCAAATTTTGTATTTTTCTTTCATGGTCGGACTTGTTCATATTGTAGCACTCATCAAGTAGAACCAGCATGCAGAAAATCAAGTTAATTAGACTCCAAAAATATCTAATCGGAGCACATTTATTTTGAAAAAATAAAAGAGAGCAAGGCAAGCAGGGTAAGAGCATCGGGCTCTTGTTGTGCACTTTGGTGTCAGATTTTATAGAGATAATAACAATTTGCAATTTTTTTTGCTCCATTTGATCACTTTAGGGACTACTTTAGATAAAAATCCCCTCCTCGAATTTTTTGGAATACAAACGAAAATAATCCAATAAATTTGTCTTTATTCTAAAACTTTTGAGTTTCAATCACAAATAATTTTTTGATTTCTCTGGTCGAGACGAACAAATAATCTACAAATTTGACACGAAACCGATAAAAGAAAAAAAATAAGCCACTCGACTTATTTAGCAAAACTAGGCCTGAAAACAATGAAATATGTTGGTTTTTTTTATTTTTTATTTTTTTATATTTCTGTTGCATCTTGATTTTGTTACTCCATTAACAAGTATTGATTTTTTGTACCAAAAAAAAAAAAGGTCTTGATTTTGTTACTCCATTAACAAGGCAAAAGTTGCAAGAAAGTGGAAGAGGAATTATTTGGTAAATGGAGTACTAGCACTCCAAAAATTAATGCAGGTACTCCAAAATTAATGTAATTTCATAGTCATTTTTTTTTATTTTTTGGGTACTTCTATCAATTTTTGGAATGTTAATATAATTTTCCAAATTATTTCGCCCCGCAAAACGTACAGACATTTTTAAGCGCAAAATAGGCATTTAAAAAATTAAAATTTTTTTTTGAAAGAATAAAAAAATAAAAAAATTAGAATGCAAGTACTTCGAAAAATTTGGGATACCAGGTGAGCTTGGAATATCCTCATCCTTCGAATTCACTTGCGCAGAGAGCGAGCGAGAGAGAGAGAGAGAGAGAGAGAGAGAGAGAACGGACGGAGAAGAGATGACTCAGATTGGGGTTTTTTCTGTAACCAGTCCCATGGAATCCGCTAATTACCGAAAAGGTAATCTTCTCTCTCCTCCCCACCTTTCATATTTTGCCCTTCATTCTCATTCCAACACTATAAACCCTAGAAGATCTACTCCTTCTGCGACCATCATCAGCCAAGCAAAACCCCAACCCAGTTTTGGAAGAGAAAGGTTGTTGAAAAGAAAACCCAGGTCGGGGAATGTGCGCCTTGCGCAAGATGATGTTCCAACCATTTTCAAAATCAATAAGGCGTTGGCGATTATTGCGAAGTCGGGTAAGTACGGCAAAGCTCTTTCTCATTTCATCGAGTTGCAATTAAAAGACATTGAACTTGATTTATACACATTCAACATCGCAATTAACTGCTACTGTTGCGTGAATCAAGTTGGCTTTGGGTTATCGCTTTTAGGAGGTATCTTCAAAAGCGGTTATTCGCCTAATAGAGTTACCTTCACCACTCTGTTAAATGGACTTATCGCACAAGATAAAGCTGATGAGGCTCTTTCTCTTTTTTACAAGTTGCAGTTACAAGACATTGAGCTAGATTTGTACACCTTAAGCATTGCAATTAACTGCTATTGTCGCGTGAATATGGTTGGCTTTGGGTTATCGCTTTTAGGCGGTATCTTCAAACGCGGTTATACGCCTGATGTAGTTACCATCACAACTCTGTTAAATGGACTTATTGCACTAGATAAAATTGTTGAGGCTCTTTCTCTTTTCAACAAGTTGCTGTTACAAGACATTGAACTAAATTTGTATACCTTCGGCACTGCAATTAAATGCTATTGTCGCATGGATATGGTTGGCTTTGGGTTATCGCTTTTAGGCAGTATCTTCAAACGCAATTATACGCCTGATGTAGTTACCTTCACCACTCTGTTAAATGGACTTATTGCAGAAGATAAAATTGTTGAGGCTCTTTCTCTTTTCAACAAGTTGCTGTTACAAGACATTGAGTTAAATTTGTATACCTTCGGCATTGCAATTAACTGCTATTGTCGCGTGAATATGGTTGGCTTTGGGTTATCGCTTTTAGGCGGTATCTTCAAACACGGTTATACGCCTGATGTAGTTACCTTCAACACTCTGCTAAATGGACTTATCGCACAAGATAAAGCTGATGAGGCTCTTTCTTTTTTCAACAAGATACAGTTACGAGACATTGATCTAGATTTGCACACCTTTAGCATTGCAATTAACTGCTACTCTTGCGTGAATCGAGTTGGCTTTGGGTTCTCTCTTTTAGGCAGCATTTTCAAACACGGATATACACCTAATGTAGTTATCTTCAACAACCTGTTAAACGGACTTCTTACACAAGATAAAGCTGATGATGCTCTTTCTCTTTTCAATAAGTTGCAATTGCAAGACATTGAGCAAAATTTGTACACCTTCAACATTGCAATTAAATGCTACTGTCACGTGAATCGAGTTGGCTTTGGGTTCTCTCTTTTAGGCAGCATCTTCAAATGCGGTTATATGCCTGATGTATTTACCTTCACCGCTCTGTTAAATGGACTTATTGCACAAGATAAAGCTGCTGAGGCTCTTTCTCTTTTTGACAAGTTGCAGTTACAAGACATTGAGCTAGATTTGTACACCTTAAGCATTGCAATTAACTGCTACTGTTGCGTGAATCGAGTTGCCTTTGGGTTATCGCTTTTAGGCGGTATCTTCAAACGTGGTTATACGCCTGATGTAGTTACCTTCACCACTCTGTTAAATGGACTTTTTGCACAAGATAAAGCTGATGAGGCTCTTTCTCTTTTCAACAAGTTGTTGTTACAAGACATTGTGCCAACTTTGTATACCTTCAGCATTGCTATTAATTGCTACTGTCATGTGAATCGGGTTGGCTTTGGGTTCTCTCTTTTAGGCAGTATCTTCAAACACGGTTATACGCCTGATGTAGTTACCTTCAACACTCTGTTAGATGGACTTATTGGACAAGATAAGCTGATGAGGCCGTGGAGTTATTTGAGAAAGTAGTCAAAAAGGGTGAAATCAAACCCGATAAGACGATGTATGGATCGTTAATAAATAGGCTTTGCAAAATGAAAAACATGGGAGTGGCTATTAGTTTTCTGAGGATAGCGGAAGGAGGTTTAAAACATGGCACCATGACATAGGCCATGATCATTGACCGTCTTTGCAAGGATGGGTTGGCGAATGACGCTCTCAACTTCTTAGTAGAAATGAATAACAAAGATATTCGTGCAAATAATGTCACTTGAAGTCATGGAAGAAAGAGGTGTGGGTCCTCATGCAGTCACATACACTAGGCTCATGGAGGGATATTGTTACAAGGCCGGATGGACGAAGCAATGAGATTGTTAAAGGCCATGGTGGATAGGGGCATTCATCCAGACACATGTTGCTATAACATTTGGATCATTGGATATTGCAAGAACATGAAATTTGGCGAGGCCCTGCATCTCCTTCAAGAAATGCGTCTACTGGGTCTAAAATGTGACATCATCACTTTTAGAACTATATGGCTAGGTCTGGTTCAGATAGATAGATATGCTCTTGCCCAAGAAATTCTTAATGAGATGCAACCTGCCGACCTACATTGCGATACTAAAACTTGTGGTCTCTTGTTCGACGGCCTTTGCCAAAGTGGGCTTATTGATGAAGCAATATTCTTATTTCACATGATGGAAAAAAGGGTTTAGGTCTCGATATTGTTAAGTACAATGTCCTTGTTGATGCATACTGCAAAAAGAAAACACTTGATATGATTCAAGGTCTTTTGAGGAACCTGCGGTTTAGGAAGTTGTTGCCTGCAGAATGATGTCTCTTACACAATATCATTCTGGGATTTCATCGAGGTTTGAAGTCATTCGCGGCCAAGGGGCATCAACAGGGATATCCATATTCCAAATAGTATGGCATTCAATTCTTATATTCTTACCATTATCACATGTTGGAGATTCTTATGGACTCTTGTCTTTATCCCTTGGGATAATTATTTGATCTCCTTTCACCCATTTGGAAACCAAAGATTTTACTGGGGCATCAAAGGTGCTAACTGTCATAAGTAGCAACTTACGGGTTTAATAATGCTAGCTATATTGATTCTGTCACGTTTAATCATGTTGTTTCGTCATGTTTTGCTGCAGTGACGTTAGTCATGTTTTCCTTTAGTTTGTTTCAATCATTTCTAAAGTCTGAAGTTACCCAGTTAAATTTTTTATTCATCACCATGGTGTCCAGCGACCTCCATGATAGTCCTTTGTGCTGACACTGCAAAAATTCCTAATGAATTTACGACTGTTCTTTTTGCTTTTAATTTTGATGAACTATGGTATTTCCATGTCATTCTATGCTGTACTGTTTATGCATGCTACTCTGTATTACCGAGATGGAAAGGGAAGGATCAGGTAGAGCAGTTAGTTTCTAGCTTTAGGAACTTAAGTCTGCACAATTATATCGCTCAGTGAGTTTGAAGCATTCGAACTTAAAGTCTGCACAATTATATTGCTTTTAGAGGAAATCTGGTTTCATTTGTATGTCCTTAATCCAGGCTAGAGTATTATGCAGTATCTATGGAGAATAGACACCTTGCCAGAGGTCAGCTACCAGTGTTGGAAGCTTCTCACACACCAGCACTCCCTGGACACTCTCCGGACAACTGTTCCACGTTCAAAGTGTAAGTGTCCAAAAGTTTAAAATTCTGTTCTCTTGGACAATCTGGGGCATGCTTTGAATACCTTAGAACACTCTTTAGAGGCTTGCAGGACAAGTCTTTACTGTAGTGAAAGCATCTGATATTCTTCATTTTGTGTCTTAGATTATGGTTGATACATTATAATGACAAGTGCATGATGAAACACCTTATGTTGGACAATTATTAGGAATAATGCAATGACAGTTGGCAAATAAGAATTTTAGTTTAGTTGCCTTATTCTTGTTATGGTCTTTTTTTTTTCACTGCCACGTATTCGAAAGATTAACATACAGATTTGTATGTCGTATACCTAATGTGTCAAGTCCACCATTTTTCAAAATCTGGTAGTTGGTGTGGTGGTATCCTGTCTGTGTCTGTATGCCATACTGCAACATGGTGCACAGTAAATACATAATCAAGTTAGATATTGAGGATTGATGTTAAAGCTCTTAACCCTCTGATTTTGACTTCTATATCAAGTTCTAATTAGCACTCTTATACTGATAATATAATGGTGCAGGGCAGGGGGAGTTCAAATGGAAGGGGGAGGTCAAGTGGAAGGGGAATGTCAAGTGGCATAGGACGGTCAAGTGGAAGAGGAAGGTCAAATGGAAGGGGAGTTCAAGTGGAAGGGAAATATGTCAAGTGGCATAGGCTTGATGTATGTTGCATTCCACTGATCTTTGTTGTTTGTGTACATTTTAAGAACCTGTCTCATATAGCACAGAGTTCCAGACTTGGGTTACCCTTACTAAAATACAGTTTCGCACGATATGGTACCTTACGGTTTATAAAACGGGGAAATTTAACTCAATTAAAGACTAATGTAAATCTTAACAACTTATGTACATTGATCGTAGATGATTGGTTCAGTTGAAAACTTGAAGCCATCTACTATTTGGCAAGTTTGCATGTCTTTTGAAGTATAACAGTGCTTTCTTGAAATGTGTTAGACTTCTACTGGCTTGTCTATGATTTATAGGGTGTACATGGAGAGGCTCACCTTTTGTTCCTTTGTTGGTGCGCGCACAAGACTTTACTTTTTGTTGCTAGTTAGTATGTTCTTTTGGCCATCGGGCTGATATAGATATGGCTCAAGTAGGTTAACTCTGTAACCAAGCTATAGTTCGAGCCTTTTGATTTCTTTTGTGCTGGTGGGGAATGTTCCCACTTGGAACTTTTTCTATTTCAGTAACGTAGTAAGAAATGGGTGATGTGCCCTCTTGTACCCTAATTTGTGTTCAAGTGGAGTGGGTGCAGTTGGTGCCTCCCTTGGGCAGGGTTTGATTCCGTAAGAACCCATTGTCCTCCTCAAGTCCCCTAGGAAGAGTAGATTAGGATTACTGATTAGCAAAAAAACTATAATTTGTGTGAATTGGAGGTGGTGGCCACTTGAGTTTTTTCTTCTAGGACAGTACCTACTAAAATCTGTAGGTATTTTGTTTTATTGTTTTTCTTTACAATGGAATCTCTGGTATACAATGGAATCTTTACATTCTTCGTATTAGTTTTCATTTGAGCACCTCGTTACATAGCACAAGTTACCATGTCCTGAACTTGGAGCAAAACACATATCTGGGATTTTCTTAACTGTATCACAAACGTGTCGGACACGGACACAACTCGCGATAACTCTAAATAAATGAATGGGGACATAGACATGCCGGGGGACATGGCTAAGAATATATATGCATTTGTATTGACATTAGGCTTGTGAACATTCTATCTAGATACAACAAGTACTTATGGCTTCTTTGTGATTCTTACTTTTTGCTTTTCAAATGGTATAATTGATCACTATCATATTTTGATTTCTGGGAATAAGCTTTTACTATTATAAATTGATCAATGTAATGTTTCCACATGTGCTGAAGTTGAATCCTTGATATGTCCCTGGTGTCTTGCCTTCTTAAAATTAGTAAAATTACGTGGAGACGCCGTCTAGCGTGTCCCATACTGCCATATGTGTCCCCGGTGTGTCTAATACTGATAAAGTATGCAGTTAGGCATGTCAGCGCTTTATCGGGTTGTAGATACCAGATATTGCAAGAGAATCATAAGAATAGTAATGATAGGTCATGCCAATATAGTTTAGAAATGGAAGAAACCCAACTGATTTATTTGAATGTACAGTAAATTTGTGTTCCATTTTTAGGCTTACCTTATGTTCATGGTAGAGGTTTTGTGGTGCAATAATGTTGCTATTGGCTCAGAGGTGATATCCATTAGCCACCATTATTACCCTAAGCTGTTGGTCTATTTGCTAGTCTCATATGTGTTTATTTTTCAATGGTGAAATGTCTGGGCCTGAAACAATTTTATTCTGACAATCAAGGTCTTTATTTCCCCATGAAAATATGGTGTCAACAACTCAACTGTCAAATGCGTTGTGGTGGAATATTCAGCATATTGATTGATGTTCAAATGACTGCTTCTACTTCTTGATTATGGTGGTTTGACATCCTACTATTCGAGAACATTGTTACCGACCGTCTCATTCCACATTGTTATTCTTGTGAACATTCTATCCTGATACCATCAAACTTCTAAGATCAGTACGGTTCTTACTTTTTACTTGTTAAATTGTAGATTTTAATTCAGGATTATAAATTGATACCTGGGAATATGCTTTTACTATTATAAGTGATCACTGTCATGTTTCCACCCGTGTTCAAGTTAAGACAGGGGTGTCCACGAACTTTCCCTTGTGTGTCGCCTACTTTAAGTTTGTTAATGTAAGTTGACCCGCCATCTAGCGTGTCCCATCCATGTCCCCAGTGTGTATCACGCAGATATGGTAAGTAGTTAGGCGTGTCGGTGTTTCATAGGTTAGTAGATACAAGATATTCTAAGAGAATCAGAAGCATACTTATTATAGGTCTTGCCATGATACTTTGAAATTGTAAGAAACCCACCTGATTTTTTTGAATGTACTGTCAATTTGTGTTTCATCTTTAGGCTTACCTTGTGTTCATGGTAGACGTTTTATGGTGCAATAATTTGGCTATTGGCTCAGAGGTGATATCCATTAGCCACCATTATGTTTCTGAGCTAGTAAGACTCGTATGTGTTTATTTTTCAATTGCAAGAATTCTAGGCCTGAAACAATGCTGTCGAACGACTTCTTGTGGAATGTTCAACATATTGATCTGATGTTCAAATGGCTGCTTCTACTTTTTTGGTTATAGTTATACGACATCGTACTGCTTCGATTACGTCTAAGCAACCATTGTTACTGACCATCTCATCCACGTATCTCAGTTTTATTTGGGGGGAAGCAAGTACAAAAATGAAGGGTGAATGGCGGCGTACGAATTGGTCAGATTCGAACTGACGAGTTGAGTTTTTGCGGACCCCTGCCTTTGCCACTTTGTTGCGGTTCCCTATCAATTCCATGTCTTTCCCCTTCTCTGACTTCGCTTCGTAGGGTGCAACCCGGAATAAACGATGCTGGAATGCTTTGGGAGGAAGCATAACATAGGGGACATAGATTATGATAAATATACTTTCTAAAACTTGAGAATCCAAGAGTTCTCCCTACGCAAACCCTTTCCGGGCCGACAGTATAAAGATGCATCTAGGGATTTGGTGATGGTCCACGACCCAGAGAAAGTATGGTACTACCTCCGTCCCAAATTGGATGTCAATTTTTGATATCTGTGTCAATTTCAATTCTTTTTATCTTTCAATATAGATCTAAAAAAAATATATAATATAGATCTTGTTTGATAGTTCTCAATTAGTTGTATTATACAAAGTTTTCAGACTAATAAAAAATATTATAGATTGAAAGATATAAGCGATGAAAAATGACACGAGTTTCAACAATTGTTATCCATTTTTTGTCGGAGGCAGTATCTGTCAACGAGTTTTTGTCCGGCAAAGGCCATTATGAATCTTAACCATTAGTTGCTCTCATTCTAGAACTAATGTGAGAGCCAATTCCATGCACACAATTTGAAATATCATATTATGTACTCCATACAACAACGAGATAACTGATCAAATCGCATTGGGAAACTCTTAAACCCAAATTCAAATTACAGCATCTATGAACAGTGATGTAACACTCGATTGCATTTGCTGCACGTAGTTGTAAGGATGCAATCGTATAAAGAACATGAGATGAGAGGGGACATAAACAGAAACAAGCGGGGGAAAATGGATCATGTTTATTCCAAAAAGTTCCCATCAGTGTACAGGTATAGACATCAAAGGGGAGGACAATACAGGACACAAAGTGACTCTTGGGCCTTGCTCAAGCGGTCATGTAGCTTCCCTTTGAGAATGAGAGGTTGTGCGTTTGATGCCTAAGGAGAGGAGGTCACCCCTTGTGGTAATCACTAACAGCTAACTACTAACTCTACTGATGTGTACTGTATGAAAAAAAATTACAGGTTTCAAGTGAAAAGCCAAAAACCTTGGTAAATTTCAGTATCCCCAAGATCGAAATTTCGATTAGGCAGAAGATTACCCGGGGTATTTCACACCTACATAGTCTCGTTCAAATTGAAACTCGACTACCGTAGGAATTGCATTTAAAACATGGAAATCAAAGGGTAGTGCAAGGGCTGATCTTGCCTAGATATCAGCATCTAAAACCGTAGGAATTGCATCTAAAAGCAGTCTTGTTGGCTTCACGACAGATATGGAGGAGTCGCGCCGCTTGAAATTTCTGGTGATGGTCAGTTCTAGATTCTTGCATTAATTGAATTTCATCTTCAAAATAAACTTTAGGCCCACTAGAAAATGTGGACTCTGATGTGCCGAAAAAGGAGATGACTTCTTTAACGTTTAGCATCTAATTTTGTATTTTTCTTTCATGGTCGGACTTGTTCCCATTGTAGCACTCATCAAGTAGAACCAGCATGCAGAAAATCAAGTTAGTTAGACTCCAAAAATATCTAATCGGAGCACATTTATTTTGAAAAAATAAAAGAGAGCAAGGCAAGCAGGGTAAGAGCATCGGGCTCTTGTTGTGCACTTTAGTGTCAGATTTTATAGAGATAATAACAATTTGCAATTTTTTTTGCTCCATTTGATCACTTTAGGGACTACTTTAGATAAAAATCCCCCCCTCGAATTTTTTGAAATACAAACGAAAATAATCCAATAAATTTGTCTTTATGGCTTATTTTTGTCTTTGTTCTAAAACTTTTGAGTTTCAATCACAAATAATTTTTTGATTTCTTTGGTCGAGACAAACAAATAATCCACAAATTTGACACGAAACCGACAAAAGAAAAAAAAAAAAGCCACTCGACTTATTTAGCAAAACTAGGCCTGAAAACAATGAAATATGTTTTTTTATTTTTATTATTATTATTATTATTTTATATTTCTGTGGCCTCTTGATTTTGTTACTCCATTAACAAGTATTAATTGTTTGTACCAAAAAAGAAAAAAGGGTCTTGATTTTGTTACTCCATTAACAAGGCAAAAGTTACACGAAAGTGGAAGAGAAATTATTTGGTAAATGATACTAACACTCCAAAAATTAATGCAGGCACTTCAAAATCAGTGTAATTTCAAAGCCATTTTCTTTTGTTTTTTGGATGCTTCCATCAATTTTTGGAATGCTAATATATATATATTTTTTGATAGTCAAAAACTTGCCCACAGGGCTACACAAAATTAGAGAATTCAGAAGCTAGAACAGAAAAAACAAGAGGAGGTGGACTAGCCACCCAGTTACAAGGAAGTAAATCTCTGAGCGCCTTGGAAGCCACAACATGTGCTACTCCATTGGCAACCCTGCTAACCCAAGTGAGAGCTATCTCACACTCCTTCCTCAATTCTCTGATATCCATCACAATGGAGGCCACATCCCATGGGGGAGCTAATTCGGACACACTCAATTTGATGGTTTGCTGATTATTTGATTCTATACACGCCCTTCTGCAGCCCATAGATTTGACCATGCCACAAGCAAACCGAATCGCTAGCAACTCTCCCTGAAGAGGACTGGATACTTTAACATGATTTGCACTTCCATTCAGAATCTTTCCCTTCCAATCTCTCTGCACCACTGCACAAACTGCATCCTTCCCATTCTTTTTAATAGCCACATCACAATTCAATTTAAAGCATCCTTGGTTCGGAGCCCTCCACCGGGAAGGACTGTCCACAGTGGGAGGGTTATCCATGCGAACCAAACCTGGGACCCTAATCTCCATGAATTCTCGAAGGGCTTCTCCAGCTCTTCTCATTGTCTTCTCTGGATCAACTGGGTTAGATGAGAAAACAAATTCATTCCTTGATTTACATATATACCACGCTATTGTAACCACTCTGCTCAAAAACTGATTGAGCTCCTTGCCTTTCAAAGTATCCACCACTTGAGATGTCCATACCTTGGCTGAATTGGGAGAGCCATGACCTACATTCAGCTTTATATGACTCCCAAACCACACAACACGAGTCGAGCAACAATCAAACAACACATGTTCAATAGTTTCATCGAATGATCCACAGATGGGGCACACTTTGGAATTACTACACTTCCTTCGCATCAGATTTTCTTTCCTTGCCAGGCTATTACTACACACTCTCCACCAAAAATGCCTTACTTTATGAGGGACTTCCAGCTTCCAAATTACATCCCAGAGATTTTTGTTGGGCGTGAACGAGGATGAGGGTTGGCTATCTCTTTTGCAAACTCTTTCCTGAAAAGCAAAGCGATACCTTGACTTCACCGAATAGTCACCATTCTTAGAAAAATGCCAGACCAAAGAATCCTCTCTCTCCGGCCATGGAATTGGAATTGAGGTGATCACTTGCCATTCTTGCACTCACCACTTGCCTCAGCTTATCTTCCTCCCAGACCCCTCTATTCTTGTTGATTACATCTGACACCCACTCAATTTCGCAATTGCTAGGTTTAAGAGACACCATCTTGAAACCAGGAAGTGACGGAATCCATTTGTCTTCCCAGAACTTGATCTTCTCCCCATTTTGAACTTGCCACCTCACTCCTTTTTCTAGAATCCCCCTTCCATATAACAAGCTTAATCATACCCATGAAGCTCTACTCCCTCTCGCTGCTTCCATAAATGAACTATTTGGAAAGTACAACCCTTTTAGAATCATTGCCCTATAGGACTGAGGGTTCTTCGTCAGCCTCCAACCCTGCTTCGCAAGTAAAGCTTCGTTCATGGCTCTAAAATTCCTAAATCCCAACCCTCCTTCAGACTTGACACAAGTCATTGTATCCCAATCTTTCCAATGAATTCATCTCTTCTCCGGGTCTCCTTTCCACCAGAAATTAGACACGACTCACACGAGAATTTAACTTGTTCTTTTGCGCCACAAAACGTACAGACATTTTTAAGGGCAAATAGTCATTTAAAAAATTAGAATGCAAGTACTGTGTGACTTCGAAAAATTTGGGATACCAGGTGAGCTTGGAATATCCTCATCCTTCGAATTCACTTACGCAGAGAGAGAGAGAGAGAGAGAGAGAGAGAGAGCGGACGGAGAAGAGATGACTCAGATTGGGGTTTTTTCTGTAACCAGTCCCATGGAATCCGCTAATTACCGAAAAGGTAATCTTCTCTCTCCTCCCCACCTTTCATATTTTGCCCTTCATTCTCATTCCAACACTATAAACCCTAGAAGATCTACTCCTTCTGCGACCATCATCAGCCAAGCAAAACCCCAACCCAGTTTTGGAAGAGAAAGGTTGTTGAAAAGAAAACCCAGGTCGGGGAATCTGCGCCTTGCGCAAGATGATGTTCCAACCATTTTCAAAATCAATAAGGCGTTGGCGATTATTGCGAAGTCGGGTAAGTACGGCAAAGCTCTTTCTCATTTCATCGAGTTGCAGTTAACGGAGATTGAGCTAGATTTGTATACCTTCGCCATTGCTATTAAGTGCTATTGTCACCTGAATCGAGTTGGCTTCGGGTTATTGCTTTTAGGCGGTATCTTCAAACGCGGTTATACGCCTGATGTAGTTACCTTCACCACTCTGTTAAATGGACTTATCACACAAGATAAAGCTGATGAGGCTCTTTCTCTTTTTTACAAGTTGCAGTTACAAGACATTGAGCTAGATTTGTACACCTTAAGCATTGCAATTAACTGCAATTGTCGTGTGAATATGGTTGGCTTTGGGTTATCGCTTTTAGGCGGTATCTTCAAATGCGGTTATACGCCTGATGTAGTTACCTTCACCACTTTGTTAAATGGACTTATTGCACAAGATAAAATTGTTGAGGCTCTTTCTCTTTTCAACAAGTTGCTGTTACAAGACATTGAGCTCAATTTGTATACCTTCAGCATTGCAATTAACTGCTATTGTCGCGTGAATATGGTTGGCTTTGGGTTATCGCTTTTAGGCGGTATCTTCAAACGCAGTTATACGCCTAATGTAGTTACCTTCACCACTCTGCTAAATGGACTTATCGCACAAGATAAAGCCGATGAGGCTCTTTCTCTTTTCAACAAGATACAGTTGCATGACATTGATCTAGATTTGCACACCTTTAGCATTGCAATTAACTGCTACTCTTGCGTGAATCAAGTTGGCTTTGGGTTCTCTCTTTTAGGCAGCATTTTCAAACACGGATATACACCTAATATAGTTATCTTCAACACCATGTTAAAAGGACTTGTTACACAAGATAAAGCTGATGAGGCTCTTTCTCTTTTCAACAAGTTGCAGTTACAAGACATTGAGCTAGATTTGTACACCTTCAACAATGCAATTTACTGCTACTGTCACGTGAATCGGGTTGGCTTTGGGTTCTCTCTTTTAGGCGGTATCTTCAAACACGGTTATACGCTTGATGTAGTTACCGTCAACACTCTGTTAGATGGACTTATTGGACAAGATAAAGCTGATGAGGCCTTGGAGTTATTTTGAGAAAGTAGTCAAAAAGGGTGAAATCAAACCCAATGTGACGATGTATGGATCGTTTCTAAATAGGCTTTGCAAAATGGGAAACACGTGAGCGGCGATTAGTTTTCTGAGGATAGCGAAAGGAGGTTTAAAACATGACACCGTGACATAGATCATGATCATTGACCGTCTTTGCAAGGATGGGTTGGCGAATGACGCTCTCAATTTCTTAGTAGAAATGAATAGCAAAGATATTCGTGCAAATAATGTCACTTGAAGTCATGGAAGAAAGAGGTGTGGGTCCTGATGCAGTCACATAAACTAGGCTCATGGAGGGATATTGTTACAAGGCCGGATGGACGAAGCAATGAGATTGTTAAAAGCCATGGTGGATAGGGGCATTCATCCAGACACATGTTGCTATAACATTTGGATCAATGGATATTGCAAGAACATGAAATTTGGCGAGGCCCTGCATCTCCTTCAAGAAATGCGTCTACTGGGTCTAAAATGCGACATCATTACTTTTAGAACTATATGGCTAGGTCTGGTTCAGATAGATAGATATGCTCTTGCCCAAGAAATTCTTAATGAGATGCAACCTGCCGACCTACATCGCGATACTAAAACTTGTGGTCTCTTGTTCGACGGCCTTTGCCAAAGTGGGCTTATTGATGAAGCAATATTCTTATTTCACATGATGGAAAAAAGGGTTTAGGTCTCGATATTGTTAAGTACAATGTCCTTGTTGATGCATACTGCAAAAAGAAAACACTTGATATGATTCAAGGTCTTTTGAGGAACCTGTGGTTGAGGAAGTTGTTGCCTGCAGAATGATGTCTATTTCACAATATCATTCTGGGATTTCATCGAGGTTTGAAGTCATTCGAGGCCAAGGGGCATCAACAGGGATATCTATATTCCAAATAGTATGGCCTTCAATTCTTATATTCTTACCATTATCACATGTTGGAGATTCTTATGGACTCTTGTCTTTATCCCTTGGGATAATTATTTGATCTCCTTTCAATCTACCAGAATGAGTTCCAACATCCTCTTCTGGTGCTTCAATAATCCCACTGTTCCTTTCAATCTGTGGTTGTAAAATATCAGCGTTCTTTCTCTCCAAAGAGTCTGATCTTCACACTGGAGGCATCTTCTGGACTTGATTCTTGATAGTCAGTTCTCTCTGCATTTTGAAGGGGAATGAAACAGAAGGAGAACGGGGAAATGAAGGAAAAAAATGTATCTTTACAGTTTCCTTATTTATTAGGGGTAGGGGTGTCAAATTGAACCCAGACCCATTAACAAACCCAGATCCATCAACTAAAAAATAGACCCAACCCAACCCATTTATTAGTTGGGTAAGAATGGGTTCAAACCCAGCTAACCCATTATTAGTTGGGTCATAATTGGGCATCAATTGGGTCAACTTAAATGACCCAATGGGCAGTGAAAGTAACCCACCAAATTCTGTCTCTTTTGCAATTGGGAAGCCCAATAAATCCAAACCACCCCGCTCAAATCTAGTACGGCCCCCTCCCTCTCTCTCTCTCTCTCTCTCCTCTCTCTCTCTCTCTCTCCCCCCACCCCACCCCACCCCACCCAGGAGCATGGCCTTCTCTCTCTTTTTTATTCAATTGTTTTGTGCTAAATCACACGCGTCCAAAAATATTTTGAATGGTCCGAATTAAAAATCAATTGTGACCGGTAACAATTATTTTGATCAGTCAAAATTGAAAACACATCTCATCCATTAATTGCGCGAATGGACCTGTGAAATTGTGCTCCGCCGTGAATAAATTTCTCTCATGGTAGTCCCGCAAAGGGTTTGGATTAAAAAATTGACTTATTTTTTTGTCCTTATTCAAATTTTTTTTGCATTTTTTTTGTTTTGTGTCAAATTTTTGTGACTTATTAATTTGTTTTGATGAGAGGAATCGGAAAAGTAAAAAAATTTGATTGAAACTTATAATTTTTTGAATAAAGACAAAAAAAATCAATAAGACAAAAAAAATTACTTATTCTCGTCTTTTTGAAAAAATTTATGAGTTTCGATCATAAATTTTTTTTACTTTTCTAATTTTTCGATCATAATTTTTAGTATATATGTAATTGGGTTAATGAGCGGGTCGGGTTTGCTTTAAAATAAATGGGTCGGGTTGGGTATGGGTATGGGTAATTAGACTCATAGTTAATGGGTCTAAATGGGTCAATAATCCATTAAAGACCCAACCCAATAACAACTTACCCAATTTGACCCAAACCCGCCCGTTTGCCACCCCTAATTAGGGGTGACATTGGTGACATTTCTTTCTTAGTTTGACGATCTTTACACTCCATGAACAATTTCCATTGAGTGGTTTCCCCCCTAACGTGGGGCCTGCATCATAAGTGTGAGTCCAGTTCACCCATTTGGAAACCAAAGATTTTACTGTGGCATCAAAGGTGCTGACTGTCACAAGTAGCAACAAACAGGCTTAATAATGCTAGCTATATTGATTCTGTCACGTTTGGTCATGTTGACTCGTCATGGTTGGCTACAGTGACATTAGTCATGTTTTCCTTTAGTTTGTTTCAATCATTTCTAAAGTCTGAAGTTACCCAGTTAAATTTTTTATTCATCACCGCTGTGTCCAGCAACCTCCATCATAGTCCTCGGTGCTGACGCTGCAAAAATTCCTAATGAATTTACAACTGTTCTTTTTGCTTTTAATTTTGATGAACTATGGTATTTCCATGTCATTCTATGCTGTACTGTTATGCACGCTACTCTGTATTACTGAGATGGAAAGGGAAGGATCAGGTAGAGCAGTTAGTTTGTAGCTTTAGGAATTTAAGTCTGCACAATTATATTGCTCAGTGAGTTTGAAGCATTCGACCTTAAAGTCTGCACAATTATATTGCTTTTAGAGGAAATCTGGTTTCATTTGTATCTCCTTAATTCAGGCTAGAGTATTATGCAGTATCTATGGAGTATAGACACCTTGCCAGAGGTCAGCTACCAGTGTCGGAAGCTTCTCACGCGCCAGCACTCCCCAGACACTCTCCGGACAACTATTCCACGTTCAAAGTGTAAGTGTCCAAAAGTTTAAAATTCTGTTCTCGTGGACAATCTGGGGCATGCTTTGAATACCTTAGAACACTCTTTAGAGGCTTGCAGGACAAGTCTTTACTGTAGTAAAAGCATCTGAAATTCTTCATTTTGTGTCTTAGATTATGGTTGATACATTATAATGACAAGTGCATGATGAAGCACCTTATGTTGGACAATTATTAGGAATAATGCAATGACAGTTGACAAATAAGAATTTTAGTTTAGTTGCCTTATTCTTGTTATTGTCTTTTTTTTTCCACTGCCATGTATGCGAAAGATGAACATACAGATTTGTATCTCGTATCCCTAATGTGTCAAGTCCACCATTTTTCCAAAATCTGGTAGTTGGTGTAGTGGTATCCTGTCCGTGTCTGTACGCCTTACTGCAACATGGTGCACAGTAAATACATAATCAAGCTAGAGATTGAGGATTGACGTTAAAGCTCTTAACCCTCTGATTTTGACTTCTATATCAAGTTCTAATTAGCACTCTTATAATGATAATATAATGGTGCAGGGCAGGGGGAGGTTAAATGGAAGGGGGAGGTCAAGTGGAAGGGGAATGTCAAGTGGCATAGGACGGTCAAGTGGAAGAGAAAGGACAAATGGAAGGGGATTTCAAATGGAAGGGGAGTGTCAAGTGGCATAGGCTTGATTTATGTTGCATTCCACTGATCTTTGTTGTTCTGGTACATTTTAAGAACCTGTCTCATATAGGACAGAGTTCCAGACTTGGTTACCCTTACTAAAGAGTAATGCTATAAGTACCGATGGGAGTGTAGGGATTTCGTACCGATCGGCCCGCCGGGCCGTCTCCGGCCACTGGACGGCCGATCCGAGCCATCCAAAAATTTTAAAAAAAAAAACCGAGGGGGCTCTCGCGGGAATTAACGGCTTCCAAGGTGTGTAGGGTGCTTGATCCGAGCACCCATTTTTCGTGTATATACACGTATATACATATATACACGAAAAAAGGGTGCTCGGATCTAGCACCCTACACACCTTGGATGCCGTTAATTCCCGCGCCGGCCCCCTCGGTTTTCTTTTTTAGAATTTTTGGACGGCTCGGATCGGCCGTCCGGTGGCCGAAGACTGCCCGGCGCGGCCGGTCAGTACGAAATCCCTACACCCCCATCGGTACCTCAATCATTTTCGCTTACTAAAATACAGTTTCGCACTATAAGGTACCTTACGGCTTATAAAACGGGGAAATTTAACTCAATTAAAGACTAATGTAAGTCTTAACACCTTATGTACATTGATTGCAGATGGTTGGTTCAGTTGAAAACTTGAAGCCATCTACTATTTGGCAAGTTTGTCTTTTGAAGTATGCCAGTGCTTTTGTGAAATGTGTTAGACTTCTACTGGCTTGTCTATGATGTATAGGGTGTACATGGAGATGCTCACCTTTTGTTTCTTTGTTGGTGCGAGCACAAGACTTTACTTTTTGTTGCTAGTTAGTATGTTCTTGTGGCCATCGGGCTGATATAGATATGGCTCAAGTAGGATAGTTCAAGATTTAACTCTGTAATCAAGCTATAGTTCGAGCCTTTTGATTTCTTTTGTGCTGGTGGGTAATGTTCCCACTTGAACTTTATCTATTTCAGCAACGTAGTATGAAACGGGTGATGTGCCCTCTTGAACCCTAATTTGTGTGCAAGTGTAGTGGGGTGTAGTTGGTGCCTCCCTTGGGTAGGGTTCGATTTTGTAAGAACCCATCATCCTCCTCAAGTCCCATAGGATAAAGTAGATTGGGATTAACGATTAGCAAAAAAACTCTAATTTGTATGAATTGGAGGTGGTGGCCACTTGAGTTTTTTCTTCTAGAACAGTCCCTATTGAAATCTGTAGCTATTTTTTTTTTATTGTTTTTCTTTACATTGGAATCTTCGTATTATTTTTCATTTGAGCACCTCGTAACATAGCACAAGTTACCATGTCCTGAATTGGGAACAAAACACATCTCTGGGATTTTCTTAACCGTATTGCAAACGTGTCAGACACAGACACAACTCGCGACAACTCTAAATGAATGGGGACACAGACATGCCGGGGGACACGGCTAAGAATATATATGCATTTGTATTGACATTAGGCTTGTGAACATTCTATCTAGATACAACAATTACTTATGGCTTCTTTATGATTCTTACTTTTTGCTTTTTAAATGGTGTAATTGATCACTGTCATATTTTTATTTCCGAGAATAAGCTTTTACTATTATAAATCGATCAATGTAATGTTTCCACCCGTGCTGAAGTTGAATCCTTGATATGTACCTGGTGTCTTGCCTGTTTAAAATTAGTAAAATTACGTGGAGACGCCATCTAGAATGTCCCATACTGCTATATGTGTCCCCGGCATGTCTAATACAGATACAGTATGCTGTTAGGTGTGTCAGCGCTTTATAGGGTTGTAGATACCAGATATTGCAAGAGAATCATAAGAATAGTGATGATAGGTCATGCCAATATAGTTTAGAAATGGAAGAAACCCAACTGATTTATTTGAATGTACAGTAAATTTGTGTCCATTTTTAGGCTTACCTTATGTTCATGGTAGAGGTTTTGTGGTGCAATAATGTCGGTATTGGCTCAGAGGTGATATCCGTTAGCCACCATTATTACCCTAAGCTGTTGGACTATTTGCTAGTCTCATATGTGTTTATTTTTCAATGGTGAAATGTCTAGGCGTGAAACAATTTTATTCTGTCAATCAAGGTCTTTGTTACCCTATGAAAACATGGTGTCAATGACTCAATTGTCAAATGCCTTGTGGTGGAATATTCAGCATATTGATTGATGTTCAAATGACTGCTTCTACTTCTTCATTATGGTGGTGTGACATCCTACTGCTTTGATTATGTATTCGAGAACATTGTTACTGACTGTCTCATTCCACATTGTTATTCATGTGAACATTCTATCCTGATACCATCAAACTTATAAGATCAGTACGGTTCTTACTTTTTAATTGTTAAATTGTAGATTTTAATTCCGGATTATAAATTGAGACCTGGGAATATGCTTTTACTATTATAAGTGATCACTGTCATGTTTCCACCCATGTTCAAGTTAAGACAGGGGTGTCCACGAACTTTCCCTTGTGTGTCGCCTGCTTAAAGTTTGTTAATGTAAGTGGACGCGCCATCTAGCATGTCCCAACCGTGTCCCCGTTGTGTATCAAGCAGATATGGTAAGGAGTTAGGCGTGTCGGTGTTTCATAGGTTAGTGGATACAAGATATTCTAAGAGAATCAGAAGCATACTAATTATAGGTCTTGCCATGATACTTTGAAATTGTAAGAAACCTACCTGATTTTTTTGAATGTACCGTCAATTTGTGTTCCATCTTTAGGCTTGCCTTGTGTACATGGTAGACGTTTTATGGTGCAATAATTTGGCTATTGGCTCAGGGGTGATATCCATTAGCCACCATTATGTTTCTGAGCTAGTAAGTCTCGTATGTGTTTATTTTTCAGTTGCAAGAATTCTAGGCCTGAAACAATTTTATTCTGTCAATGAAGGTTTGAAATTCCCCTATGGGCAATGCTGTCGGACGACTTGTTGTGGAATGTTCAACATATTGATCTGATATTCAAATGACTGCTTCTACTTTTTTGGTTATAGTTGTACGACATCCTACTGCTTCGATTATGTATATGCGACCATTGTTACTGACCATCTCATCCACGTATCTCAGTTTTATTCGGGGGGAAGCAAGTACAAAAATGAAGGGTGAATGGCGGTGTACGAATTGGTCAGACTCAAACTGACGAATTGAGTTTTTGCGGACCCCTGCCTTGGCCACTTTGTTGCGGTTCCCTATCAATTCCATGTCTTTCCCCTTCTCTGACTTCGCTTCATAGGGTGCACCCGGAATGGCAGATGCTGGAATGCTTTGGGAGGAAGCATAACATAGGGGACATAGATTATGATAAGTACTTTCTAAAACTTGAGAATCCAAGAGTTCTCCCTACCCAAACCCTTTCCTGGGCGACAATATAAAGATGCATCTAGGGATTTGTTGATGCTCCATGACCCAGAAAGTATGGTATCTGTCAACGGATTCAGCTGCCGTTAGTATAAAAAATGCAGGTTCTAACCATCAAATTGGAAAACTATACCAGGTTATGATCTTTTTCTGTAGCGCTTGATGGAGATTCTTTTCTTCTTCTTTTTAAAGGGAACTAGAAAAGGTAATGATCAAGCATATGGTTCCTTGTCCACTTTTCAATTACTATGTCGATGCCTCTAATGTCTAGTTGACCGTAGTTTTGAGTATGTCTGTGCTGGAGTATAGATATATTTGCCCCACATTTTCAGCAGCACTTTATGAACTATAGTTTCTTGCTCTGCTTTTCCTGCCAATGCGGGCCCTCCTTGTGATTGCTGTTTCAAAAAAAGTACCTGTGGCTGATAGTTTCTTGGTCTGCTTAAAATACCAATGCAGGCCCTCCTTGAGAATTCAGCCTATTTGGATTTTCTCTCAGTTCTCATAGTGAGTATATTCAAGAGAAAGCTGTTTAATGACTTATGATATAAGACAAACTATACTTCAGCCGTCATTTTCGTATCTCAAAAGCCAATTGCATTCTGAAGAATGCAAAACAATTGCCGAATTTTGTTATGCAAATTTATGTATTCATGTGATTAACGTTTGAAACTGCATGGAGTGCACCAGTTGTGGTCCAAAGAATGCAAAACATCTTATTATAAAGACGCTGTGTTCCAAAGAATCAAAAGCATCTTCTTCACGTGGTGTATTTGCAGAGTTCAAGAAGTGTGCCAAAGTGCCAGCAAAGCTATCCAACGTATCTTCTTCACATGGTGTATTTGGAGAGTTCAAGTGTGCCAAAGTGCCAGCAAAGCTATGAAGCACCAAGCCACCGACACTCCTACAGGTCGTTGTATCTATGTCCAACACGCTGGGGACACGACAAAAAACGTGTGAGATACACCACGTGGTGTGTCCATTATATTATATTTAATTTATTATTCATGGGGACACAGTGGGGATACGGGGGTCACGGCGGGGACATGTATAGGGACACGGTAGGGGTTAAATATGCAATTTTTAATTTGTACTTTTTAATTTTAATTTTAATTTTAATTTTTTTTGGGGGGGGGGGGGGGGGAATGTGTAATACTTCAAAATTATGGGTTAAAAGTGTAAATGATGTATATATGATGCTTCATACTTCTACATAAAATTATGCTTCCACTTGTTGACAATAAATACTATTTATTCATTTTTGCAATGTCTCTTGCTACGTCCGTGTCCATGTTTGTGTCTGTGTCTGTGCTACATAACTGCAAAGTGTCGTAAAAGTATTTGAATTTAATTTTATGTAAGACGTGTTGAAGAAGTGCGGACAAGCTCCTTTTTTTTTTTTTCACGACATGCCTCCTTCATAGAAGTGTTTGTGCTTCTTGATATGGTACAAATGTCCATGTCGTTGTATTGCTTATTTTGTGTCGTAAGTTAATATAGCAATAGCAATAGCAATTTACTTTTGTAATCGTATACCTTTGGCTGGGTCTTTGAATTCAAATGTGGAGCTAAGAGTAATGCTTTGTTTCATGCTGGGTTAATATGACTTGCCTTTTATCTTGCATTTCAATCGGAAAGTGTAACCCTAGTTTTCTTTCTTTTGTTGTGTTCGTGCAATTACTTCATATCTTCAAAATTTCCACTCTGCCTTGTTACACCCCAGGTCAATTCTAGAAATGGGCAAGGCTCGACATGATGAAGAGTATAAAACTGTTGCTAGGTTATGGCTTGTGGGGTGGCCTCGGTTACCGTCTTTGGTAACCTGGTCAAGTGGTTTGAACCGATGCCTTGTGAGGTTCTGTCCAGCAACTTTGTAAAAGCTAATGATCCCGACATACTGTTCAGTTTATCGCTCGGTTACAAGGCTTCTGTATCTGCTTCGGTAGCCATCTGCAGTTTGCAATGTATTTGTTTCGATGTTCCCGAAGCCACCAAAAGAAGCAGTTACGCCAGATGGGGCCATGAGGATAATATAGCAAATGTAATCATTGGGATCAGATCTGGTCATGTGCTCCGTAACTGTTTTGCTCCACTCATCATATATGAAGTCATTCGAGCCGGTTACCCGAGCGTATGCTCCACGCGCTGGCTTGGAGGTTAAGTAAACTTAAGTCTATAAATACAAAGGGAGACACATCTGGAGAGGTAGGTCATTCTTCTCTAACTCTAGATCTACATTCTTCCCTTGAGATCTAACTTGATCATCAGAGGGTCACTGGGCTGTCCTAGCCCTAGTGACTTGTTGCAAGTCCAGCGGCGGGAGTGCGGAGCAGCGGAGGGAGGATCCCAGCCTTTTTCATGGTCAAGGTTCCGTCAAATCGAACCCCCACAGCTTGCAATGTTGTTTGATAGAGGAGTGCTAGAGACAAAGAAATTTGATAAATAAAATACTCTTAAACTGTACATGGACGGCTCATATTCACTGTGCAGTGCATCTGAGCTGTTCATGTACACTCTAAGGGTATTTTCTTTGTCCATTTTCTTTGCACCTAGCATTTCTCTGTTTGATAACACGCAAGAGGTGAACTTGACAGCTAGAGACTGATGTATTTTTTTTACATCGGAGTTCAAGACGAAGGAAAGGGGGCATGTGCCTATTTGGAGACCTAAGCCATTGCATAATTGCGAGATGGATTGTTTTGAAGCCACAACTAGAAAGGTGCTCCCTTGCATCCTTTACTGTATCTCTTTTAACTGGCAGAAACGCACAAAGTCAGAGACACGGGGAGAAGAGATTTCCATGCCTTGTGTGAGAAAATTTCAGTTTCGTACCCTTAACTATTCAATTTTGTGTAATTTGTCTTTAATGTATCAATTAAACCTATTGATTCCTTAAAACTTTGTAAATCGATTTCCACGCACTCTGGATTCCCAGTCTGTTTACTGATGTAAGTCACTGTTCTTTCTAAAATATCAAAGAAATTGTTGGTCTCAATTATAAACAACTAATGATCAGAAATCCATATTTTTCAATTAGCTCCTGATTTTATTGAATCCCCAAGACTTGTAGATTACACGACGAGTTTTAGTAACAAACCTCAGGATACAACAGTCAACGACACACTGCAATTTGTTTTTGTGTACATTTATGGAATATGTCATCTATGCGAATTACTCCATCCGTCCCTTATTTAGAATCCAGTATTTCATTTTGGGTTGTCCTTTAATAAGTGTCAATTTTGTAAAGTTAGTGGGTAGAAGTTGGTGCATTGTCTATTTTGTCTATAAAAGTAAATTTCATTTTGAAAAGTTAGTGAGTAAAACTGTAATGATGATGGATAAGTAGAGAAAATAGAGGAAAAAGTTAATGTGAAATGTATATTGATGATGTCTTTTTAATAAATTAGAATGATGAAGTAAGACACTTAAAAAGGGACAGAGGGAATAATAATATATCCAGTGGTAACACAAACTATGGGTTTAACTGTCATACAGAAAGTCCATTGACGCAGACTTTTCATACATATATATATCAAGCACAGATCATTATGTAGGGCCCCTTCTGGGTCCCACTTGAATGATTTGAGCCGCTTATTAAATGTAAAATATTTTTTCAAGGTCCCTGCCAAAAATCAGCTCAATCCGATACCTATAGGCTCTTGATCCAATCATTTAACCTTTCATTATTCTGAAATCTGAATGAAAAGTTAGATGATTAGATCGAGCCTCTATATGTATCGGATTGAGTTGATTTTTCGCGTGGACACTCGAAAAAATGTTTTACATTTAATGAATGGCTCGGATTATTTGTGCGGGACTCGTAGTAGGCCCCACATTGAAATTTGTGCATAGAAATCTGTGTGGATAGCACGGCTCACTGTCATATCTGTAACTTCAAAGCCAATTGTACCAGTTGTGTTTCCAAAGAATGCGAAACATCTTATTATGAAGGCATTGTGCAAGAAAGATTGCAAAACATCTTATTATAAAACATTTTTCAGGTGGTGTATTTGGAAAGTTCAAGAAGTGTTGCCATAGTGCCCGCAAATAGTTTATAGCGTCTCTGACATGTCGTGTCCTCCACATTTTAAATTTGCTTGTTGGAGTGTACGTGTCGTGTCCGTATTGCTTAGTGCAACATGTTGCTCAATAAATAGATATTCAAGCTAGATAACCCTAAACTTTTAACTCATATATACATCAAGTTCTAATTTGCACTCTCATTCTTTAATGGTGCAGGGCATTTGTTAAAGCCTAGCTAGAAGCTGCAGCAAGACAAGTTTTCCATTACTTCATTATCCCAATGAATAGGACACCAGATGCCAACACTAATAGAGAGCAAAGGAGGGTGGTAGAAACATGGTATACACCTTTTTACATGAAGGTACTTACCCTTTTTTTTTGGGTGCTCACCCAAACACAAAATGGTATCCATCTCCTCAGGCCACCTTTGAGATAATCGCGGATGCGATATTTTTGTAAAAAAATATTTGTCAAAGCGTTTGCTATTCTCGAGGGTGTTATTCTAAGATTAAAAGAGAGAGGGTGTTATCCTTATTCACCAGATCACTAATTTCCGAACCAAGCTGGTGATACTAATTCAATTCTAAAGTGTGAGCGGCGTAGCCATGCCATTTTTGGTGACATTGTTGGAGCTGATAAATTGTTAGCCCTATATGACTTACTACTTCTTTGAGGGTCTTAATGCGTCATATGTATTGGTTTTTTCCCTTGAGAGAAGTGGAGAAGCTCTATTTATATATATTAAGAAACAATACAAGATTAAGGAAACATAAAATCAACTAAACAAGCCAAAGCCTATGATTTGGGATGCTAGGTGCGGTGTGTGGTAAACCTTCTTCCTCCCTGGGAAGGGTACTTAATACATTCTCCCTTTGTCCCAAATTTGGGGGCTCTCACGAAAAAAGTCGTGTAATTTTAAGATAAAATAATAAATTACTTTTGTACATAATTTGTAGAATTTCTATGCACCATATTAAGAAACTCATGTCTGAAGTAAAATAGTTATAAGAACATAGGATCTCTCGGCACTCTCTCATATTTGCATGGGAATTGATTTTCGCGCTTCACTTTTTATTGATGGCGCTCCAATTTAAACGTGAAATTACTAGTAACTTTATGAATAAAGTGTAGCGCCATCAGTACAAAGTGGAGCGTAAATAATAATTTTTTTTACGTAATTGCATATAATTAGTGGGACCATATATTCGATATGGAGGTTAAATTAATCATCCCAAACTAAAAAACTAATCAACCACTCCCTCAACTTTTGGAAATCAAATTTGTCACCACTCTGTTAAATGGGGAGGTTAAATTACAACAATAAATCTCGAAATAAAATTCATGAACGGACGGGTGAGATCGTTCAACCCCGCAAATGGTTTATTCAGGGCTTCTTCTATGAGAAAAGCCAATGTCGTTCACCCTATATATACTCCACTGTTCAATAAGATTGGGGTTCCCTAAAACTTCTGCCTCCCTCGCCTGGTTTTAGATTCCTTCATAATGAATTTTGTGGAAACCAGTATGCTAAAAATGGAGATATAGTTGAGAGATCAGTACTGCAACAACAGATAAGAAAGAGGATGGAGACGATTGGTGTAATCAGTCCCGTGGATTCTTCTTTTTTCCCAAAAGGTATTCTTCTCTCTCTACCCCCACACCCTTCTCAGATTGTTTCCTCTCGTATTCATTCTCACTCTAGAAACCCTAGTAGTTCTCCAACTGTTGGTCCAAAAAAACACCCTCCGCTGTCGAGGAAAAAGAGCTCTGTTAAACCCAACGAGCTCCAAGAAGCTCGAGAGTTTCTCAATCGGATTTCCCAAATCCGACCTTCCCCACCCATTTTTGATATCAATACAGCGTTAGGGAATCTTGCGAAAGCGGGTCATTTCGTTGAGGCTCTTTCTCGTTTTGAAAAGTTGCAGTTACTAGGCATTCGGGTAGATTTGTACACCTCAAATATTGCAATTAACTGTTACTGTCACGTGAATCAAGTAGGTTTTGGGTTCTCTCTGTTAGGTGGCATCTTCAAACGCGGTTATACACCTGATGTAGCTACCTTCGCCACCCTGATAAAGGGACTTATTATGCAAAATAAAACTACTGAAGCGGTTGATTTATTCGAGAGATTAATGAGAAAGGGAGATATTGAGCCCAATGAGGTTATGCATGGAATGATTATTAATGGGCTTTGCAAAAAGGGAAACACCGGAGCAGCTGTTAGATTTTTTAGGAGAGCGGAAGAGGAAGGGTTTAAGTCCGACACCAAAGCATATACCATGATCATTGACGGTCTGTGCAAGGATGGGATGGTAGATGACGCTATGAACTTGTTATTAGAAATGAATGGAAAAGCTATGCGTCCGGATGTTGTCACTTATATGTCCTTGATTCGTGGCCTCTACAATTGTGGAAAGTTAAAGGAGGCTCAAGGAATGGTAAGAGAAATGTTTGATAGTGGTGTTTCGCCAGATGTTCGTACATTTGGTGTGTTGGTGTGTGCACTTACCAATCAAGGGATGGAAAAGGAAGCCGAGGGGCTACTTGATGTCATGAGAGAAAGAGGCATGGATCCTAATGTCGTCATATACACTAGTCTAATGCAGAGGTATTGTTTGCAAGGCCAAATGGATGAAGCAATGAGAATTTTTGATACCATGGTGGATAGGGGCCTTGAATTTGACATCATCAGTTATAACATTTTAATCAGGGGGTATTGCAAGAATATGAAAATAGACAGGGCTATCAATCTCTTTCGAGAAATCCCTCAAAGGGGTTTGAAGCCTGACCTTGCAACTTTTACCACTATCTTCACAGGTATCTCTCGGGTTGGTAGATTTACAGTTGGTCGAGAACTTCTCAATGCGATGGAACTCGCTGGCCTAACTCCCGACATTAAAACTTATGGCATGTTGTTGAGTGGGCTTTGCAAGACTGGGCATATAGATGAAGCATTGTCATTATTTCACATGATTGAAAATAAAGGTTTAGGTCTCAATATTGTCATTTACAATATCATGATTGATGCATTTTGCAAGAATAATAACCTTGAAAGTGCAAGGGATCTTTTTATTAAACTTTCTTCCAAGGGGTTACAACCTGATTTCGTTACATATGATATCATGATACGCGGTCTTTGTAAAGAAGGGTTTTTGGATGAAGCTAAAGAGTTGTTAGTGAAAATGGACCAGAATGGTGTATTGCCTGATAGTGGCCCTTACGACGCTATCATCCAAGGTTTTGTTGAACAACAGAAGTTCAATGAGGCTCTGGTACTTTTTGAGGAAATGGTTGGAAGGGGTAATTCACCCAATGCATCTACTTTTCTCATGATTAAGGATTTAATCTCAACTCAGGGATACGATTGATTTAATCTCAACTCAGGGATACAATCGATCTTGCTCTCCAAGAAGTGATAACGAAGTTCATGCCAACGATAGACATGGAGCTGTGAAGGTAAATCTAGTTTTACACAAAAGTTTGTGGGCTATCCTTGAGTGAAACTCTCGTCTCTGTGCCTATATAAGTGGTATACTGAATAGTAATTTGCAGTCATAGCCTCTCATTTTTCCTTTGGAACCTTTGGAAAGGTGGAATACCCTGTTCCATCATATGTCCCCTTAACTCGTCAATTACTCTCTGAATGCCCTCTAAATTGCTTCATGTACTACGATTTTTGGTGGCACCAATTCTTTTTTTCTTAGCATTACCACATGTTGTAGATTCTTATGTAGATTCTTATGTACTCTTATCTTCCTCCCTTTGCAAAATTATTTGATCTTTTCTCCAATCTACTAGTATGAGTTCTAACATCCTCTTGTGGTGCTTCTGCAATCCCATTATTTGTTTCAATGTTTGGTTGTAACATATCTGCATTTCTCTCTCAACAAATGTTGTAAGCTGTGATTGCATGGAAAAGATTTATCATAGCGTTTATCAGTTAAAAATAATGAGAGTCATTTCTTTACGCATTTTGAAGGGGAATGAACATTATAAGGAAAAAGGAAGGGGAAAATGAATAAAATAACAATATCTGTTGGTAGAGCTTGTCCCACATTGGTTAATTATAACCTCCAAAACTAGTATATGATCGGGAAGGGCTCCCACTTTGGTTTCATTTTGATATGGTTCAGAGCATTTGTTCCTGTGATTCCTGTGAGATTGAAAGAGATCTAAGCGTTTCATTTATCATCCTAATTGAACGGTCCACAACGTAAGTCTAAACTTAATCTTAGGTAAAGCATTTTTTCCATGGCCATAAGAACCAGATTCCTAAATTCTTGTCCTACGTCACGTTAACTGCACAAAGCATGAGCTGATATGGCTTGCCAAGTTGGAGAAGCAGAATTTAACGTTTCCAACTGGGAGAAGACGCAAGAGAGCATAGCAAAGACTGGGAAGAGGAAGATGCTAATCAGGACAGTGACGCCAGAGACACCAGCCTCGGTGCTATCGACAGATGAGTCAGAAACAGCTTCTTTTATTATTATTGCAGAAGGTGGTTTATGTCTCTGAAGGGAAATGTGTGCAAATGCTGTACTATGCTGTTCCATTTTGTCTATTGTGTTCAAGTTTAAGATAGCATTGCCTCTTGTATCATTGTGTAAAAATGTAAAAGTTTCCAGTAGTCTTACAATCTGTGAAGGGAATATCATCACTGAGATAGCCAGGTAATGAAAAAATGTTTTGTGAGGTTTCCTGTTTTGCCCACCTTTTGCTGGATTGAATATACAATATTATTTATGCCATCAATTTTTTTTGGTGGGTATCAGTTTATTGATATGGAATTAATTTGGCATTTAAATGATTGATTCGGAAAGTTACTTTTCAGGTGGGTTGATCTTTTTATTGAAGAAAATCAAACTAAACCGAGCCTTGTGTCTCAATTAATTAAGGTCGGCTACATGAATTATGTTTTTCCATTGAGCTCTATCTAGAGCTACCTCTTCACTTAGATTTAGTAAGCCCAAGTCCTTTCATATCGTGGTATCCAAAGTCAGTTTAGGTTTTCCTTTTCCCCCAACCAGACTATCCATTACTATCATGTCAAGCTTCTTGACTTTGCATCTACTGGTCTCCAGTAAATATGTCCAAACCAGCTTAATCTATTTTCTCTCAACTAAAAGTCCTACCGTCTCATGAGTAATTTTGTTTCTAATTTTATTACTTCTAATCTTATCACACATCCATCTCAACATCCTTATTTCCGCTACACTCATCTTACTCACTTGTTGTTTCTTGATGGGCCAACACTCCATCCCATAAGAATAGCTGGTTGGATAGCACCAAAAACATAGGCCAAGGGCATAAAAGAGAGCCAGCCAAACTATACTAAAGTACTAAACTGAACCAACGAACCCTTAACGAGGATACACTCAACCTGACTACCCATCAAAGAGCAGCAACGGACACCCAAAAACGATAATGCAGAAATCAACCTAACCACTGTCCTCCAATCTGCCATTCATACCCAAGTCCTTCATAACCGATGTTTTCTGCACTCGTTGGGATACGTTTCCATGCTGCCATACAGATTACAGACCCTCGCGTCTCTAATTATTTTGTCTAGAACTCCTTCAGCGTCAAGGCCTTTGGAATCTATGTTGTGTTATTTGCTTTCCCTCCATAATCAACCCATAACTTAACAATATCTAACGAAATCCTTTATCAGGGAAGGAAATAGGCTTTAGGACTTTTGCCAGAACTGGCTGGGGATTCAGCATCAAATGCCAGAACTAGTGATATCAATCAGCCAAAATCAGTTTTACAATTTCATGAACATAACAAGAAAGAGAACAAATTTACAAGATGATTTTTTTTTTTGCGTGTATGTGCAAAAAAAAATTCAAGAAAAATTGGCCTAGTAAATAGTATACCGACTATATACGGACTAAAATAACACAATGACAGCTTGGAATTGCGTCTCAAATACGCAACTAAGGAAAAAAAAATTACGTCCCAGATAACTGATTTCATGGAGATTTTAGTGTACATTCAATGCAGGTTAATGATGTAAATAGGAAAGGAACAAACTCGAATAAACAGTGTTTACAATTCAAAATACTTGACTAGTAGGCTTTTTTTTTTACTTGTCCGCACTATACAGATTTAATAGGAAACAATTCCTTTTGGGGACCCTCAGGAAATGACTCAAGGCTTGCACGACATCGTTCATCCACCAAGACAAGGCGTAGCAACATTGAAGTTACCCGTTCATTTGGCAACAAGTTTCTACCACGCATCTCTCCCAAAGCCTCCATTGCTCTATCAATTTCATTTTCTCCAAGAAAACCCTGAATGATGATATTAAACGAAATGGAGTCAGGAGAGCAACCCTTATCTTCCATTTGCAAGAGCAATTCGTAGGCCTCTGATAACATCCCATTCTTGCAAAGGCCATTGATCATTATGTTATAGGCCACTATATCAGGGACCAAGCTCCTCTGTGCTAACTCATCAAACTTTTTCCTCGCCTCCTGTAGTTTACCAGCTCTGCACATCCCGTCAATGAGAATGCTGAAAATTTCAATACTGGATTCCATTTCTTTATTTCTAACAGACTCAAACAGATCTATTGCTTCCCCAAGATACCCATTCTTGCATAACCCAGCTAAAATAACAGAATATGCACGTAAATTTGGAGATAGGCCACAAACTTGCATCTCCTTAAATAGTCGTTTAGTGGTTTTAACTCTCCCCATATCGCATAGTGCTCCAACAAGTGTGTTATAAGTCACAGTTGTAGGTTTCAAGCTCTTTTCATGCATTTCCCGAAAGAGACATATAGCATTATCTACCATCTGATGTTTGCAATACCCATTAATCAGCATATTGAAAGTCGTGACGTTGTGCTCTACACCTTTTTCGGCTATCAATTTGAAAATTTTCGCTGCATCATCCAACTGGCCTATCACACAAAACCCGTAGATCAGAGAATTGTACGTATAAATGTTGGGCTCCTTGCCAAGCTGAATCATCATTTCAAATAATTTGTGAGCTTCTCCGACCTTTCCCTTCTTGGATAGACAATCAATTAGTATAGTAAATGTTACAACATCAGGTGAAATACCATGTTCAACCATATGGTTGAAAATTCTTGTAGCTTCTTTCCAGAAATCCAACTGGCAAAAACCATGAATTAAGGAATTATATGTGACTGTGTCTGCTGCGAATCCTCGACTCACCAATTCATTGAAAAAGTTCATAGCTTCCGCTAGCCTACCTAATTTACACAACCCATTAATCAAAGAACTATAGGCTATAAGATCAGGGGTGACGTTTACCTCCTTCATTTCCGAAAACATTTCCAGTGCTTCGGTAATCAACCCATCTTTGCATAGGGAATCAATGATCGCATTATAAGTAAGCACATTTGCCTTGCCATTCCTCATCAACATCTTCCTATGTAGCTCAACAGCAAGACCCGTCTCGCGAATCTTACACAATCCATTAACAAGTATCCCGCACGTGTACGTATTCCCTCCAAGACCCCCCTCAGACATTTTATCGAACACCTTAACAGCATTCATAACGTCGCCCGCCCTGCACATCCCGTGAATCAAAGTACGAACTGTCACCGAATCCGGCACAAAACCATTCTTTAGAATCTGCCCAAACACACCTAATCCACAGTCCACATAACCCAACTGAAAACAACAGTTGATCAAAATATTGAGTGTGTACAAATCAGGTCCAATTCCCGCAAAATGCATCTTTCTGTTTAAAGAAAGCACATCCAAATAGCGATCAAGTTTCGCCATGGACCCGAATAAGTGATTGAATGTGTCGATGGATGGCGTGGGTCGCATTTGAATCAACTTATGAAAGTAGTTAAAGGCATCAGCGACCTTAATTCTATTTGATTTACATTGCTCTTTAACGTAGTATTCAAACCTGTTCTGATGAGACGAGATGATTTTTGTCGGAAATTTGGGTTTTGAGATAGAAATCTGAGATGGGTTTGTAAATTTGGAGGATAAAACAGTGGAAGGACTTGCATTTCTGAGCTGCATATGCTTGAGCAAGGAAAACAATCTCGACCTTTTTCAACATCACAGTTGTATAAAGGCTGAAAATGGAAGGGAAGGAAATGAATGGGAAAAAAAACATTAAGAAGGAAACTTTGAGGGAGGAAAATTGAGAATAATTTTCTTTTACACGGGCGGAAACCGTCTGTTTTCCACCACCGCCCTCGTGGGCTTCAGCTTCAGCGTAAATTTATTGTTATAAATTCTAACCGTACATACATGCAAAATAGTAGCCATGTTTGTTTTTAGATTTTAAATTTTCTATAGACGGTCTCCAATAAATTTTCTTATAGATATTATTCTCATTTCTCTATTTATCTTTCTCTATTAATTATTTAAAATTCCAAAACCAAAATCCCGAAACGAATATTCGGCCATGTTCATTTTGGAATTTTGGATTTTCTCTCTGCTGATGGTCTCCGTTAAATTTTCTCTCAATTATTATTCTTATTTGTTTATCTATCTCTCTCTACTCATTATCTAAAATCCTAAAACCAAAATCCTAAAACGAACATTGTGAGTATATTCACGCAACAAATTAGCTTGATTGAACATGGATAGATGTATCAAAAATTGAATTTTAGATTATAAAAGGGACATTCTGATTTTGTCGATAATTTTAAAGTTAAAACTGTCTATGATCATCCATTTTTATTAAGGTCGTTAAAGCCCACGAATTATTAAACCAAAATTTAAATTTTGATACATCTATCCGATCATGATAATTTGTTGAATAAATATATTATTTCTCGGGTCCTACAAAATGAACAATTTAGATCATTAATTAATGCATGGTAGGCATAATGACGGTGGTGGAAGCCGGCGGAAGGACTTTGATATCAGGAAAATTTACTCTGTTTAATTTTAACCAAATCTGGGAAGGGAATTTTTTTTAAAAATAAAATCCTTCCTTTCCTTCTCGTTTTCCCAAGTTCCAAATAAACCTCCAACATACTTCAATATCAGAGCCAAAAACCAACCAAAGAAGTGCAATTACAGGGTTGTCCTCATACCTGGGAAGTGGGGCCTAAGTCAAGGGATCCATTGTCCCGTACAAGTTTCTTCCAGTAATGGAAGCTTTTACTGCAAGGTTCAATTACAGATTTGGTCACATGGGGTTTACTCATCAGTGTGAAAGGTGTAATGAAATTACAAAGCTAGACATTTAAAAAATGACGGAGAGAGTATTATCTTTGTTGGTGTCAATCAACAAACTAATCACTACCGGACACCTTACTTGCAAAGTAAGATCGTGCTTCAAAGTACTTAGAAAATCCCTAATGACACCTTACATGGGAAGTAACTAGGAGTTATACTCTAAATCACTGCCTGACTCAAAGCACAGGATTGCAGAATTTTGGTTGAAAGGATTTTGAAAAGGGTTCAGTCATTGACAAGCAAACTCCTGTCCTATGGGGGTATATCACAGCTTATCAATGGTGCTCTTTTTGGTATATATAGTCTAGCGAATTCCCTAACTCATTCAATCATAACAACAGGTCTTCTTTGTACGCCTAGGTTTTAGTATCTGGGATTATGTCCGCAACTTGCATTTCATCGCAAACAAACCCCACAATACAGCAGCCGAAGTTTTAAAATCAGGTTTCATTAGGGAAAACTTCACTGATTCTAGTGAACCCAAGCGCAAACATAGCGTACAAGCCTGAGATTTGAAAACAACAAACAAAAATGGTAAGTATCCTACACCACAATAGAAAGATCATACAAAAGAGACAAAAAAAGGACTCTTCCCCATTGACACTTCCACCATAGAAACTCGTAGTTAGTTTAATCGGAGATGGACTTCCTCCTCTTCTTTAACTATATTTTCCCGAATTTTCCTTATTTGAAGGCTGGTCTCAAATCTCTCTCTAGTTTTCACTTTCTTTGCATCCAGGACCAAGAAACTGGAATCGGCAGAGGCCACGTCATCCCCAATGTTTCACAAGGAAACACAAGAAAAAGAGAATTCTGCAAGGAAAAAGAAGGTAATGTTACAGAAGAAGAAATAAGTAACGAAACAGAGCAAATGCATAAATGTTATTTTCAAGTATTTTCAGAAGGTATTCAAAAATCAAGTGAAGGAGCTATTAGAGAATCTCCAACCATGCTCTATATTGCTAAAATAAAGATCCAATTCAATTCAAACTAGCTCTATATTAGTTTCCTATTTTAGAGACTCGAAACTACTAATGGAGACTCTAAAAATTGAGAGATCTGTCTCCATTTTGAAGAAAGGGAAGATTTCAAAACTACCTCTAAACTATCATCCAAATGTCTCATAAACACCTAAACTTCATAGTGTTTCAATTAGACACGTGAAGTTGCCAAACATTTATAAGTTAGGCATGTCAACATCTGCCAAATTGCTTAGGGAAAATGGAGAGATGGCTCCTAATTTGGGAAAAAAAATGGACGTGATAAATGGCCATAAGAACCCCTGAAACTACATTCTCAAGCGCAAACCTGACTCCGACGATTTCAATTTCTCCTATGGCAAAACTCCTCCCCTTTGGCTGCCCGAACAAGATCCGCCATCGCTGAGACAGTTTTCAATATGTTAGCCTGTTAGGTCACTTTTTTATCCTCCATCCAGAAAAAATAAGTGAGTATTTCTCTCATACTTTCAGGCCAGTGCTGAGAATCAACAGAGTATCCCCTCCGCTAATCAAATCGAAATGGTTCGTCTTGCCTCGTTAAGAAGGGTTCAACAGGTAAACAAGTGTAGCTATTACCTCTTGGAAGCACTGCAAATTGCAAAACCCTCCCACTGCATAACATGCTCTCTCCTTTTTCTATTTTAGGATAAGAACACAGGGAAGGGGCATGCCGGGATTGGAACCCTAAGTGGTGAGTGTGTGAGTCCAATGGACTCGAGTAACTTACAGATGAAGAATATTGCGAAGATAAGCTGAAATACCATGTAAATCTTCCAGATGATGGTTCCACTAGACAACATAGTACTAAAATCTTACAGACAAGTACATAACGCTGAGAGCATGTGTCAAACGGAGCTAGTTATGTACGATCATTGATAGAATTAGTTGGGCCTAAGGGTTTATGTTAGGAGCGCCGTAGGCACGGGGTGATTCACTAGTATATATACAGAATGCCTCATGTTATGTACTCCGATTTCAAGACCTTATCTACCTAACTATAGTGCTACCTCCACGGAGAAGGAGCTCGCTACTAGGCTAATAGGTAATACCCCGCATAGCCACCGCTGAAACCCACTCCCCCCCTCTCTGCCTTAACTCCCACCAAAGCCTTCTATAACATCTCTTGACCTCCACCAAAGCTATTCACCAATTTTATCCCCTCACAATTTAGCCACCAAGAAGTCGACAATCACTTTTCTCTACTTCCCTCATAAATCTGTTCGACATTTGAATTCCTGAGATAGCGCCTTCTAACTGTTTGACCAAATTCCTCTACCAACTATGATTCCCGCAAAACAGCAAACCAGGTAGTAAGTGATGCTAGTTAGTAACAAGATACTGTGCAGGCATATGGCTGTCCACAATGAAGGATCCTGCGGAGCTGCGGTCAATATCGACAACAGAGATTGGTCTCTAGACGAAGATACAATGCGAAGTTGGGTCAAATTAATTTTGACCAAGGTTGTCAAATCGCGAATCGAATCAAGTATCAGATTAAGCCTTTTCCGAATCGAGAATCCAATCGAATCGTGAATTGTAATGATTCGGTCCAAATTTCTAAAGTATATTGGAAAATGTATCTATGCACCTATATAGTACTCCCTCCATCCCTTTTTTATAGTCCAGTATTCCATTTTGAGCCGTCCCTCAATAAGTGTCTATTTTGTAAAATTAGTGGGTAAAAGTTTGTGAATTTTCCTTTTTGCCCCTAAAAGTAGATTCAATTTTGAAAAGTTAGTGAGTAAAAATGTAATGATAATGTCTCCATAAAGGGTAAAGAGGGAAAGTGGAGGTAAAAGTTGATGTGAAAGGTGTAATGATGATGTCTTTTTAATAAGTTGGAATTATGAAGCGGGACACTTAAAAAGGGATGGAGTGAGTAATAAAGATACATGGTAAAATTGAGAAATTTATGCTTATATCAATATTGAAGTTTGTTTTCCATCATTAATTGTTGATCAAGTGGTCTAATAGGAAAGACTTGTACATGATACGAAAATAAGTACTACAGTCAAATGAATGTGCTCGCATAGATATTAAAGATTCACTATAGAAATGAAGCTTAGCCTTAACAAAATACAAGTTTGTACTCTAATAGGTTCGAAACTAGTTTCTATGGCAACATTTGTGGGTTAGTCCAAGGCTCTAAGGCCTAAGCCCTTCCCCTGTCTATGATTAAAAGGATACAAGAATTAAAAAGATAGATTTATGAAATTAGCAAAAGTGGATTCATATTAGTCGAATACAGCAATCATGATAAACCTTGATTCACCTATAGATTCATATTGTTTTCACCAGAATCGTGATTTGTACTATCCACCACCAATTTTATGTAAACCTTGATTCACCTCCAGATTCGTATCGTTTTTGCGTGAATCACGAATCGTGCGGTTCTAACAACTATGATTTTGACAGTAACACCACGACATTCTTCATTGATAATCTACCATGGAAACGGACGCACTTTGGCTTCGTCAGATTTGCAACAGTTCGATTTGGTTATCGATGTGTTCATTGCCAGCACGAGGAATCTCATATTCAACACAAAGTTTGTAAGGTACAGGAGTACAGATGAATCCCCTAATGCAATCTAAGCAAATAATGGCTTCACCATTTGAGATTTCAAGATTCAATTTAGTTACACAGAATTTCCTGGTGTAAAGTACCCACACTAAAGTTCTAAACTAAACCAAACCCAAAACTAATCCATCATAATAGCCTAGGGATGCTCAATTACCCAACGTAAAACCAACTGATACATATATGTGTAGTTGCATATGCCACACTGTAATCTTGTTTTTCTTGTTTCTAGAGTTCAAACCAACAACAGTGGTCATGCTGGTTTCGGCATGATGATGCTGGTAATGCTATTTTATGGTTGCTCTTCGAAAAACCAAACTGAGCCTTATGTCCCAATCACTTGAGGTCGGCTACATGAATTCTTTTCCTCCATTGAGCTCTGTCAATGACCACATGTTCACACAAACTTACTATACTCATATCTTTGCGCACTACAGCATCTAATGTCAATTTAGGTCTACTCCTCCCCGTAGCATTGCTACCCAAAGCTATCATATCCGCTCTCTTAACTACTGCATCTCCTGGTCTACAGTAGACATGCCCAAACCACCTTAGCCTATTTTCCCTCAACTTCTCTTTTATGGGTGCTACACCTACCATCTCACGAACCGTTTCATTTCTAATCATGTCTCCTCTAGTTTTACCACATATCCACCTCAACATTCTTATTTCCGCTACACTCATCTTGTTCACCTGTTGTTTCTTAATAGGCCAATATTCTGTCCCGTAAAGCATTGCTGGTCTGATGGCAGTTCCATAGAATTTTCCCTTTAATTTTATGGGTACCCTCTTGTCACACAGTACACCAGTAGCGCTCCTCCACTTAAGCCACCCCACTTGGATTCTATGGGTCACATCATCGGCAATCTCTCCATCTCTACTAATAATTGAGCCTAAGTACCTAAAATGATCACTCTTAGGTATCTCTTGGTCTTGGATCATCACTCTTTCTTCATGCGCACTATTGGTACCACTAAACTTGCACACCAATGATAGGTTGACTTTTATGAGTTTCAACATTTTGTTTGGGCCACCATTTTCCCCAGGTGAAAAAAATAAAAAGAATACCGAAGTTCCTAATAACAAGTATTCAACTTCCCAAGGACAAGCTGTAGTTCAAGTTTCTCAACCAGTTGCATAGACATAGGAAAAGAGGAAAGAGTGATATCTACTTAGAACAAACCTTGCATCCATTCCAGAATAAAAAATGCCTTCTCATAAATGAATTTCTTACTTTGGGCTTATACCTCTCAGCTTCTTTACTCTTAGCCACTCAAACGATAGTGTTTTCCAGATACTTTAAACCTGTCATCGCTGTCGATTCAAACAATAGAAATCAGCTCATACACTATCCAGTACCATATTATTTGCAAGAATATTCTGATAAACAACAATACATATTACAGTCTAAGTAGTGCGAGACGACATTTTTTATGTACAAACAGATAGTTGTACACATACAGACATCTACGCCGAAAACTAAGTTCCTCTATTGGTGCATATATAAGACTGCGCTTAATGAGTTAACTGGTCCCGTCAAATGCACAAACACATTAAACCATTCTTTTGATATATACGATTATTTCATCAGAAAAAGCCATGTGCAACGTCGTGAAGAAGAATATTTTTCAGCAATGAAACCCAACTACACGACAGTTCAACGACAGCTCAAAAAAAAAGGCCACATATATAAGAGTTTTATGTAATAACAGGCTTCAAATAGGAAGATGCTGCTATGGCTTCCAATTTAACAGGATCATGCCAAGAGATCATATCACAACATTCATACATATAACCCGACACACACATCTACAAATAAGAGACCACTAAGGAAAAGATACGAGAGTTTAACATAATAACAGGCAATTCTTTTTTTACCCAAGTATAAATGTAAGTGTACCTTAACAGCTTCACCTTCTTTAATTCCAAGGTTCTCACTAATTGTCTATTCTTCAGCACAAACTTCTTTATCACTTCTTGGGCAAAAGTGGGCAAGGTGTCTAGCCCTCTAGTTGAAATTAAAACAAAAATCAGGAAACAATGCATTTGGCGAAAAAAAACCCATTTCAATGATTTCCTCAAGCAGTAGAAAGGACTTCAAATGTCAAAGAGTTCCCCATCAGTAACATGTAATGGTGTAAGTGACATCATTCCACTGGCAACCAATTTATCGAGCAGGCCGTCCTCACGGGATCTTGCATCATAGCAATGAGATCTTAACGTCAGGACATGACCCTTTGGAAGGAAGCGTAGTGACAAGATCCATTGAATTAGCAAGTGTTTTTGTTCTTGCGAAATGCATCAATAAAGAAATTGTACTCAACAATATCGGGATATAACCCTTTGTTTTCCATCATGTGAAATAAGAACAATGCTTCATCAAAGTGCCCACTTTGGCAAAGCCCTTTCAACAAGAGAGTACAAGTTTTAATGTCGGGAATTAGGTCGGCAGCTTGCATCTCCTTAAGAATTTCTTGGGCAGCAGTATATCTATCTATCTGAATCAGACCCTGCAATATACTTGTGAAAGTAATGATGTCACGTTTCAAACCCCGTAGAGAAATTTCTCGGAAGAGATGCATGGCCTCGTCTGATTTCATGTTTTTGCAAAATCCCTCAATCAAAGTGTTATAGCAAAAAGTGTCAGGATGACGGCCCCTTTCCACCATGGCATTTAACACTCTCATTGATTCATCCATCCGACCTTGCAAACAATATCCATTCATGAGACTAGTGTATGTGACTACATCAGGATCCACACCTCTTGCTATCATGTCTTCAAGTAGCTCCTCCGCTTCCTTTGTCATCCCTTGCTTGCTAAGTCCACTGACCAACACATTAATTGTAAGAACATTTGGTGAAATACCACTATCCAACATTTTTCTTAGCACTCCTTGAGCCTCCTTCCACTTGCCACAATTGGAGAGGCCATGAATCAAAGAACTATAAGTGACGACATCTGGAGGAATACCTTTTCCATTCATTTCTAATAAGAAGTCCATAGCGTCATCCACCTTCCCATCCTTGCAAAGACTGTCAATGATCATGTTATACATGATGGTGTTAGATTTAAACCCTTCTTCTTCCAATATCCTAAACAACCTAACAACCATGCTAGTGTTCCCCATTTTGCGAAAGCCTTTCAACAAGAGTCCACAAGATTTAGCATCGGGAACTAGGCCGGAAGCTTGCATCTTATTAAGAATTTCTCGGGCAGCGGTATGTCTACCTATTTGAACCAGACCCTGCAATATAGTTCTGAAAGTAAAGATGTTACGTTTCAAACCCCGTAGAGGCATTTCTTCGAACAGATGCATGGCCTCGTCTAATTTCATGTTCTCGCAGTATCTCTTGATCAAAATGTTATAGCAATAAGTGTCAGGCTGAAGGTCCCTATCCACCATGGCATTTAACAATCTCATTGCTTCATCCATCTGGCCTTGCAAACTATACCCATCCATTAGAGCAGAGTATGCGACTACATCAGGATCAATACCTCTTGCTATCATGTCTTCAAGTAGCTCCTCTGCTTCCTTTGTCATCCCTTGCTTGCAAAGTGCACTGACCAACACAGTAAACGTATGAACATTTGGCAGAATACCACTACCCAACATTTCTGTTATCATTCCTGTAGCCTCATTCCACTTGCCACAATTGCAGAGGCCACGAATCAAAGATGTATAAGTGACAACATCTGCACGAATACCTTTGCTCTTCATTTCTACTAAGAAGTGGAAGGCGTCGTCCACCATCCCATCCTTGCAAAGACAGTCAATGATCACGCTATATGCCATGGTGTCAGGCTTTACACCTCCCTTTTCCAACTTCTTAAATAACTCCACGGCCTCACCAGTTTTATCTTGTAAGATAAGTCCATGTAACAGATTGGTGAAGGTAACTATGTTAGGCGTGTAACCGTGTTTAAAGATTCTGCCCAAAAGAGAGAACCCAAAGCCAACTCGATTCATGCGACAGTAACAGTTTATCGCACCGTTCAAGGTGCGAAAATTTAGGCGAATGCCTAGTGACTGCAACCTGTTGATATGGGAAATAATCGTGCTGTACTTACCCGCCACCGTAAGAGTCGCCAAAGCTCCACCAATTTCATCAAAGGGTGGCAAAGGCCGCATTTGGTACACACCATCGAGGAACAATTCAGCTGCTCGAACACTATCGGGTCCCAAATGGAGCTGTTTCCTTGACTGTGGCTGGCGTTTTTCTTGACTGATAGAACTAGGTTTTGCAGAGTTAGATCGATAATGAAGGGAACAAGATGGAGAGAGTAGATTACCTTTTCGGTAGTTAGCAGAATCCATGGGACTGCTAAAAGAAAAGGCACCAATCTGAGCCATATCTCTCTCTCTCTCTCTCTCAGGATAGAATTCGGATAAGGATTTTAGTACTACCAATTTTCCCTCGGTAATGACTACTGACATTTGCATTACTTATGGGTTTGGACCTAAGTCACAAAATCGCGTGCACGTGCAAAAATAAGAGCGCGAACATGAAAGTATCTTACAAGTATCCTGCACTATTAAAATCTGTGAGAACGGGAGGGAGTTAAGAGCCTAAATGCAATACAAAAATTAAAAGCGAAAGCACATAAGCATTTTTTCTGTGAGTAAGGTTTGGACTAACAGCCCCTTTGATGATTTTCTATCAAAACAAAAAAAAAAAAATCAAGGAAAAGAGCATTCTCTTCCATATTTGCCTGTTTGGATGGCCAAAGAAGTGAGGGTAGGAATTAGGAACCCTTGTGGAGGGCGAACAAAATTAAATTTCTTAAGAACCATTCTTGTGTTAGTGTCTCTTGTATAAACTTTTTTTCAAATTTAGAATATATATTTTTTATTTTTCTCGTCGAGACTAACGAAGTGATATAAAATTATAACAAAAAAAGAGTAACTAAAAGCTAAACAATACCTTCTTTGTTTAACAAAAATTAATTTAGTCCAAACTGTCTTAGTGATTTCATAATGATGAAAGAGTTGGAGTATCATTTTTTTACCAAATCTCATTATTTTTGTGGGAAATAATGATATTTAAAATGAACGTTGAATTTACACACACTTTTCATCATTTTATCGAAACAAGTGAGAAGACTGTTTTTCTTTGGGAAATTTACACCAACCTCCCTTGAGGTTTCTTACAAATACACTGGGCCCTAACCTTTCAACTAAATACACCAGCCTCCTTTGAATTCGAATAACGTATAGATCAGTCAGATCCACTCTGTTCAGTTGCAAGCGTCCATGGCATCTTTTTCCGTAATGCAAGATGTGCCACGCTAGTTTTCACACACTTGTACATAGGGTGAGGTAACCGAAGAAGTATTGACAAAAAATATCAAACCTTAAGGCATCTCTAGATGATTTTTGCAAATCATTAGGGTCAGAAGTTACTGAACAAAAATAATTGGCAAATATTTTGTGTGTTTTGGAGCTCTAGTGCTTCACCTGAAGTGTTGCTACAGGCGGGTCAGAAGATTATTGCGCCACAACCTCTACGTAATAGGCCGGGGCGGGGGGGTGGGTTTGTGGGTCAACATGCACGCACATATATATATTTTTATCGTATTTTAACTCACACTACGGCACAGCTTAACAATACTACTACAACACACATTCACTTCCTAAATTTACACTCCCAACATATTACATTGGCAACCATTTTGTACACTTTTTGTCCTACAACAAACACTAAAACACATACACCACTAGAGATGCCCTTATGTCCATGGCATCTTTGTCGTATCTGATAAGTAATTATTTTCGGGGCTTTCAATTTAAAAATAACAAATCTAATCAAAAGCTCTCAAGTTCAAAGCATACCAAGAACCAAACGGAGAGCAGTAACCGGATTGCTATACTTCTCACTTTATGCAACTCAAATAAAGTTCAAATAGAGCCCGTGACTAAATTAGGGCTTTACATACTAGCACATGCCCGTGCCTAAAAGCATGTCTCAAAAGTTTCGTGGCGACGACGACTTCACCGTTCATCAACACAATCTGATGAAGGGCCAGCTTCAATCCTCAGAACAAGAAATCAGATCTCTGCGTAAGCGAAAAGAGGGTGTCTATCGGCGGAAAACAGGCCATCATAAACGACGATCATTATTCTCTCTGTTGTGAAAGGATGAATCGAATTGTGACCGAGCCGAATTGTGACCGAACTGTGAAGCGCCGGATTTTATCCTCCAGTATGACAAGCCGAAATCAGGACGTGAGGCTCACCCACGGCGCGCAAGAGAAATTGGGGTGAAACTCTGGCGGCGGAAACGGGGAACACAACTGCAAAGATTGACAAAATGGGAAATTCAATATGTTGGTGAAAATGTGCTGATACAGACAAACACTTTGAATGGCAACGCAATTTATTTACCAGGCAAAAATACACATTAAAACTCAAAGTAATTCCGAGATAGAACCAATATTGTGGAGAAAGCACGAGTGCTGATCAAACAGTGAACGCCCAGAATTCACAGCATCAAACACGGAACTTAAAGATTAAAAGCAAGCACGAGTGCTGATCATAAATAAAAAGGAATTAATATGGAAGTCAATTAAGGCACAGCCGCACAGGCATGTCAAAGAATGGATTCACCTCAAATTTCCAAGATTGTGGAGAAAGCAGCTTCAAATGGGAAAGATTCTTCTGAAGATGCTTAAAAATAAATCGAAAATATGGATGAAACCATAAGGCTATGGTAGTTCGCATACTTTATCCAACGATTAAAAAGCAATTGAATTTTACAGGAATACACATTCACATATATCATCAGCAAATGGTCCAAGACTGCTCGCTACCTAAATTTTTGAAGCATAAAACCAAACACTAACCCAAAACCCCGCGTCATGGAATGTCTTCAAGGAAAAACCGTATGAACCTATAGGACAACTAGGGGAAACCGATCCACTCAAACTAACCACTGGTCCACTACGAGAAACGACACACATTGATAACTTGGCAAAGTTGAAACTGATCAAAGGTATAGAAGAACAATCCTAAAGCTTCAGACTAATCAGATTTATGGAAGAATCCTAAATGACTTCAGTTTGCATTATGACTGGACCATGAGGGCAAAGTCCAAAAGACAGCAATGTTATGCTTCAGCTATATTACCAGAGCCGCCAACAGTAATGTTATGCTTAAATAATTGTCATCACAGACCATAAACATAGCGTTAAAGCTATCCTGGAATTTCAAAAGCACAAACGTAAAAAAGTAGAGTAAAATGCAAAAAAAAAAAAAAAAGAAGTGTAAACAAAAAAGAAAAAGGAGAAACCTACAAGAATCTTCAAAAAAAAGGGTGATAGACGAAAATTACTCGCCCTATGCATAAAAGAGGGATGAATCTGACATCAACAGATAAAGAAGGTAAAATCTACCTGAATTCCTAGAAACTGCAACTTGTTAAAATGAGAAAGAATCGTGTTGTACTTACCCGCTATCTAACATTTGCTAACCTTATTGACATGAAAAATGGGTGGCAGAGGTAGCATTTGGCGCATCAGATTGAGGAACATTCAGCAACTAAGATTATCTTCTCGACTTGGGCTGGTGCTTTGTTGACTGATGATGGTTGCACAAGGAGTAGAACTAGGGTTTGTAGAATCAGAAAGAGAATGAAGGGCAAAAGATGGGGTGGAGACACAAGATTACCTTTTCAGTAAATTAGCAGCTTCCAGAGGAAAAGTAACAATCTCTCTCTCTCTCTCTCTCTCTCTCTCTCTCTCTCTCTCTCTCTCTCTCTCTCTCTCTCTCTCTCTCTCTCTCTCTCATGTTTTCCTCTTTCGAACCACATGAGACAATTTATCTTCCAAAAAAAATCCAGACGAGAGAATTTGGATGACGATAGACTTAAGAGCATCACTAGTCACCACATGAGACGATTCATCTTCCAAAAAAAACCCAGATGAGAGAATTTGAATGACGATAAGACTTAAGAGCATCACTAGTCACCACATGAGACAATTCATCGTCCAAAAAAAAAAAAACCAGAGGAGAGAATTTGGATGAGGATAAGAGCATCTCTAGTCGTGTACACAACTTTCGAAGAAGTACCACTATTCAAATTTTCCCTTAACATTCTTGTGATCGTAATTTCACCCAAATCTGATGGGTACCCGAAATGATCAGCCCCTACAGAGTTTCAAACTTTCCCCAACTGTCAGGCGTTTTTAGCTTTGAAATCAAAATACCCATTTGGTTTCGCTTTGGGTTTGCCAGTACCCACGCTAAACTATAACCAAACCCGAAACTAATCCATCATAATAGCCTAGGGATACTTAATTACCCAATATAAAACAAACTTATACCTGTATACGCACGGCACATTGTTATTACCTTTTCTAGTTTCTAGAGAACCAAAGGTGGTGGTGATGTTGGCTTCGGCACGATGATGCCGGTAATGCTGTTTTATGGGAAGACCTTACGCCAGGTTGATTTTTTTTGAGTTTCAACAGTTTTTCGTCGTCTTCTTCCTCTGTTCAATCATGGAACTAAATGTTGGGGCTACCGTACGGTTCAGGTAAAAACCAAATGCATTACAGTTTGATCATTGTAAAGTTGTACCAGTTGGGTATCGATTCGGATTGTATGCAAATAAACACTTATGCTGCAAAATGTTAATTTGAAAACTGCACCCTAATAAATAAGTAAATACAGTAACAGTACATCGCACCGTTCAAGGTGCGAAATTTTAGGTGAATACCTAGTGACTACAACTTGTTAAAATGCGAAATAGTGGTGCTGTACTTGCCTGCCGCCGTAATGGTCGCTAACGCTCCACCAATTTCATGAATGGATGGCAGAGGTCGCATTTGGGTTATCCCATCGAGGAAAAATTCAGCTTCTCGGAGGCTATCGGGTCCCTCATGGCTCTGTTTCCTTGACCGTGGCTGGTGTTTTTGACTGATAGAACTAGGGTTTCTCGAGTTGGATTGATTATGAAGGGAACACGATGGAGGAAGAAGATTGCCTTTTCGTTTTTTAGCAGATTCCATGAGACTGCTAAAAGAAAAAGAATCAATCTGAGCCATCTTCTTCTTCTGCTTCTTCTTCTTCTTCTTCTCTTTCTCTCTCTCTCTCTCTCTCTCTCTTGTTCTCGAATTGAAGGAAAGAATTGACGATAATTTGTGTGGGATTTATTGATTTTTCCCGCTTACTTGATCCAATTAAATTACGGGGTTGTCAAGTAATTGAAATATCTTTGGCTCTTAGCTCTGCATTTACGCTCGCGATCTCAGTTTTCGCACTTTCAATTTTTAAGGATTTGAAAGATTTTCGAAACATGTTTTCGGGCTCGTACTCTCGCTCCTGTACCTCTGTGCATTATGTGACCCAGGCTTGCACTCAAACTAATCCCCTCTTTAATGGTTTGAAATGTCGTTTATTTTACTAGTAATATTTCTTCCTCTCTCTCTCTTTTTTTTCTTTCTTTCAGGTCTACATTATAACTCCACACCCTTTTAAAAAAAATTACATATAATTCCAACATTCCAAGTATTGGCTCTATTTACATGCAATAATTTGTTTTTCCGATCATCGATCCATTGAAAACAATACTTAAAAAGGATTTTAAAAGTAATTGAAAAGGTAAAGGGAATTGATATTCGCGCTCCAAGATTTACAGCAGACGCTCCACCTTTTTGTTTTTACACTGTGATGTTGCCAGCAACATCACAAAAAGTGGAGCGCCTGCAGTAAATCTTGGAACGCGAAAATCAGTTCCCAAGGTAAAAAGTTGTATAGTTGCAACTTGGATATCAATTTGGCCACTAGAAAATTTATCCGGATATTAACTTCAAAGCTCTAAATTAGTCAAAATACGCTTAAGTTTTCCTGAACATCTAATTGTTAAAAAATCCCAATGATAAGAGACTGGGATATATAGATTCTGCATCCATATCCAATTCCATTGAGAATAAAACTGAGTCGCTTCCGGCTTGGCTCGTAGCTCCGCGCCTCCCACTCGAACTGGTAGAGGAACCTCCCACCCAAAGGCAGAAAGATAAATTAGATTTGTATACATCATTTTCCCGTGCTTCAATAGTTCACCTTCAAAATTTCTTGCCAAAGACATTACACAATAACATGGAAAATGATATAGTTTCATTGCTCTTGCCATTATTCCAACAAAAGCTCCCTCCGCAACTCTAAATACAGCTTAAAAGTAAGTTCAATTTTAAATGTACGGTTTGGGCCAAAATCACTTCGACTCGACTCATCGTTTGATTCAATCGTAGTTACAGAAGATGATTGCTGTTTGAGAACTCCACAACCACAATCCCATACATGATACATGCTTGGGCAGGAGTATATGAAAACCTTCTACCTCAGATTCCAAACGTCTATACAAGCACCATATTTGTATAAGAACATGTAAGTATTAAATAAACTTCTCAGGCTATTCCGACATATGAGCCTTCAATCTCAGCATTTTGACTTGGCCTGCTTTCTCTTCAATTGAAAAGAATACTTCCACGCCAACCATGCTCGCCTTTTGGTTTAGAAACCGAGCAAAGTTTGCTTGTAAGTGAGAGCCGACACAAAGCTTTCACCAACATGCTCCCAGAAACCTCAATTTTGCATGTCACTTACCTGCAAACATAACCTCAGGACGTCACCCTCGGAGGAAAAACATTAGAAAGATCTCTTGGAGTATCCACTATTAAGTGCTCCACTGGTGCAATATGGTCTGAAAAATAAGCGGTCGCTGCTTTATTAATATGGTTGGTAATAGGATCATTTCTCGTAATTTTGTCACTTAGGGTTTCGAATAGAGATAAGTTTGACTCTAATTGTTTTGACGAAAAAAAAGGTGAAACCCAAAGTTGCTTGGAGGATACCGCCATGTACTGCTGCCCTCACTCTAACCGCCCTTGTCCTATCCTCCTTGTGGGTTCAATACCCCTAGTAGTTCTAGGGTTCTCACCTCCCTTCCTGCCTCTTCTCCCCACGGTTACAAGGGCCCCTAGTAGACTTCAGGTTTCTCCCTTTTCTCCTTCTTCTATTATCACTTCATTATGCATGTGTTCCACTGTAGAACTGTACTCAGTTTAATGAAATACATGATGCAGGTTTGTTTGTAGTGCTGTCAGTTTTTCACATTACATATCCATCCCAGGAAGAGAAATGTGAATATATAAAACCTTGCTTTCAATAGAAATTAAATTAGTAGCCAAACTCCAAATGCAGGTAATTTTGATGCAGCAGCTAATGAATTTTATCATGGAGATCTATTCAGACATGATATTTTTCTCTTCTTCTTTTCATTTTGGGAAAAGAAGTGCCTTCTTATGCTCCATCATTCTCCCTGCAATATATAAGAGATTTTTCAACTCCACAACAGACCTTCAAAAAACGAAGAAATTAGAAATCCGCCCACGTTTCCATACCCTACCCAACATGTTTTGAAGGATTACAAAAGATCTTGTTAAGAGTTTCTGTGAAATTTTAATCTTAAGTTTGTTGTCTACATTATTACTGCATATGACTTTAGGCAATTTTGTGTTTCACGTGTATAACATTTTGTTGCAAGTTGGCAAAATGATCCGCGCATCAAAAGAATAACATTTTGGTGCTCCGACACTCGCAACACAAGAATAAACACATCAGATATACATGTAAAATTTCTTGTTATCTTAAAAGCTTAAGCTAACAGTAATGCAAACATAAGAAATGGGCCAACAATGTGTATCTATCTATCAACCAAAAAAAGGAGGCATGTCACATCCAGCTTGTCGATTCACAGCTAAGCAAATGACATGTTTTCCGAGTGTTATGCCTAGTGCTTCCTATTGTTGATCAAGTCAGCTACTGCTATCTGCATTTCACTGAGAAGCACGAACTCATGTACCCGCTTCACGTATCTCTGTCCGGCGCGTGTCAATCATGGACACGACACGACACTCTAGAAACACCTGTCTATGTGTCTAATGTTTTTATTCTATTTCTTTTACTCGGACACATTGTGGATTCTCTAGGACACGTTGAGGATACTCTTTGGGCATGCTAAGGACACATTAGGAGGTTACAATGTAATTTTTCTACCTCTGCCCAAGTGCAAAGTTCCGTAGATGTATAGTTCATGTAAAGCTATGTACGGATTGTTAATTTGTATCCTCGTAGTATTAATCTTAATTAAATAGAGATAATATTTTCCAACTTTTGAATGAATTCATTCAATACATACTACAACATTAGTGTACATCATATTAGATGTGTTGCCAACATGTCCGAGTCCTAGTTCTTTTATAAAATGATGTATCCGTGTCCGTGTTCGTGCTTCTTAGCTTAGGCCTTTCAAATGGAGCAACGTGATACCTAAACTTCCAAAATCTAAATCATCATAACAGCAGAAGCCAATATATCCCTAGTGCGCCGTTGAAGAGCAATAGACTAGCCTGAAAACACAAAATCTTACGCAGAGAATTACTTTTGCCATCAAATTATGTCCATCAGTGATGGGTCAAGACTCAAGACCTTTGTCCACTGTATGGAATTAAGCATTGGCACAAACTTCATCATCACTTATTGAGGGCCATCTAGTCCTTTAGTTGATTAAATCCACAGTCAAGGAAACAGTAGATACATTTTGGCAGAACCCCACCTTCCAATCATTTCCTCAGGGAGTAAAAAGGCCTCAAAGGACTTCACACGTCTAAGAAATCCCTGAGTGCTAACGTGTAAGAGACATCATTCCGCAGGCAACTTCATCAAGGAGGCTGTGACGGGGTGGGAGTAGCCGGGACTGAGAGCTGGGTGGTTTAGTTTCCACTTCTTTATATCCTGCTTGTTAGCATCCCAATGCCAAAAATATTCATGATGCTCATTAGCTTTTCAATGGCTTCTCTTTCGTTACTGGGTATGAGTGGTTTTGCTTCCTCAAAACTCAAAAGACATTGAATTATATCAATGAGGTCCTATCATCAGGACAGGACCCTTTGGAAGGCAGTATAGTGAAAAGACCCCTTGCATTATCAAGTGTTTTATTCTTGCAATACGGATCAACAAGGGCATTGTACTTAAAAATGTCAAGCCCTAAACCCCTTTTTCCATCATGTGAAATAAGAACATTGCTTCATCAATATGCCCACTTTGGCAAAGGCCGTCCAACAGGAGACCACAAGTTTTAGGATCAGGAATTCGACGAGCAGCTTGCATCTCATTAAGAATTTCTTGAGCAGCAGTATATCTACCTATCTGAACCAAACCCTGCAATATAGTAGTGAGAGTAACAATGTCACGTTTCAAACCCCGTAAAGGAATTTCTTGGAAGAGATGCACGGCCTCGTCTAATTTCATGTTCTTGCAATATCCCTTAATCAAAATGTTATAGAAATGAGTAATAGGATGAATGCCCCTATCCACCATGGCACTTAACAATCTCATTGCTTCGTGCATCCAGCCTTGCAAACCATATCCCGCCATGAGAATATTGTATGTGACTACATCAGGATCAACACCTCTTTGCTATCATGCCTTCAAGTAGCTCCTCCACTTCCTTGGTCATCCCTTGCTTGCTAAGTGCACTGACCAAAACATTAAACGTACAACATCTGGTGAAATGCCACTATCCTCCATTTCTCTTAGCATTCCTGTAGCCTCCTTCCACTTTACATGTTTGCATAGGCCATCAATCAAAGAGTTATAAGTGACAACATTTGCACGAATGCCTTCGCTATTCATTTCTACTAAGAAGTTGACACCATCATCCACCATCCCATCCTTGCAAAGACGGTCAATGATCATGCTATATATCATTGTGTTAGGTTTTAAACCTCCATCTTCTACTATCCTCAGAAAACTAATAGCCGCTCCCTTCTTTCCCATTTTGCAAAGCCTGTATATAAACGATCCATACCTCCACACATCGGGTTTGATTTCGCCTTTTTTGACTATTTTTTCAAAAAAACTCCACAGCCTCAATAGTTTTATCATGTACAATAAGTCCATTTAACAGATTGTCGAAGATAACTTCATTAGGTGTATAACCGCGTTTGAAGATGCTGCCTAAAAGAGAGAACCCAAAGCCAACTTGATTCACGCAACAGTAGCAGTTAATTGGGATGTTGAATGTGTACAAATCTAGCTCAATGTCTTTTAATTGCAACTCATTGAAATGGCGTCCGGCTATGATGCTCCCATTAAAAACCGCTGGTTTTGGGAGCATGATACTTTCATCAAACCTGAACCGTAGGATGTGATTCTTTTAATCCTGGCCATTCATCAAATCCCCCGAATGTAATTCATCTCTCTCCTCTCTTTCTCTCACTACCTCCTATTCCGGTTGCATCATGTCCGAGTAAAAAAAAAAAAAAAGTTGCATTACAGGTAAAAATTTTGAGCCCTAATTCACTGTCGCCGCTCTCTCCTCGTCTCTTTCTCTCGTTAATCATCATCTGCCTCTCCGATGCCTCCATAGCCGGACGCCTCCACCTCCACAGCTCTAAATGCGTCTATCTCTCTCCCCTCTGCACAGTCGACGAAAACCCTCACCACTCTTCCACCTCTATACCTCCATAGCCCCTAAACAAACAAACAACGACGAACCCTCTTTCGTCCTCAACAGTCGGTCACAATGAAAAGCCCTCTCCATTGTGCGAGGTATTTCTCTCTCTCACTCTCTCAAACACACAGCTACCACTACAATACACAAACACCCCTGTACATAGGGTTTTGTGGGTTCTCTGGAACATCCGGGAGTATGGAACAGAAAACCACACCTCTGCCTCCTTCTTCTTTTGACAATATTTTTTTTTTGTTGCTAAGCTTTGACGTGGGTTTGTTGGCTTGTTTTGTTTTAACGTGGATTTGTGGGTTCTTCTACGAACTGATTTGTATTATTTTAGTTGAAAAACTAGATCTGTACATGATTGGCTCAAGTTTCGACACGTTTCATTATAGTCTGTAATTGAAAATTTCAATTGTTTAGTTTGTTTGACCTGGGGTTGTGGATTTTGCTTTATTTAATCATTATACCTCAGGAGTGTTTTTTGGTTTGCTCTTTAGATAGTGATTGAATAATGTAAAGAGAACAATGTGGGGATAATGGCAGACATGAGGGTCCCCCAAGTTTGATCACATGTTTTGGTGTTTTAATTTGGCTGACAGGAGTGTTTTCCTTTCTGCAATGCCCAAATTCTAATATGCACCAATCACTATCATCATCATAAGAATATATGATTGTAGGTCATCTTGATTGTGCATCTTATCATAGTTAATTAGTCAATGCACAAGTTTGAGAATCGATGGCCCCATCAGTTGTATATATTATGGACTAAACCACCTCACATTGAAATATCGCCTAGGATTTTAAAGCTGTGTGCCGGCCCTTAAAATAAGACCAAACGTTGTAGATATTATCGACTAAATTTTTAATTAAATCATTCATGAATAACAAAAATGGTCAATGCATAGTTACGCCAATTTTGAATTACAAAAATGTTTTTTTCTCTCTATGTGACATACTAATCAAAGCCCATTTTTACACACGTCAAAGAAAATGGCCGTTTTTTAGAGAATGAGGTTTTTTTTTTAGGTTTTTTGCGTGCTGTGGAACTTTTATGAAGACCAATGACTAATGGAGCAGACCATAGATCATTTAGATTGGGAAATTTCCTCTACCAAAGGCCATGGGACAAAATGTTGAAGATATTGGGTAGTTTCAAGTTAATTTCTCGATAATTGATACTCCCTCTGTCCCATAATATTTGTCCGATCCGCAAAACAAGGACTATAAAATAATGTATTTCTTTCGAGAAAAAATTCAAATTTTTTTCATAAGTTAAAAGAAGTCGTCAAGATCTAGTAAATTGTTGAATTTTTTTCTAACTTTTCTTACAAAAATTGTATTATTTTTACGCCTCCGTTGTGCGGACCGGACAAATATTATGGGATGGAGGGAGTATGTTTAATGATCGACATGGCCAATGATAGAACAAAATGCTGTTTTGAAATCACACTTTACTGATATTGTCAAGTATGTACATATATGTGTTCTGTTTCTGCAAAACAGAATTGGCTATAGATGTTGGAAGTCAATGGTCAAGTTATGTACTTGCATTTATTTCTTTTGGAAAATATTTCAGTAGTGTGGACAATTTGATGCTCATTTTGAATGAAAGCTATTGTGCTTTGAGCTCAATGTTAGCCATGTGCGGCACTAATGATTTGTTTGTTGTGCCTCTAATTTTTGGAGCCAGCATGGAGAAAGAATGGGCATTGTTCATCGACTCATGTTACTCTTTGTAGTGTATTCGACTGTATCCTGTCATAATCTGTCTGCTATTGTAAAATCACCCTTTCTTTCGTCATCCATGCATAAAATCTGTCTACTACAGTAAAATATGTATGTTACTCTTTGAAGTTGAAGCAATTGAATTCCAATTAAGTCGAAATAAAAAGAACTAGATCTGCGGTGTTAGGAAACAAAACAAAGTGTGTGGTTTCTATTTTGATAGGCTGTTATCATGTTGTGGAACTCTTTTGAAGTTGATTGATTGATTATCGATAATGGAGCGGACGCAAGATGCTACATAATTTCCTTCCTGTTAGAAGGGTTCCTTTTAAAGATCTGCAAGTTATCGTCTCTGCTATCAATTTGCTTTTATGATCATGGTAAATTTGCCATCATGGTTTCGTTAATTGCCCCTCCATTGGGATGGGGACCATAGGGTAATATTGAAAGCATTGTACATATGTATTCAATCTTGCTTTTCATGAACTAACTATGGCCATCATGGTACTTGCCCACTTATTTAAGGATATGTATTCGTACTGCATTAGAAGTTTGAACGATAGTATGTAGCTAAAGCAATGTGTAAGTGCTCCTTTATGTTTGTTTGTAGAGTTATGCTCTCAATGGTGGTATTAATTTCTGCACTTGGGTAAAGTATTATGGTGGATCTAGTCGATACACAGGGATACTCGAATCCATGGAACGGGTGTACATCCCAATCAATGATAACATTCATTGGTTTATGAGTGTTGTAAACTTCAAACATGCAAATGTATATGTACTTGATTCATTACCTTCTCTGAGCAAACCCAAAGTACAGAACGAGAAGGTCCTGCATGTGCTTGAATATTTGGATGATGTAATTCAACACTTGGGGAATAATGGATGTGTCATGAAAGCCCATAAGCTACCAATTAAAAGACTGAAATGGCTTCCAGTTCAAGAACCAGGTAGCGATGATTGTGGTGTGCACACTGCCAAGTACTTTGATTTGGAGCAATTTAATGAAGGAAGAAGCAGCTAAGGTATAAAATTAGTCTTTTATTCATCATACAGTTACAATTATTTCTAATCTTTGGTTATTTTGTTAAATGTAGTTGAGATTCAGTTCTGTAGAGGGTAGGAACAACTTGATTTTGGACTTGATCCTTTGTGGCGAGAATGTAATCAGGAATGAAGTCATCCGAAAGGCTTAAGAAAAATACCGCAACACTAGAAGGATAATTTGATACCAAGTGTAGTTCTTTTTTATGACAATGTAGTTAAAATTCAGTTATGGAGACTAACAATGATATGGCAAATGCTGCCTTTTTGTAAACTTGATGATATGGCAAAATTCAATCATGTTGTAAACTTGATGAATGTGATGTGCCTTTGTGGCTTTTGTTGTAAACTTGATATGGCAAATACTGCCTTCTTTGACTTCTTTTATTTTACTGCTTCTCAGTTTCCTGCTGTTAGTTATGGCTGTGATATTACCTTGCTGTTGCTGCAGCTGACTGTTATCTCATGGCAGCAGTTGGTGCTTTCAGTTTAGATCATTCTATTGTTCTGTTGATATTGTAATGGTAACAGCTCGCTCTAATGGTAGCAGCTGACTGTTATGCTCCTTGTTTGCTGTTATTGTCTTATCAAATGGCCAGTTGTTATGGTGATCTATTCTGTTATGGGACTATTCTAGACAGTTTTCTGTTTCTGCTGCTATTTCTTTTGCTAATCCTTTGGGTAATCTGTTGGATGACTGTTTTGCTATTGAACTGTTGCTGTTGTCTAGGTGTTGTGCTGCTAGCTACTATGCTCCTACGGCTGCCTTCTGTTCTGTTATGAGTGCTGTTTGCTATTGAACTGATGTTGGCTGCTATGCTCCTATAGCTGCTGCATTTAGGATTGTTTCTATTTGATGGTAGCCAAGATGGTAACCACAGCAGCAATCTGATGTACAACAATGGTGTTCAGGTGTTTTGAATTTAGTCCACCAAATGGTTTAAGTTTTGGTACAAGCTATGTATAAGCTTTGGTTTAAGTTATGTATTCGGTTATGTCTGCTACCCATGTCACTTTTGTACCAGATTGTTTGGTGTGCCATGAACAGATTGTTATGCTCTCAATAATCGTACTTACAAAAATTTGGGCGCACTTCTCATTTCCATAGCATCACTTACCATTTATACAGGGTGTACTTACTAAAATTTGAAAATTCTTACCATTTCAATAACCGTACTTACAAAAATCTGGACGTACTTCTCATTTTCATAGCATTACTTACCATTTATACAGGGTGTGCTTACTAAAATTTGGGCTTACTTCTCATTTTCATAGCATTACTTACTATTTATACAGGGTGTGCTCACTAAAATTCGGAAATTCTTACTATTTCAATAATCATACTTACAAAAATCTGGACGTACTTCTCATTTCTATAGCATTACTTACAATTTATACAGGGTGTCTTTACTAAAATCTGGAGATTCTTACCATCTCAATAACTTACAGAAATCTGGGCATACTTCTCATTGCCAAAGTAATACTTACCATATAAATAGGGTATGCTTGCTAAAATCTGGGCATTGTTACCATTTCAATAATCGTACTCACTGCCTTACCATGACTACAAATAAGTTCTTGTCCAGATCATTGCCTTAATTTTATTGAATTAAAAGATTACAATAAAGTTCTTGTCCCTACTCAATGCCTTAATACAAAATAAATGTTACATTTATCCTTCACAATCCTTGTCCGAAATCATCTTCCCATCCTCCAACGTTGCTGCCATGGAACTGGGTGATGAGCACCCAATATTATAGATATTTGGTGCGACTAGTCCAATTTTATGTTGTTTTTAACTTGCATTTATCTAGCTTTTATTTGATACTGCACGTAAGGTGTGTTTTTAGTGTTTTCAGGTAAAACGTGCAAATAAGGCGCATTTCAACACCATGGATGGCCCAAGTGCTTTCAAGTACCCGAAGACCCTGTCGGCCCCTTAAAATCTATCTAAGTATGGAAAAATGACTTTCTGGAAAAGTATCGATTTTGGAGATTAAAAATGGCGATAATTGATTCTTGAATTTTTCTAAGAGTAACTACAAAGTTACAAGATTTTATTTGAAGAGCAAGGTCATGTTTTGATCCATTTTCTCTTGAGAAAAATGTGCAGTTTTTCATTTTACACTAAAAGTGGGGGGTTGACATTTTGATTTAATTAGAATCTTGAAATTCTGGTAATGCCATTGTTTTCAAATTGGGGGGGGGGGTACTTTCTTATTTTCATTAAATAAATTAAAGTAAAGAAAAGGTAAAAGAAAGGTTTAAAATGTAGTCTTTACTTAAGTTTAGAGAATGAAAATAAGGTGTTGTGAAGCTGTGGAAACTGCTGGAAGCCGTCGGGTGCCAAGTTTTGAAGGCTGGCCTGAAGACTGGAGATCACCTCCCCGTATCGATACAACTTTATTCTGTATCGATACGCGTTAGCTTCGTGGGAAGGCAGGTTTTGTTGTATCGATATGGCCTTAACCTGTATCGATACGGGATCACTACAGGGAAATACCCTTTTCAACTTAGCAGCGTGATATCGATACTTTGCTTAATCAGTATCAATACCACGAGCTTTCGGCCAGATATTTGCTGCTTTTTGGACCTTCCATTTATGGAATAGTTGCTACTTTTGATATGTTTATAGGATATTTGTTGGGAGAGAAGTTGAGTTGTATAAATACCCTTCTCTCTCACTTTAGTTAAAAATCTACTTTATGCTCTAGGTTAGTTTTCTTTCTAGTCTTTTTGCCATTGTTGTTCTTAGTTTCAAGCTTCAATACTTGTAAGTTTAATTCCTAGTTTGATGTTTTCTCGTTTATTAATGTTGTAGCTACGGACTAGATTCTCCTTAATACCAAGTTTATTTTCGTTTCTATCGGTTAAACATGTTTTCCAATTTTAGCATGCTTTCTAGTCTTTTAGCTATGTGTGAGTAGTTGATAAGGCTTGGCCATGGGGGAATAACACCTTGTGATTTAGGTTAATTTTGCTCTTCTCAACTTAAGACTTGAGGTTTGGTTTGTAAATGTGCGTGGTTCACCTTTTATGTAACAAAACTTGTCGATGTTAACCTCCGGTGATCATATGCTTGCTCATATGGTTCCGTGAGCTATGTCTCACCTCGTGTTTGTCAAAAGAACCAAAAAACTTGCTCGCTTTCCAAACCATGCTTCTAGTTCTTGACCTTGATATTTAGTTTGAATGCAAGTCTTGGCGTTGTTAATCTCCGGTGATCATGTGCTCGCTCACATGGTTCTGGGAGCGATGTCACGCCTTGTGTTAAGCTTGTTGTTTAAACTCTATATCAAGTCTAACTATTTTCATAGCTAAATCTTCCGGTTGATAGCCTATGCCGTGCGTTTCAACCGTGTTTTTGTTGAGAATTGTTAGATGACTTAAGTTATGGGCGTTAGTAACTCCATTGCCTTGCCGCCTTTAATTCTTAGTTAAAACTCATTTCTAGTCTTTTCCATAAGAGTGTTTCTCCACCTTTCAAAGGAAAACCAAAAGTTGGCCGTCTAAACGCCACAAACCCTTACACCTACAATCCGAACAAGCTATATTCGAGTTCCCTGTGGATCGACTCCGACTTCCTCGCTATACTATGCAAATCTTTAGTTGTAGTCCGGTTAATAAATAATTGAATTTGACGGCCGTTTGGTAAATTTCAACGACTACTGAATGGGCTCATCACTGGGCTTGCACACTTTCGGAATTTCTTGACCAGTTAGCAGTTTACAAAGTTCAAGTTTGAAAATTAGTGAATGGACAAATAAATAATAGCCTATCAACTAACTAGATAGTAAGAGGCTTACCAAATTAGGGTTGACATTGGATTCACAACTATTGGTTGTGTAATCAGTGTGCATAAACGATGGGTGATATATCAATGAGTCTCGCCTAGTAAATGATTGTTGGTGAATAACGCTCACATCTGATTCATATGTGTCTTCATCCTCATTCATGTTTCCCACATTATCTCCATGCACTAATTTGGGGCATTTGGTTCTTATGTAACCAGGTTCTCTACAATTGCCACATTTTCTTGTTTTCGGGATGAAGTCTTTGACCAAATTATGGGTCCTTTTACCTTTGATAATGACTGGGTCGCCAACACCAAAATGCATAGATGTCCCCTCAACATTGTCGTTTTGTCTCATGTTTCTTTGCTTTTCCTCAACATGTAACACATAGAGCTCCCTCATTCTGGATGTTAACTTGGTGATTTCTTCTTTAGTCTCATTGTATCCCTTCGTTATGTGTGAAGCATAATAACACATTTCGACACATGCGTTTGACAATGCCCCAAACCTTGTCGTTTGCGTGACCCATTCTGGCATTGGTGTGCTGCCATGTAGGGGGAAGGATTTCGCCGTTTTTGTCCACCTTTGTAAGATCAAACAAGAGGAAATTTCTCTCATATGCTCCATTTTCATGACTGAGATCATATGCTGACTTGGAAACCCAATTGACTCAAATTTCAAGCAAGAGCATTTCATGATGCCATCATTCGGCTGATAGTTGACACTCCACATGGCGTCCAACTGTTGGTATCGAGATAAGTAGTAAACCCGAAAATCTTCAAGCTCAACTTTATCCACCTTAAACAATGATTGCTCTTTCTTAATTTCTTTGAGAAACTTGTTAAATATGTCCCGAGTATATGCATTAGCCGCATGATCATTTTCAATTCGTTTCATGCATGTAGAAAGAACCGGAGTACTATTCACACTTTCAACTTGTACCTTAGCCTCGTTATGACGAAATTTTGCAAGAGCCCAATCAAATGCTTGTACAAATTCAAAAAGCTTGAGACGTAGTTATAAGAATCGATTCATGTATGCATTCATTCCCTCAACACGTTGTGTGCTTTTTGCACCCGCAAAAAAAATACTTTCCAGGTATGCCTCTGCCCATAAGGTCTTCTTTTTATAAACATCTACCGTCCATTGATTTTGGTGAAGGCTATAGTCATCCAAAAGATTCTTCCATGCAACTTCAAACTCTTCTTCAATTGACATTGACATGCATTTCTCAAAGTCAGCTAAGAATCCGAGAACATGGACATTACTGACAGCATTTTTTTTAAGATGTCATTTGCATAAACGATGATTAACATTAGGTAACACAGTTTTTATTGCTCTCCGCATAGCCTTATCCCCATCGGTCATTACCGACACAGGCTTCTTGTGGTCCATGGAATCAAGAAATCTTTCCAACACACATGTATAAGTCTCAACAGTCTCAGCAGTCAACAATGCACAACCAAAAATTGCTGTTTGAAAGTGACTATTAACTCCAGCTAGTATCACCAATAGCTTCCGATACGCATTCGTCCGATAAGTCGAATCAAATATTAGCACGTCTCCAAAGCACATATAATCTGTCCTACATGTTATATCTCTCCAAAACAGATTATTTAGCCGATTTTGCTCATCCACGCCATATTTGTAATAGAACAAGGGGTCATTTTCGACAAAACGTTAATAAGTTTGTGCGGTAAAACTGGTCCCTTATTTCATGGTAAGTATATAGTCGTTGTTTCCTTATTTCATGGTAAGTATTGTCAATCACATGGTAAGTTTATCAACGAATATTAGTTCGTCGTAAAAATTTAGTTTTTGTGGTATCTCTAGCCATATTCTTTGGTAAATAAACTTTATTCTATAGTAAGTATGACATTAATGACGAGTAGGAATATATTAATGTATATCACCATTATTTTATATCACCATTAATGTCTTATTACCTACCACATTAAATTTTATTTAGATATATTGTATTACTTTTATGATAAATTAAAAAAAAGCAGTCATATTAATAAAATTACTTTTAAAAAAGGATTAAATAAATGAGATATTTCAATTAACTGGTTCACTAGTAGTTATTCTTACATTAGCAAAGTGATCAATGTTAACCTCATACTCCTCCATTTGTTAAATGATCAATGTTAACCATCAAATAAACATTTTTGAAATTTGCTAATTGTATAACTTGAAGGATTGAAATAGATAAGTCCATGATTAAGCAATTAAACAAATTAGTCAACCTATTTTAGCCAATTATATTAATTTTCACTAATCACTGTCATTCAACATTATTGTTAACTATCACATTTGCCAAATATGATCCTAATCGATTCAAATTGTTTGATCAATTGGCTGAACATATAACCAGATCAATCTATTATAAATGAATCAATTCTCATTGATTGATCGCTGCCAAATATATTAGTATCAACACTATTAGTTGTTAGATTTGTAAAATATATCATATTGATCACTATAAACTCTATTAATGAATTTGAATAGCCTAATTTCATTAAATACTAGAGAATTCTACAAAATTATTCAATCGCTATTAAACAAAAATATATTTATCTTACAATGTTGTTGTTGTAACAATCAACTTATAGCGTCATTTTATAATATATATATATATATATATATATATATATATATATATATATTAATTAACTAAATTTGTAAGCTATCAAAATATTAATAAATATCTTGTTTTTTTTATAATATTTAAAACTAAGTTACTTAAATAAATATCTTGTTTTTTTTTATAATATTTAAAACTAAGTTACTTAAATATATCTATAATAAATTATTATTGAAAAATTAATCAATTAAATACATTTATAATGTCATTTGAAAATTGTGGAAAATATTTTTCAAATTTTTATGTTTTCATAACCAATTAAAATTTTAAACTAGATTTATAAATGAACACTATTTTTTAATAATTCTTCTAATATATAAATCTCTAAAATCTGCAAATTTTTCCGCCAAAAAATCAGGTACTCTTTTTCTTTTTTTCTTTTGTTTTACTTAATGGCAACTTGTTACCTGACCAACCGGTTATAGTAAGTGTTGCCTGTTTGTATGGTAAGTGTTACCTTATACAATGGTAAGAGTTGCATTTGTAAATGGTATAAGTTGTTTGTTCTGTGGTAAGTAATCCTCCGTTTTTTTTTGGTCAAAACCACCTCTTTTTCAACAAAACCACCCTAGTTTTAGTTTTTTGGTTTCAATCCAAGGGTTGTGATTTATCTGTATTCAATCTAAGGACTGTAATTCATTGGAAGTATGATGCTCCCATACCACTTGGGAGTGTCACAGAAGTTTTGGTAGAAGTTTGATAAAGAGTCGTGCCGTGCTACCCGACTCCGTAATATTCGCCAACGCCTTACTGATTCTGTTAATGGTTGGAACATCATCTTGCACCAAGCGCAGATTCCCCGACCTGGGTTTTTGTTTAGACAACCTTTTTCTTCCAAAACTGGAATGAGAATGAAGGGCAAAATATGAAAGGTGGGGAGGAGAGAGAAGATTACATTTTCGGTAATTAGCGGATTCCATGGGACTGGTTACAGAAAAAACCCCAATCTGAGCCATCTCTTCTTCGTCTCTCTCTCTCTCTCTCTCTCTCTGGAAGTGAATTCACAGATTCAGGTAGATGCCCTATCAATACGAAGTTGGGATAATAATATCATAACAGAGGAAAGGTTCACAAACAGAATGTAATTGCAGTGTCGTGAACAGATAATTTTGTCTCTTTAATTGCATTATCGAATTCTGGGGGAACCGAATTTCATGTTGATGATTTAAGTTGTTCATTAATTTTCAAACAATTTTATTCGATCGATGTCAAAATCAGCTCAATCGGATGTAAGTGCTTGATTTAGTGTTCTCATTTTTGTTTAGAAGGTAAGATTCTGAATTCTGAATGAAAAATGAGAAACATTAGATCAAGCGCTTGCAAATATTCAATTAAGTTGATTTTTTGAATGCCCCATTCGAAAAGTTATTTTAAAATTAATGAACGATTTGGATTATTTTTATGGGAATCAAGATTTGACCCCAATACTAATATGTGCACATTGTTGGTACCCGTAATCGAATTATTTTAATTGAGTTGTCCCTACTTGAGTCCTTCGTCTCTCTCACGTCATTCTTAACCAATTGTCCCAACAATTATTAACAACAATAAATACACGGGACACACAAAAACACTTTACACACATACTCACATATTTTGGTAGGTTTCACACACACTGAAAGTGTAGTATATGTGGGCCCTAATATGAAAGTGAGTGGGTTTGTGTAAGTGTTTTTTAAGTATTTAAAATAGTGTTTGAATTCGGTTTGTTTATAAAAAAAAGGATTTGGAAACATATATATTGAAAAAAAAACTACTTGAATTTTTTGTATTGGAAAAAAAAAGTTTTGAAAAATATTTTCCAAAAAAAGATTATGAAAATAGTTTTTTTTATTAAAAATTATTTTTGGAAAACTTTTTTTTCGATATAAGTTTTTACGCAATATAATTTTCAAAATACTTCAATTAATACTGGAATTAATAATCCCGACAGTCATTTCGGGAACTAAATGTGGGATTACTTGGGATTAGGTAGAGTTAGTCCTATACCACATAATTAATCCACGAATCAAACGAGGTCTTAAAGCTTCAACAAAGCCTACTTTAATTAATACTGGGATTGATAGTTTCAACAGTCATTTCGGGAACCAAATGTGAAATTGCTTAGAATTAGGTACAATTATTCTTATACCAAACAATTAATCCGCAAATCAAACAAGGCCTTAAAGCTTCAACAAAGCCTCAAATGCCACATCCAAATCACATGGTGACAGGGTGATTGTAACGATTTTGTTTCCTGACAAAAAAGGAAGTCAATGATCGAAGGCTAGAGTATCCTTTCCTTATTCTATGGTATGTATTGTCAGTCATTGGTAAGTGTTGTTAACAAATATAGTAAGTTTTTCTTAAGGAAATGTAGCCATGTAACTTACTATGTTTTAAAAAACCATCTCGTTTATGTGGTAAGTAATATCACATTTTTTTGGTAAAAAGTTTTTAAAACCATCTCATTTTTAGGCAAAAATCAACTATTCTTTTTGTGAATGGTTTTGATAATTTATCTAATTTTTAATCTAAGGGTTCATATTTTATAGGAGCATCATGCTCCATACCACTGGGGAGCATTGTAAAAGTTTAGTTGGAGGGTTCCCATGGCAAACAACCACAACCATGACTAGGTTTACCCAACTAGTAGTGTACATGACCAATTCAACCTTCCCACTCGAGTATTATGAGCTTGGATAAAAAAGTCAGGTGACTTTTTTTTTATTCAATTCTTTTGCATTTGTTTATTTTGTTTAAACTTTTGTGACTTATTAATTTGTCTCGTCAAGAGAAATCGAAAAAGTAAAAAAATAAAATCGAAACTCATAATTTTTTGAATAAAAACAAAGAGGTCAAAAAGATAACTTTTTCTTACTTTTTTGTCTTTTTCAAAAAATTATGAATTTCGATCAAAATTTTATACTTTTCTGATTTCTCTTGCCGAGACAAATCAATAAATCACAAAATTTTGATGCAAAACTAACAAATGCGATTTTTTTTTGAATAAAGACAATAAGTTACTATTTGACTTTTAAAGCCAAATATACAAGTTTATTCCACAATTCAATATCATTGGCATATGGAGTTTCACAATCTTGGAATTTTAATGACAGCCAGTAAAAGTGCACGTCCTTTGCACATGGAATTCTTCGGCTTTGTAATGAGAAGATTTTCTTGCCAGAGTATCAATATATTGCTATATTCCTTGAATAGATTTTTTTTTTATTCCAAAAAACGATGGTTTTCATGCATGACAATAGAGCAGGAAACAAAGATACACCAGAAAATAGGAAAACACTTCCTATGAGAGGCATCAACCCGATTACCCCAAGCAATCCCCTGGTTTGGTTTGTGCGCCATTACGATCCCTTGTACAGAACCAAATGACAACCCAGCAATGTACAAAACAACTCACAAATGTCATGTATCAAAACAGTCACACGGTTCACATAGTTCATCGCGGGCATTTCAATCCCTGCCACCCTTCCCATCACTATACTTAGCTTGTATCTATACGTGGTACTGATGATGCTTTAAACAAGAAAAAAGATAATTACCCCTATCCGCCTCCTGATTTCGTTTGTGACCCATTACGGCCCCTTGAACAGAACAAAATGACAACCCCGCAATGTACAAAACAACTCATGAATATCATGTGTCAAAACAGTCATGTGGTTCACATAGTTCATCGCAGGCTTTTCAACCCCTGCCACCCTTTCCCATTAGTGTACGTAGCTACTGATGATGCTTTAAACAAGAAAAAGATAAAGAGACAAGGGTATTTTTTTACTCAGTAACACACTCACCTGGAAGCGAAAATAGTTGATATTGATACATAAACCTTTTTTTGAAGAGATACATAAACCTCAACATTGATAAATATGATAATCCTTTTTCCCTAAACCAGTACAAGAACCAAGAAGATTGGAAAGAACAAAAGGAAGTAACAAAGTAGCAAAAGATGTAAACATGCACATGATCAGTCATCCCCCATTCACTTGCGCACTGATAACTGGACAAGCATGCTCATTTACCACCAAGGATCAACTTATCTCGAAATTAAGGTTATAGAGTATAGGCCAACATGCTAAGTACCAAATAATCCGATATACTGGAGAAAGTTCCTCAAAAATATACTGGAGATAAGAAGGGATAGACGAATGAGTGGGTTGAACATCCAACTAAGCATAATAAGATCAATAGCTGATAACACTTGACTTTACACGTGGACTATTTCCATTAAAACAGCTGTCAAATGGTTTTTTCTCTCCGAACAACTATTGGACCGCATATAGCAAAACCCTTCACATATATCATCAACAAATGGCAAATGTTCTAAAATGCTTGCTACCTAATTTTTTTAAGCATTCAACAAAACCAAACACGAACCTCATACCCCACCTAATGTCTCCAATCAAATGTCTTCAAGGAACAACCATATAAACCTATAGGATATCCATTGCATCCAAAATTGGCATTGATCTGAAAGAATAAATTGAGCCCCATTTTTGTATTTCTAATAACTCATGTGTCTGGGCCAGCTTATGCACACCTCGACTAATCTTATGGGACCAATCTCACCGTTAAGTTGTGTGGGGCCCAATTAACGCCGAGCAAATTCCCCAGATGGACCGGTCCCAAAGGAGTTGATAGAACCTGGGAGGTTCCAAACCTAAAACTTTAGGAGGGAGCAAACCTCTAAGTCCCTTGCCTTGAATGCATATTCCTAAAAATTTACATTTTTGTAATTTTTGTCCTGTTCTTCCTCCATGTGTGTGTCCCACTTAATTTAGACTTGTTGTGTCACGTGTACGGATCCATGCCATTGAGTGTCTGAGAACTTAGGAGGGAGCGAACCGCTAAGTCTTAGGCATTGACCACAGGGTCAACCCCTTCAAGTTAGACATAGATCAAAGTTATAGAAGAAAAATCCTAGAAGATCATATTAATCAAAATAATGGAAGAAAGAATCCTAAATGACTTTGGTTTGCGTTATGGCGAGAGGAGGCCCAAGACCATTGTGAGAGTGCCAATGTCCAAAAGACAGCAATATGCTTAAACTATATTACCATTGCTGCCAAGTTGAAAAGCACAGATACGGATACGGATACGATACGAATATGCGGATATGTGATTTTTTCAAAAAGAAGAATACGATACGTTGGGGATACGTTGAATATAAAAAGTAAATAAAAAACATATTATATATATACTAATTTTTAATTCCTAAAATTCTATTAATGATTAAAGTTTTCCATTACACAAGTTCACCATTTCACATGCCGAGAGAGATATTTACATATAGTTATATATATATATATATATATATATATATATAGAGAGAGAGAGAGAGAGAGAGAGAGAGAGAGAGAGAGAGAGAGATACACAACGAGAGAGAGATGAGAGACGAGAGAGAAGAGAGAGAGAGACAGACGAGAGACTCACAAGGTTGTCGAGAGAGAGGATATCGTCGGTGTGTTTCTGGTGTCGATTGGTGGGGGAAAAAGAAAAATATAGTCCTAATTGCAATTTTAACCAATATATTTTAAGTAATAACCTATTTACCCTCGCGCGTATCCAAAATATATCCGAGTGTATCCAACACGTATCCGCGCGTATCTGAAACACATTGGGATACCAAAAAATAATTCTAAAAGCATGATACTTTAAAAAAGCGTATCGGATACGTATCCGGAGCGTATCCGAGAGTAACGGTATCTGATACGGATACGATACGTAATACGTAGGCCAAAATAGAGTATCCGTGCTTCATAGTGCCAACAATAATGGTATACTTAAATTATTGTCACAAGAGACCATAAACATGGCATTAAAGTCAGCCTGGAATTTTGAAAACATGAACATAATAAAGAAGAGTAAAATGCAGAAAAGTTAATAAACAAAAAAGAGAAACCTACCACAAAACCTTCAAAATAAAAAGGTTGATAGACCAAAATTACTTACCGTATACCTAAACAGAGCAATGAATCTGACATCGATGGATAAACGGGCATATAAATACCAATAAGTAGACTAACACTGACTCGGTGATGTCTTCAGTGGCACACACAACTGTCTTTGTGATCATTGTTGAGGTCCTGCTCGACTATGACCATCAAATTTCCCATTTTCATATCAAATTCCCAATAATCAAGTACAATTTTTCCCACACTCAGATTGCACAGCCTTTGTGTTGTCTCTACATGTCAATAGTACTGTAAATTGCAAAACTGCAGGTTTTCTAAAATTTTACTTGCGTTTGCACTTAGATTAATTACTACCAAATCAATAATCCTTCAATTGGGACATAGGCCCGGATCTGAAACATAACCACGACAACCCTCACAACAACGTTAAAAAGCACAAACTAATAATGCAACTCGAAATCTTGAACCAATAGGAAACAACCCAATCAATAATTTGAACTTTAATTTGGAAATAGGTAAAGAGAGCGCTAATGAGAACAGAAGAAAATACATTCGAAACTACCTCAATTTTTCAGTCAAATCTTAAATCGAACGCCAATGATGGGTGGTAACGTAGAGGGAGTCGTTGTATGAAAAGCAACCATGGGGATTTTACATTGTCCTGTTGGGTGATAAAACTTGAGTTGTGTAATCTTCATCCTTGGTTGAAATGAATCTCAATCAAAACCCTTGATGGATGTGTGAAAAGCAATCTGTAGTTCTGTACCATCAAAAAGTCCTATCTTATACTATTACGTTTACACACACACACCCCTGTAAGAGACCACTAAGAAAAATTTATATTAAACTCACCCATAACATTGTCAATCTTTTCTGCTAAGTTAAATGAAAGTGTACCTTCATGGCGTAATCTTCTTAATTCAAAGTCTTGCTAACTGTCTATTCTTTGGCACAACGCAAACTTCTTTATCACTTCTTTGAGAGCGCGGTCCAATCCTTTAGTTAATTAAATCCACAGTCAAGGAACCAGTAGATACATTTGGCTTCCAATCATTTCTTCAAGGAGTAAAAATGCCTCAAAGGACTTCAAACGGCTAAGAAATCACTGAATGATGACTTATAAGAGACATCATTCCGCAGGACAACTTCTTCAAGAAGGCATTCCTCAAAAGACCCCGACTCATACCAATGAAGTCCTATCATCAGGACATGACCCTTTCGAAGGAAGCGTAGTGAGAAGATCCCTTGCATTATCAAGTTTTTTATTCTTGCAATATGCATCAGCAAGGATATTATACTTACCAATATCGAGACCTAAACCCTTTTTTTCCATCATGTCAAATAAGAACAACGCTTCATCAATTTGCCCGGATTGGCAAAGGCCGTCCAACAAGAGACCACAAGTTCTAATACCAGGAATTAGGCCAGCAGCTTGCATTTCATTAAGAATTTCTCGAGCAGCTTTATATGTACCAGTCCGAACCATACCCAGCGATATAGTAGAGAAAATAACAATGTTTGGTTTCCAACCACGTCGACGCATTTCTCGAAAGATATGCATGGCCTCGTCTAATTTCATGTTCTTGCAGTATCCACTAATCAAAACGCCATAACTATAAATGTTAAGATGAAGGCCCCTAACCGCCATGGCATTTAACAATCTCTTTGCTTCGTCCATCCGGCCTTGCAAACAATATCCCTCCATGAGACTAGTGTATGTGAAAACATCAGGATCCACACCTCTTTTTTCCATGACTTCAAGTAACTCCTCCGCTTCCTTTGTCATCCTTTGCTTGCAAAGAGCAGAGACCAAAACATTAAATGTAAAAACATTTGGTGAAATAGCACTATCCAACATTTCTCGTAGCACTCCTATAGCTTCCTTCCTCTTGTCATGTTTGCATAGGCCATCAATCAGAGATGTATAAGTAACAACATTTGCACGGATACCTTTGCTATTCATTACTACTAAGAAGTTGAAAGCGTCATTGACCAAGCCATCCTTGCAAAGACGGTCAACGATCATGTTATATTCCATGGTGTCAGGTTTTAAACCTCTCTTTTCCAACATCCCAAGAAACCTGATAGCCGCTCCCGTTTTTCCCTTTTTGCAAAGGCCATTTAAAATCGTCCCACACATAGTCATATTGGGTTCGATTTCTCCTTTTCTGATTAATTTCTCGAATAACTCCACGGCCTCAACAGTTTTATACACTATACAAAGTCCATTTAACAGAGAGGTGAAGGTAACTACATTAGGCGTATAGCGGCGTTTGACGATACCGCCTAGAAGCGAGAACCCAAAGCCAACTTGATTCATGCGACAGTAACAGTTAATTGCAATGTTGAAGGTATACAAATCTAGCTGAATGCCTAATAACTGCAACTTGTTAAAATGATAAAGAGCCGTGCTGTACTTACTCGCTTTCGTAATAGTGGTTAACGCTTTATTTATTTCATCAATGGGTGGCAGATGTCGCATTTGGGGCATCCGATCGAGGAACAATTCAGCTGCTCGGAGATTATCAATGGGCCCCAGCCGCCCCACGTAAAGCTGTTTTCTCGACTTGGGTTGGTGTTTTGGTGGACTGATGATGGTTGCAGAAAGAGGAAAACTAGGGTTTCTAGTGTGAGAATGAGAAGGAAATAGATTTGCAGTTGCAGTAGGAAGGGAATGAAACTGAAGAAGGGCAAAAGATGAATGGTGGGGTGGAGAGAGAAGATTACATTTTCGGTAATTAGAAGAAGAATCCATCGGACTGATTAGAGAAGAAGCACTAATCTGAGCCATCTCTCTCTCTCTCTCTCTAGGGGGAATCCAGGATGAGGATTTGGCTGACAAGAACGACACAAACTTGGCTTTGTTTGTTTGGAATTGGGGATGGAAGGGAAAAGGACGGAAAATTTTAAAAATTTTCTCTTCCTTTGTTAAAAAGTAGTACTCCCTCCTTCCATTTTTAAGTGTTCTGCTTCGTAACTCCAACTTATTAAAAAGACATCATCATTATACCTTTCACATCAATTTTTTCCTCAATTTTTCCTACTTACCCATCATCATTACACTTTTACTCACTAACTTTTTAAAATAGAATCTACTTTTAGGGGCAAAATGAAAAATTCACCAACTTTTACCCACTAACTTTACAAAATGGACACTTATTAAGGGACAATCTAAAATGAAATACTGGACTATAAAATAGGAACGGAGGGAGTATTAGGTTGTTAAGGAAAGAGAGGAGAAAATTTCAAACAGAGACTCAATTTTTCCTTTACTTTTCCTCTCATTTTTTCTTAATTATTTTTTATCATTTCCCACTTCCATCCCCAAATTCCAAACAAAGCATTAGTAAAATTTTGAGTCTCAACAGAAAATCGAAGGAAAACTCAATTTGGTAATAAGAATGAGTCGAGAGTGGAGTTGGTTTTAAGGAGTTTTTACTCAAATTCTATCGGCCGTCTGGCCCCTTCGAAGTTTGGATGGGGAGAAATGATGAGAAAAGGAAAGAAAAAAAGGCGCTGCCTTGATGAAATGGACAAAACATGTGAGAAATTGTAAGAAATGATGGGAAAGAAGGATGACTTGTGAGTTTTTTTTATTGGTCTATTTAGAATAAAAACTCACCATTTCTCACGGTTGGTGAGTTTCGGTGAGAAAGACTACTCCTTTCTTTTCTTTCATTTTCTCACAATCCAAAAGAGCTCAAGTTCATGTTATATATTTGTTCGCTTTTTATGAATTTTTATTAAATAACGCATTTTACAGATATATAAATATAAGAATTTAGTGAGTGTGTGTGTGGGGAGGGGGTTTCAACCCTTCCGCTTTCCACGATTGTAGAGCCCATGAATCAAAGAAGTATAAGTGAAGACATCCGGACGAATACCTTTTCCATTTATTTCTAACCAGAAGTTTTAACACTCGTCAATCTGGTGTGTGTGTGTTTTTTTGTCAATCAATAGAAGAGATCATTTTACATCGAATATACGAAATACATAATACAAACTCAAGACACTATATCAATCGTGAGAGTTCACGAGACAACCAAGCCCAACAACTCGTCAATCTGGTGTCACAACAGTTGGAAGTTCCGTTGCAAACAACCATGACCAGGTTTACCCTAGTAGTGTACATGACGAGTTCCCACTCAAGTATTAGTACATGTTTATTCCGTAATTTATTATCATTGGCATATGGAGTTTCACAATCTTAGAATTTTAATACTCTCTCTGCCCCATAATGTTTGTCCGGTCAGCAAAACGGTGACGTAAAAATAATACACATTTTTTGCAAGAAAAGTTCAAAAAAAAAATTCAATAATTGACTAGTTATCAATAAGTTCTTTTAAGTTATGAAAAAAGTTTGAATTTTTTCTTGAAAGAAATGAATTATTTTTGAGTTCTCGTTTTGCAGACCGAACAAACATTATGAAATGGAAAGAGTATTAAAAGTGCCCCTCCTTTGCACATGGAATTCTTCAGCTTAAGTGTTCTGAGAAGATTTTCTTGCCAGAGTATCAATATATTGCTATATTCCTTGAATAGATTTTTTTTTTAATTCCAAAAAACGATGGTTTTCATTCAGTACAATAGAACAGGAAACAAAAATACACCAGAAAATAGGAAAACACTTCCTACAAGAGGCACCAACCCAATTACCCCAAGCGACCCCTTGGTTTGGTTTGTGCGCCATTACGACCCATTGTACAGAACAAAATGACAACCCCGCAATTTTGTACAAAACAACTCATGAATGTCATGTATCAAAACAGTCACACGGTTCACAAAGTTCATCACGGGCGTTGCAATCCCTGCCACCCTTTCCCATCACTGTACTTACCTTATCTATACATGGTACTGATGAAGCTTTAAACAAGAAAATGATATGGAGACAAGGGTATTTTTTTACTTAGTAACACGGTCACATGGAAGGAAACATAGTTGATATTGATACATAAACCTCAACATCGCTAAATATGATAATCTTTTTTCCCCAAACCAGTACAAGATACCAAGAATGTTGGAAAGAACAAAAGGAATAACAAAGTAGCAAACGATATGAACATGCACATGATCAGTCATCCCCCATTCACTTGCGCACTGATAACTGGACAAGGATGCTCATTTACCACCAAGGATCAACTTATCTCGAAATTAAGGTTATAGAGTATAGGCCAACATGCTAAGCACCAAATAATCCGATATACTGGAGAAAGTTCCTAAAAAATATACTGGAGATAAGAAGGGATAGACCAATGAGTGGGTTGAACATCCAACTAAGCATAATAACATCCAACTAAGCATAATATGATCAATAGCATACAATCAATTGAGCCTCTCTCTAAAAAATAGCAGAACCCCAATACCGTTCTTCTAGAGTCTAAAGAAAAGCAATACTAGTTGCAACGGGGGGGGGGGGGGGGGGGGGGAGGAGGGGAAACTAAGGAGAATAACCAAGGCCATTTTGGTTCGAAAAAGTGACCTGGTATGTTCGCTAGCCACAGCAGCAAGGCCTTATAATCACTGAAAAAGGAGGCATCAAAGTATACCAAGTACGAGCAAACCAAGGATATTCATGCTATACAGCCAGCACACCACAGAATATTACAGAACCTTGGTTGAACCTCTAAAAGAATGGATCTTTTGCATTTACATGGCATGGTCCAACGTTCGCTTATGCCCTCATTTCATGAGAAGCCTGTTTCAAATCAAACAAAGAGGCTTAGAAAATGCATCAAGCATCAAAAGATACATACTAAGACATATATCGACCAAGTAATCAATGGTGTCCATATTACTGAGCTACTAAGTTACTTTCAAGATTCAGCTGCCTTTTACTCCTCTATATCTCCGATATTGCTTGCAGTCACAGGATAAATAAGCTTACAAATATGACAATCAAAAAAAAGAAAAAGCTTACAAATATACCTATAACATAACCCACATATATGAATAATCATATGGGGTGAACAAATCTGTTTCGACAAATTATAAGGTTGAAGCATTTTATTTCATTCTAACTCTACTTAAAAGCAACAAACCAAAATGGGATAGAAAAAAAAAATGACCAGGAGTGGCATAGCACCTAAAGCACATAAGTTGTGCTAGAAGCTTTTCACTACATGAGCCAAGTTTGAAACATAGGAAGAAGACGCGTTTGTGTTTGATTATGGGCACTGTCTATGCATACAGCACATTCGTCAATGTTTGAAAACTCCGACACTATATCTACACAATAAAAAATTGTCAATTCTCAAGATCTCCAGTGGTTTGAGCCTCTCTAATGTCTACATTGAGCACATAGACTGTGTTCAGGCCATGGATGTAAGGATGGAGTTACTAGTCTTCGAAGCGTGGCAAGGACGCCAAAGAAAATTTTTTGCGGCCTTCCTTCTCGTCCATGAAGACTGACAAATTCATGATCGAAACACACCAGTTGTTTTGACTTCCTTTTGATCTTCCCAAATTTTCCATATCCAACATTAACAGGTAAGTACGATTTACCTGTAGATATCGATTTGTCCCCATACTTAGTATGTAGTTGGAGGTACAAGTTCAAGCTACGCAAGTAGTCTTGGATTGTTGGAATGTATGAATGTATGACCCCAATTGCTATATAGGGGTACTCCATTTGGAGGAATCGCATCCTCTGGAACACAACAAAAGTAACTGTTAATTGTTACATACTCTTTAAACAAATACCGCAAAAATGTCTTTCATGTCAACTGCTTTGCTCCATCTTTGACGGCATTATTTTATAACCTAGCTCCACTTCTCTTACTTGGTTCCTTAAGAGCTCTAAAAAAGGAAATTCCCCAACAAAAACTATCATATCCAGTCGGGTAAAACTTAGTAATGTTGTAGCCTGCCCCCCAGGATAGAAGTTTTGGATCGCTTTCCCTACTAAAGCTTCATACCTTCCGGAGTCCCTAAGATAGCAGTATCGTTCCTCGGTGGAAGGATTACACATTTCTAGGCCAAAGTCTGTTCTTGATCTGAAGCTCGCTGTTTTTGACCCCAGGCTTGACTTCTGACCTGAGTCAACTGCGCCAAATAGAACCTCCTCATCCTCTATATCCTTTGTTTCTTAGCACTAGTGTAATGTCTCGTGCTTCACACGTTCCACGTGCTCATTGGTGTATTGGTAGTCAAGAAGTTAATATACATATGTTGACTGTTCTCGTAGTGATGATAAGTAGTAAAAAAACAAGACGAAAATGGACATATCTACTGCTGCTGTGAAAGTCTATGTTTTGTTCAAAAATTTTTTTGAAACCGTGTTATTATTAATAAACCCGATAATGGGTACATCAATGGAGAAAGAAGAAGTGGAGAAAGAGAATAGCAAGAATGGAGTTCACATGACATGCCATGGAGCCACCACACTGCAAAAAGAAGAGTGAAGGATAGAGAAGAAGAAACTTCCAACAAGAAGTTGAGAAGAACAAAAATAGATTACAACCATAAGGTCAGCATAACCAATCAGTTTCAGATATTCCATGTCAAATAAGATTGATTCATTCAAAGCAATCACAGCTATAAGCAGCAACCTCCCAGCATCAACAGCATCAAACAAAAATTCAGCAGCCTCTCACCATCATCAGCATCAATGCCCCTCGTAGAAGACAAGTCACTGTACTAAAGTAAGGGTATGAATTACCTTTCCAAAGTTAACTTTCAAAGTAGACAGCAAAGCAGACAGCATCCCAATCCAAACCACATAGAAATAATCAAAACCAAGTCTTGACAACATCAACAGCAGCAACAGATTGATGCACACCAACCGCACAGCAGCAGAAAACTCCAAGTCATGACAGCATTAATTAAGCTATGAATTAGCACCAAGTCTTGACAGCATTAAGCTATGATCTAGCACCCACAATGTGACATGGTTTGTGTTGGGGTTCACAAAATATATGGATGCATTTATTAACTCTAGGGAAGTGATTTTTGCACTCCCCTTTCTATCATCCGCACTCCTTTTTGTTCTCAGTCATGTAAATTTACTACATTAGCCCTTCATGTTTAAAAAAGTGATCAATGAAAGGATAATGGAGTAAATTCAAATGAATAAGGACAAAAAAGGGCGCACAAATGGTAAAAACAATTGTGCAAAAATAAAAATGATCTAGTGAGCAGTTACTAAATTCTTTAAAAGTGATTCCAAAAAACATTACCTTTTGGCAAGCCCCATAATGGTCGCATTTGCAAGTTAGAAGCGTTAGAGACTATCTTTAGGTAATGACTCAATTCCAGGATGCCTGCACTGACTCTAAACAGATCAGAACCAGAATCAATCTTAATTGAAATTACTTGAGGACAGCTCAATTATATAAACAAATCCATCATGTGGTGAGATTACGATGCAATTAGCTATCAGATCGAAGGCAACAATATCTCCTCACTATTTTACACCGAAGTCCTAGAACGGTAGTTGTTAGCAGGAGAGGGAATTTCAATTAACGTGGGCCAATACAAGTTGGAAGGTATGGGCAACTAACTCGAATAAACTTCAAAACTCAAGCCAGAGAACAATAAGAAACACAAGCAGATAGAAAAAGCAATCCGAGAAAAAGCCTTTAATGAAAACATACCTTTCATTTGTTGTATTGCATCTCTTGCACTTTTTTTGTTGTTGTATTGCATCTCTTGCACATTCTTTTCCCACAACACCCACCTGAATAATTTCTGTGTAATAGGACTCAAGTTATTTGATGAATATAGAAGACATGAAACCCAATATGGTGCAGCAAATGAAGGTGAAAAAGCATGAACCAAAATAAGTGTAAATATATTTCTAGCGGAATCTAATAAAGTACCAAAGTAACAGAAAATGGCGCGTGAATAAAAATTACAAAGTTAGAAGGGAACTTTTTAAGCATGATTATACAAACTCATATCAGCAATTACCAAAACATGCCAAGTGAAGGGATTCAAGGAAGTATCGATACCCCTTTGTCATCTTGGGCTAAGAATGCCCTTCCTATTAAGAAAAGTAGACACAATAAAGAAGCTGTTAGAAAAATGCTAAAGAGACATGATCTTGTACTATTAGGATTTGCAAGTAGATATGCCTGCGAAGAGTGACAACCATGAGTCTATAGACAATACATCAACCCATGGAATTATATGTGTCTTTTGTCCTTACAAGGCAATATTTGACAAGACAATCTTATTCAGTATAATACAACCAAGAGAGAAACAAGGCTTGATAACATATACCGAAGTTTCCACAAGCAAGTCCACTTATGCTTCATAACATGTTGAGCAATCATTAATCAATCGAAAGAGGATGTACACAGTTCCTTATTAAGGCATATGTTCATGAGATATTAAATTGAAATTGCAGGTGAAAAAAAAAAAGAGTTTTACAACTATAATTTGGCAACAGTATTGAATCCGCTCAATGATGACGTCTTACCAAACGAACCACGCTGGAATCAAACACTAATTTTTTTAGAGGCAAATTTCATTTGAAATAAGAAAACAATTCAAATTCCCAGAAGTAGTCGAGGTGCGCATAAGCTGGCTTAGACACCTGATTTATCGAAAAAACAATCTCGAAATTCCAATCTACAAGTAAATAACTTTCTTTTACTCTACCACATGAGTACAATCCGAAACGAAAAACCTAACCCATAATTTTCCTTACCTCATATATGAATCCCTCGCTTCGGGTTACATAGAAACTATGCTTAAGACCTAAAAGAGCTAAACAAATTAGAAACAATAGAGGGGGGCTTAATCTGCTATGAAGTGGTCACAGAGCAACAACAATTTGTTTTTGTATTGGTCACCTACCAGATCACACACTGCAACGGGCAAGATCTTACAAAACCCAAGTCCTAAAAGTAAAACATATAGGAGAGGAGTGTAGAGGAGAGGAGTGGCTTACGAAATTGGACAACTTCATCTTCATCTCCTATGAACATCCAAAAGCATCCACATGTAGATTTACCTCTGCAAAATCGAAACCCCAAATCAGAGCAAAGCACGCGATTTCTTGCTTGGAGCCCTAACGAACACAGAATTGAAGCAATAAGTAATGGGGCTTCTCCTATGAAGGATGGCAACCACCGCTACAACAATAGATTTGTACTTCCAGCTTGTCGACCAAGCAACACAAAACACTGGCTGAAATCAGGGTACACATCCAGGGAAAACGGCGAAAATTGCTGTAAAAGCAATTCTCTATCTATCGCTAAAGAAGAACTTCAAAGTACAAAATTTCATTGAAATCCAGAAACGGAGTACAAATTTAGAGAGTGAAAGCCGGAGGACTGACCATTGTCTCTCCTGCTCTCTAGCGTTTGCAGGTATAACGCAAAATAACAAAACTACCCCAAGGCCAACACATGCAAGGACCAAAGGGAAGAAAAAACTTCAAAGGGCACTAATGTAATTTCAATGCATACTTTGGGTTACCATCCTCGGTTCTTTTATTACAAGTGTATTGATAAGTTACCACGAACTTTTTGTTCCGGTCAAGTTCCAATGCCAATGGGTTCTCTTGCTCCAGCATCGCTCCATTATATGCGTGCAATTCCTTTTAGTCGATGACCTTCTAGTTAAGGAAGTACTATTTGAACATTAAAAAAACAAACAAACAACTGCAACCACGGTATGCATGGTTGACAGAGGAACAAATTAAGTGTCAAAAAAGCTATCACCACTTATTCATTTCAAAAGGGGGTCTTCCATGCATGGAGTATACACAAAATCGTGAGGACACTTGGTGACTTCTTCTTTTTTTTTATATCTCAAAAAGGGGTCTTCCATACATGGAGTATACATAGAAATACAGAATCGCGAGGACACTTGGCTTCTTCTTCTTTTTATATCACCAAACACTTAAGTGACATCATCACTTTCCAGACATGTGTCCAGCACTCAAATCAGACTTAGAACACCAATTGGGCTGAACGGGCTACACTTGGGCATCCGGCGTTTGGGACTTCAAAGGCCTCAATCATTTCCTCAGGGAGTAAAAAGGCCTCAAAGGACTTAATACACCTAAGAAATCACTGAGTGCTAACGTGTAAGAAACATCATTCCGCAGGCAACTTTATCAAGGAGGCCTCCCTCAAATGACATTGAATCATGTCAATGAGGTCCTATCATCAGGACATGAACCTTTTGAAGGCAGTACGGTGAAAAGATCCCTTGCATCATCAAGTGTTTTATTCTTGCAATACGCAGCAACAAGGACATTGTACTTAACAATATCGAGCCTTAAACACCTTTTTTCCATCATGTGAAATAAGAACATTGCTTCATCAATATGCCCACTTTGGCAAAGGCCGTCCAACAGGAGACCACAAGTTTTAGGATCAGGAATTTGGCGAGCAGCTTGCATCTCATTAAGAATTTCTTGAGCAGCAATATATCTACCTATCTGAACCAGACCCCGCACTATAATATTGAAAGTAACAATGTCACGTTTCAAACCCCGTAAAGGCATTTCGCGGAAGAGATGCATGGCCTCGTCTAATTTCATGTTCTTGCAATATCCCTTAATCAAAGGGTTATAGCAGTAACCGTCAGGATGAATGCCCCTGTCCCACATGGCATTTAACAATCTCATTGCTAGAGACATTGAGCTGGACGTGGCTATGTATGGAACGATTATCAATGGGATTTGCAAAACAGCCAACACTATCACGGCTATTAGATTGCTCAGGATAATAGAAGAGGGAAGTTGTAAACCTGGCACTGTAGTGTATTCCACGATCATTGACAGTCTTTGCAAGGACGGAATGGTCGACGATGCTGTGAGGCTCCTTCGATGGGGACAGTCTTTGCAAGGACGGAATGGTCGACGATGCTGTGAGGCTCCTTCGATGTTTCCCAATGATCTTGTGTAACATTTCATAACGGTCGACGATGCTGTGAGGCTCCTTCGATGTTTCCCAATGATCTTGTGTAACATTTCATAACAAAACCACGAACTCTTACAGTACTGTGCACCTTTATAACAAAATTACAGTGTCACGCACGCGACATGATCACCACTTTTGATGTCGAACATTTACCAACACAAAATTTAGTACTCCCTTTATCTTCATTCTTTAGTCCCTTTTGGAAATCCGTGCAACTTTTCAATTGATTATATTTTGCATATATCGTATAGATAAACTATAATTATCTCATATGCTACAGGTACTACGAGAAATATCAAATGAAAACAAAAGGTACTAATTAGATCAAGTACTAGTAAACATAGATCGTCAAAGAATAAAAACTGTAGCACCAAACTGATGGAAGGAGTAGACTTCTCACGCACAATAGTAAGCACATTTTTATGGATAAAGCACTCAAACAATTACGAAGCTCACTCACGTCTCTCTTCTTAATTTATCTTACTCAACTCCCACACTTTTGCAATACAAATTATAACCCATATATATAGGCAAAACAATAACAAAAACAAAGATGAGATAGTCTCATTTATTTTGCAAATTCCAAAATATATTACGGAAGCTCCATATTCTTCAAGCTTGATAAAGGAACAGTGTTCCACGTTCTTCTTCTCCCGATCATCCACTTGCCCTGTGAAACTTATCTGGCTCGATCCTAATCAAGCTCACTTTTCAACACAACACAAACCAAATCAACAGCCAAGAGATTTGACCTTGCACATATCAGCAAAACAAAATGGCTCCTTGATCTCATCATCATAAGCAGCGGAGAGGGTCCAAGGAAAAGGGGCCACACCGCGAGGACAATACTCGCACTTGAAACCATCCCAATGGTGGCCGACTTGGTAGAGCTTTGTGCCCACCGAATGCGCAGACACGATTCCCGGAACGACGTTACCGTACACGGTGGTACGCTGATATATCTCTTCGCCACGGACCGATCGGGTGCTCTTCTCTTCATGCTCGACGTCCTTGTACACGAGGTAGACTCCGACCTCCATTGCCTGCATGAACTCACCTCCATCCACCGAAACCGTAAGCTCATCGCCGCCTTCCAGCTGCTCAAACTTCCAGTAACTCAACCACATCATGTCATCGCCGGCTTCTGGAATTCCAAAGACACGCGGGCAGTAGCTCCACATCACGCCCTTGTTCGTGCTGCTGACTGTAGTATGCGGGTACTTTTGAATCCGAGAATACTTTTTGTCGTAGGAGATTCTATAAGCAGCACACACACTCAGGGCTTGTAGTCTGGAATTGCGATGTGAAGGCGCGGTAAAACTTATCGAGGATCCTTGACACCTGAAATTGTACCAGAGCGGAACCTTGCTTCCCGGAAGGAAAGTGGTGAATATATGATCTTCGGGACATCCCTGTTCCACAGAGAGCAAAATTTAGGCATTATGCATGTATTGAGAGAGAGAGAGAGAGAGAGCACCTGGATGGGAAGCATCTCTGGTTTGTTGATATTGGTTGTAATCAGCTTTGCATTTGTGTTTTCCATGGATCCCAAGTTCGACAAGCCCAAATTGGTAAGAATCTCCGTGTCGACATCTCCTATGGGTTCTAACTTGAATGGGCCCTTGAAACCAACTAGATTGTCCAGACTGCTTGAGAAATAAGTGGTGGTCGGACGGTGAGAAGCCGATGGAACAGTTATGTTCTCCAACAGCGGATTACGTCCGATCCACAGTTCTCGCAACTTGTGGATCAATATGAGTGTCCGGAGACTTGTGCACGATGATAAGTGAAGGATCTCGAGCCCGGTAAGACCTCTGATGCCTTCGGGGAGGTTACAAATCGGATTTTGGCTCAGATCTAACAACTTCAACGAGATTAGGTTGCTAAGATCTTTGGGGAAAGCATCGTCGGAAAGATTACAATTTGCAAGACGCAATTTTACCAAGGACCGTGGTAAACAAACTTGTAGGCTCTTTCTTGGCTTCAACAGCCCATGCCGGATGAGAGATTGCGGTGCTTTCGCTTCCCCAGTGGTAGAATGTACTCGATTTATGTCAATCCCGTCTGCATGGAGCACTGTTAGCGACCCCATATTCCCGATCTCTGTTGGCAATTCCTCAAGATTTGAGCATCTAGAGATTACAAGAGTTTCCAAAAATTTCAGCATACCGAGGCCTCTCGGAAGCTTCCTCAGATTTTCGCAGCCTTCCAAATCTAACAAAGCAAGTCTCTCTAGGCATCCAATGGATTCATCAACCTCATACAAACTTGAACAATTTTTAAGCATCAGCCTCTCGAGATTGGGGAGTGCTGAGAAGTCGGGAGTTTTGGTGAGGTTATGAGAATCACTTAGATTGAGGATTTTTAATGACTTGAGAATCTGGAAAAGAAGAAGAATTGGGTATTAGGCCTTCAAATAACTATACAAAGTGATTGGAAAGAATAGAAAACATGAGTGACATACCTTGGTTCCATCCCATACATTTTTCAAATTGCTATAGTGCATGTCAAGAGCAACTAGGTCCTCCATAGGAAAATCACCAGGTATCGATTTAAGAGGAAATCCACGCCAATACAGCCATCTTAATCCTTTGGGAAGATTTCTATAGGGTCCACTAATACGTACATGATTGAGCTGTAAAAGTTTCAGTTTGCGCATCCTTGCAAATGCATTAGCGTCCAAAGCCACTTGATTTGAATTTTCTGGAGCAGTGGCTGCCATGTGAGAGGGGAAGATGCTAGAACGACATCTTTTGACTGCATTGCCCAAGTTTGACAATAATGGCTCGAGGAATTCTTCGAAGCGACGCTTTCTATTGGCATTCGAGATTGTCCTGGAAGAATTATCTCTGTTCACCAAATGCATATCGAGAACAAGGCCTTCGATTTTGCTCGTGCCCTGACAAAGAATGAAAAAGAGGGACAAAGGACGGAGTGAGAACATAGATTAGTAGATATATGGCATCCCTGTGCAAATTCAAAAGAGAAAAGTTGATTCTTACAGTATTTTCTCTCAAAACATTGAAGGAATCCATATGACTCCAGAGGATGCTACGTTCTCCTGGCTCATCGGGTGATTCTTGGCGGACAATTTCTCTTCCCATATCTTGAAGCAATTGATGGATCACCAGTGTGTTACGTTCATCAATTGTACATAGACATCTATCAATGAGATTTTGAATTCCAACCACGGTGTAAAACTCGCATACGTCAAGGATTGTAACAATCTGATCTTTATCCATCCCAACGAAGAAACAAGCAAGATGAAGAAATAATTTTTGGTTGTGGTCATCTTGTAAAGAGTCATAGCTTATTCTGAGTTTTTCAAGGATTTCTCTGTCAGGAATTGCTTTCAATTTTTCTAATTGACTTTTCCATATGTTTAAACTTTTCCCAGACAGAGAAGAACCCAAAACTTTAATAGCTAATGGAATCCCTCCGCAGTATTGTACCACCCTTTCTGAGACCTCTACATAGTCACTCACGGGATAGCTTTTTCCAAAGGCATGCCAACTAAAGAGCTCCAAGGATTCGTTAAAATCCAGTTCTTCCACCCGATGTACCTTGCAAACTTCGTGAGCCCATAGCAACCGCTCGTGCCTAGTGGTTATGATGATTTTGCTCCCTGGAAAAAGCCAATCTCGCATTCCAAGTACTGCTTCTACTTGTTCTTGTCGATCGACATCATCAAGAACCACAAGAACTCTCTTGCAACATAAGGTGTCTTTAATCCTAACAATTCCTTCATCCCTATTGTATATCTTTTCCTTTCTGCCTTGCAAAACATCTGAAAGAAGCTGCTTCTGTAGACGAAGGAAACCATCCTGTTGTTTCGCAATTTCCCTTACATTTGCAAGAAAGCTACTACCTTCAAATTTTGAGAAGTTCTGGTTGTATAGAAATTTGGCAATGGTTGTCTTGCCTATTCCGCCTGTCCCGCAAATTGCAACTATGCCAACATCAGTGGACCCATCTTCTAACCAAAGCTGAATGCTTTTGGCTCGAGTATGTATTCCAATTGGGTGGGGGGCAACGTACAAGACACTGCGACGTAATTTTTCTCCAACCACTTGTATAATTTTCTCGATAAACCTTGCCTCGTGTCTGTAAATTGCAATCAAGATGAAAACCAAAACAATGAGTATATTACAGGACTGAATAGTACCAATCAACAAATTATGCATTTCAAAGGAAAAGCAATTAAGTAGAAAGTTTGCCCCCTCCATCCCAATTTACTTGTCCATTTTGAGAAATTCTATAAGTTTACCCCTGATATTTTTTATTTTTTTTAATGTTACTTCGTTACATAAGAGAAAGGGCAATTCTACAGAATTTTGATCTTTTGACTTTTAAGAATGGACAAACATTTGGGACATCACAAATGAAAAAAGGTTGACAAACTAGTACTTGGGAAGGAATTTACCCATCAGCTTGACTTTGTAAATTCATCCCTGCTAAATCTGCCACTTCTCTGAGTGCCCCCCTCCATTCTTCCACCTTGCTCTTCCATTCTGTTTTACTTTCACCAGTTTCCGCTTCAATTCTGTCTTCATGCATGTTAAACGCTTCTTTGAAAGTTCCCATTTGCTTCCTCACGTGGGATGGATCCACGTCATAGAAGACAGGTAAAACCACGGTTCCAACTGAGGTCTTCCTGCGTCTGAGGATCATCACAAGCTCGTCAAGGCACCAGCTCGAAGATGCATACGTCTTTGACAAGACAACTATCGAAATCTTAGACTCCTGAATCGCTTTTTGCAACTCGGCCATCATATTTTCTCCTCTTCTTATCTCGTCATCGTCCCTGAAGGTGCGAAATCCAGCACGCACCAAAGCCGTGTAGAGGTGATCGGTGAAAGTCTTGCGAGTGTCTTTGCTTCTAAAGCTCAAGAACACATGGTAATGGCAGTGAGGTGTGGAAGAGGAGGCGGCTTCTTGGGACTTCACAGTAGTCATCATTGAAGAAAGCTCAAGACATCCACCAAGCCTTGCAAACAATATCCGTTCATGAGAGTAGAATATGTGACTATATCAGGATCAACTCCTCTTGCTATCATGTCTTCAAGTAGCTCCTCCGCTTTCTTTATCATCCCTTGCTTGCAAAGTGCACTGACCAACACAGTTGATGTACAAACATCCGGAGAAATGCCACTATCCACCATTTCTCTTAGCATTCCTGTAGCCTCCTTCCACTTTCCATGTTTGCATAGGCCATCAATCAAAGAGTTATAAGTGACAACATTTGCACGAATACCTTTGCTTTTCATTTCTACTAAGAAGTAGACACCGTCATCCACCATACCATCCTTGCAAAGACGGTCAATGATCATGCTATATGTCGTTGTGTTAGGTTTTAAACCTCCATCTTCCGCTATCCTCAGAAAACTAATAGCCGCTCCCTTGTTTCCCATTTTGCATAGCCTGTTTATAAACGATCCATACCTCGACGCATCGGGTTTGAATTCGCCTTTTTTGACAATTATTTCAAAAAACTCCACGGCCTCAACAGTTTTATCATGTACAATAAGTCCATTTAACAGAGAGGTGAAGGTAACTACACAAGGCGTATAACCGCGTTTGAAGATGCTGCCTAAAAGAGAGAACCCAAAGCCAACTCGATTCGTGCAACAGTAGCAGTTAATTGCAATGTTGAAGGAATACAAATTTATCTCAATGTCTTGTAACTGCAACTTGTTGAAAAGGGAGAGAGCCTCACCAGCTTTATCTTGTGCAACAAGCCTATTTAACAGAGTGGTGAAGGTAACTACATTAGGCGTGTAACAGCGTTTGAAGATGCTGCCTAAAAGAGAGAACCCAAAGCCAACTCGATTCGCGCAACAGTAGCAGTTAATTGCAATGTTGAAGGTATACAAATCTAGCTCAATGTCCTTTAACTGCAACTCGTTGAAATGAGAAAGAGCCGTGCTGTACTTACCCGATTTCGTAATCTTCGAAAACGATTGATTTTGAAAATGGTTGGAACATCTTGCGGAATGCGCAGATTCCCCGACCTGGGTTTTTTTTGGACAACCTTTCTCTTCCAAAACTGGATTGGGGGCTGATGATGGTCGCAGAAGGAGTAGAACTTCTAGGGTTTATAGTGTTGGAATGAGAACGAAGGGCAAAAGATGAATAGTGGGCCGGAAAGAGAAGATTATATTTTCGGTAATTAGAAGAAGAATAATCCATGGACTGATTAGAGAAGCAGCACTAATCTGAGCCATATCTTCTCCGTCCTCTCTCTCTCTCTCTCTCTCTCTCTGAGCGAGTGAATTCAGGGGATCAGGATTTGGAGGTAGGGGTGATATCGGTCCGGTTTCGACCGGCTCAACCGGTTTCGGTCCGGTTTATTCGATTTTCATTTATGGATCATATTTTTAGCCCAACACATTAAAAAATTCACAATTCAACTCATAAAATATCAACCAAAAATTTATAATTCAATCTTTTTTTTGGGCCCAACAAAAAAGGATCAATTTTGAGCCCAATACATTAAAAAAAATCCATAAAAATATAATTAAGCCCATAAAAATAGTTTTTATATAATAAATATATTTATTAGACCAATATACACTATAAAATATCAACTAAAAACCCATAATTCAATCCCTCCCCTATGTTTATATATATATATATATATATATATATATATATATATATATATATATATATATATATATATATATATATATATACAAACAATTACTTTCAAATATTAAAATAAGGACCTCCCTGTTTCTCCCATTTTCCGATCGAATTTCGATGATCCGAGCCCCTCAATGTGTTTAGAGCGTGATTTTATGGGTATTCGCGAGAAATTGGCAAAAAAATGACCGGAAAGGGCTTGATTTGAGCAGTTTTTATTTGAACCGTTTGATAAAAACATAACAAAAACTGCTTGGATGAAGCCCTTTCCGATTTTTTTTTTTTTGCTGATTTCTCGTGGGTACCCTTAAAATCACGTTCTGAACACATTGAGCGGCTTGGATCATCAAAATTTGATCGGAAAAGGGAGGTCATTATTTTATTAAAATGAGGTGGTCCTTAGGAAAAGAGAACTATATATATATATATATATATATATATATATATATATATATTATACATATATATAACCAGTCCAGTTTCAATCGGTTTTTAAAACACATAAATAGGATTGAAATTATATTTTCGGTTTATAAAATTTTATAAACCGGAACCGGATTGAAATTATTCAACCGGTTTAAAAAATTCGGTCCAATTCGATTTTTCTGGTTTCGATCGATTTTCCGATTTCGAGTAACGGTCCTATTTGGAGGAGTTGGGTGCCCAACGGTTGTTTGGGAAATTATCCTCTCAGGGAAAAGGACAAAAATGTGTCCTGCTACAAACACAGCAATTTGTGTACAGATTGTGCACAAAGTTCGTTATGGGGCCCACCACGGGTCCCACACAAATCATCCGAGCCGTTCATTAAATGAAAAGCATTTTTTTAAGGATCCCCGTAAAAAATAAGCTCAATCCAATACCTATAGGTACTTCATCCAACCATCTAACTTGTCATTCAGATTTCAGGATAATAAAAAATTATATGATTGGATCGATCATTTATAGATATCGGATTGAGATTATTTTTTTACGGAAATCTTGAAAAAATATTTTACATTTAATAAACGGCTTGGATGATTTATGTGGAACCCATGGTGGACCCCACAATGAAATCTGTGCACAATATGTGCACAAATTGTATGTGTGTAGACTTTCTGAATTGGAATATCTCGAACGGATAATTTAGGAAACAAGTCTATGAGTACACACATATACCCCCCGTGCATACATACTTTGGACCCATCTCAGCTCCTACAAAGTTGATCCGAGCCGCTCATTTTGTTCAACGAGTTTAATTATGGTCCATGCAAAAAATCAACTTAATTGAATATCAGTAAATATGTTTACAATAGATTGAGTTAATTTTTTTACAGAGATTGTAAACAAACTATTTGGAGGAGTTGGGTGTCCAATCAATAAATTTGGGAAAATATCATCTCTGGGAGAAAGACAAAATGTAATTGCAATATCACGAAATTTGGAAAAAATTTCAGTGCCGAGTGGGTACCAAGTGGTGTCTGCTCAGTACATTTGAGCCGTCCATTACGTTTTTTGATGGCTCGAATTCGGAGTGAAAAAAGAGAGAGAATGTGTTGAGAGAGGGTTTCAATCTGAACCATCCAAAAGTATATTAGATGGCGTGAATGTGCCGAGCGGATAACACGTGGGATATACCACCTGGCTCCAAAAAATTTCTCAACGAATAGATAATTTCGGAAACAATAAGTCTATGAGTACATACGCCACGTACATACATACTTTGGACCTATCTCAGGTCTTACAAAAATTAGTCCGAGCCACTTTGTTCAAAATAGTTTGTTTACGGCCTATGTAAAAAATCAACTCAATTCGATATCAGTAAAGGCGTTTACGAAACATTCACATTTGTTAGAGAATCCAGACCTGAATTTTAAAACAAAGTTGAATGTTTTGTAAACATATATCGGATTAAATTGATTTTTTATAGGAACCGTAAACAAACTATTTTGAACAGCAAAAGTTTCTCAAATATAAGGCGGGCACTACCGGTCCGAGAATACAGAAACAATAAATAAAAACAACAAACAACAAACAAACAAACAAAACAGAACAAAAAAATGGCCTGGAGCCAGGACGCCGGAGTCGAACCCGTCAATTACACTCGTGAAGGGGGGTTGGAGTGGCCAATGATAGAGTGATCAGGCATAGACACAGAGCAAACTCTTCTGAATGGACCTGCCACACCAAAAAAGTACTAAATTAGGACAAAACAAAGAATAGATATTGGGCGACCCGTATAGAATGTAAAAAAGAAGAAGAAGCTACACTTGGATTTCCCTGTTCAACTTTCGTCTTTCTTTCATTTTTCTTCTGAAATTGTCCTTTCCTATTTCTTCCATCCTCCCTGCCTTTTTCCTTAAATCTTAGGCAAAGGGATAAACCAAATGTTTACATCTTTTTTTCCATGCTTCAATAGTTCAACTTCGAATTTTTCTTGTTAAAAAATTGGTTTACGGGGAAGAAATAAATAAATGAATGTGCAACGTAGAATAATACACATACTGAGACGAAAGCCAAAGGTGAGTCTCGTAGGTGGGGAAACACATATAGTTTCTTTGCTCTTGCCAACAGTCAAATAGATGATTGAAAAAAAACAAAACAAAACAAAATCTATTGAAGCAAAAGTTCCCTCCACAACTTCAAATACAGCTTAAAACTAAACAAAACTTTAAACCTATGGCTTATCCAGGCTAATAACACTTGACTCGACGACCAATCTCATCACTCGACGACCAATCTCATTGCTCAACTCAATTGTTGCTACAGAACACAATTGTTATTTGAGAACTCCACAATGCCATTAATTCTTGGCTGGAAATATACAAAACCTTCGACCTCGAATTCCTAGCATCACTAATTTCATATAAGTAAACTTAAGAAAGAGAAACTTTTTCCAACTATATTAAGAGAAAACCAGCTTGTAGAAATCAGAGGAAAAGAATCTCCACTTTTAATGCTGTGCCTACATATAAGACATCACTTGCAACATTCAACTCTCGTACTTCTACGCGAACCTTGCTCTCCTTTTGGTTTAGAAACCAAGAAAAGTTCGTTTGCCATCGAGAGCTGATTGAAAGCTTTCATCAACATGCTCTCTGAAACTTCATTTCCACACATCTCTTACCTGCATATTAACATAAGAGACATATAATTGGCCCTTGGCAGCCACATCGCTATTTACAGAGGCAACAAGTTGAAGAGTTTGGATTAAACCTGCATTTTTTATGACATTTGAGTGTCAATCTCCCAGTGGAGAATGTGGCACTAACTGTAATCAAAATCCAGACTTTCGAAACCGGAAACGGGAAGCAAATGCATAGCTAACTCTTCAAAGTAGGATACCACGTAACTGTTCATGAATGTCATGTATCAAAACAGTCACATGGTTCACATAGTTCAACGCAGGTGTTTCAATCCCTGCCACCCTTTCCCATCATCTATACGTGGTACTGATGATACTTTAAACAAGAAAAAGATAATTACCCCAAGCCGCCCCCTGGTTTGGTTTGTGCGCCATTACAGCCCCTTGAACAGAACAAAATGACAACCCCACAATGTACAAAACAACTCATAAATATCATGTGTCAAAACAGTCACGTGGTTCACATAGTTCATCGCGGGCTTTTCAATCCCTGCCACCCTTTCCCATTAGTGTAAGTCTGTAAGTAGCTTACCTATACGTGGTACTAATGATGCTTTAGACAAGAAAAAGATAAGGAGACAAAGGTATTTTTTTACTCAATAACACGGTCACATGGAAGCGAAAATAGTTGATATTGATACATAAACCTCAACATTGCTAAATATGATAATCTTTTTTCCTTAAACAAGTACAAGATACCAAGAAGATTGGAAAGAACAAAAGGAAGTAACAAAGTAGCAAAAGATATAAACATGCACATGATCAGTCATCCCCCATTCACTTGTGCACTGGACAAGGATGCTCATTTACCAATGATCAACTTATCTGGAAATGAAGGTTATAGAGTATAGGCCAACATGCGCTATCGAATACATCCCCACTACCCCCGTACAAGGGGACAACGGTGCCCCGGCTACACATTGGGTTCTCTTCGAACCAAAGGCTAAGCCCCACATCAATGAATCGCTACCCCCTTCTTTTAATTGCCGGCCGGGAAGCTAGACGATAAGTTGACCCTTTACTAAGGTCTCTCTCGGTTGGATCTGTCATTAAGCCAAGAGTTGCCCGCTTTCCCTTAGATCTAGTAGCCTCCTTCCAGTCTGACTTTATAGAGAAAAAGATCTGACTTCTTGGAAGGCAGCTGACGATCTTTAGGGCACTATCTATGGAGTGATTAAAGATCAGAAAAATCGTTGGATTTGAAATTGAAGTCTTCATCCTCTGATATTCGATGGACAGCTAGAATATTGAAAAAATGTCGAACCTTCCAGGCCATCACCCGTTAGAAATGAGAAGCAAGTATTGGGATCAAAGTCAAGGCCGTACAATTCCATTGCTGAGGCAAGAAGAGGAAGGAAAGAAAAAGAGAGAGAACTCAGAAGAGACTGGAAAGAATAAGGACTCCCTCTGCTGTTCTTACCCGTTCCCTCTTCCTTCCCGCCCCCAGAGAGCAGTGAGCAGTCAGCATTCGAGGTCCGAGCGACTAGGAACAGGATGGAATACAGAAAGAGATTCGTACTCTTTGAGGTTATTTACCGGCCACACCTCTGCTGGGAGACAGAGTTCTAGTTAGACTGCCAGGATGAGAAGGACTTCCCCCGAAATGCCATTAAGATTTACATCTGCGTGTCAATTGAACTCGAGTCTAGAAGGAATCAGATGCCAACAATGGTCCTACAGAGGGCAAAGAAACGAACTATCGCAACAGAGCTGGATAAGCCGACCTTAAGTACCAAATAATCCGATATACTGGAGATAGTTCCTCAAAAATATACTGGAGATAAGAAGGGATAGACCAATGAGTGGGTTGAACATCCAACTAAGCATAATATGATCAATTGAGCCTCTCTCTAAACAACAGCAGAACCCCAATATTGTTCTCCTAGAGTCTAAAGAAAAGCCAAACTAGTTGCAAGGGGGAAAAACTAAGGAGAATAACCAAGGCCATTTTGGCTCAAAAAAGTGACCTGGCATGGTTCCTTGCCACAGCAGCAAGGTCTTACAATCACTGAAAAAGGAAGCATCAAAGTATACCAAGTACGAGCAAACCAAGGGTATTCATCCTAGAGCTATGATAAACCACTGATGCTATACTGCCAGCACACCAGACTATTACAGAACCTTGGTCGAACCTCAAAAAGAACAGATCTTTTGCATTTACATGGCATGGCCCAACGTTCGTGCCTTCATCTCATGAGAAGCCTGTTTCAAATCAAACAAAGAGGCTGAGAAAATGCATCAAACATCAAAAGTTAAACAATAAAAGTAACTGATAATTGTTACATACTCTTTAAACAAATACCGCAAAAATGTCTTTCATATCAACTGCTATGCTCCATCTTGGATGGTATTATTTCATAACCTAGCTCCACTTCTCTTACTTAGTTCCTTAAGAGCTCTAAAAAAGGAAATTCCCAACAAAAACTATCATATCCAGGGCAAAACTTAGTAACATTGTAGCCTGCCGCTTCAGGATAGAAGTTTTGGATCTCTTTTCGACTAAAGTTTCATACCTTCCAGAGTCCCTAAGATAGCAGTATTGTTTCCTCGGTGGAAGGATTACATATTTCTAGGCCAAAGTATGTTCCTGATCTTGAGCTCGCTGTTTTTGACCCAGGCTCTACTTCTGACCTGAGTCAACTGCGCCAAATAGAACCTCCTCATCCTCCATTCTCTTTGTTTCTTAGTATAAGTTACCATGAACTTTCTGTTCCGGTCAAGTTCCAATGCCGATGGGTTCTCTTGCTCCTGCATCACTTCCATTATATGTGCGGAATTCCTTTTAGTCGTTGACTAAATCTGCATCTTCTAGTTAAGCAAATGCTATTTGAACATTTAAAAAAAATACAAGAACTGCAACTACGGTATGCATGGTTGACAAAGGAACAAACTAAGTGTCAAAAAAGTTGTCATCACTTATTCATCTCTAAAAGGGGTCTTCCATACATGGAGTATACGCTGAATCACGAGGACACTTGGCTTCTTCTTCTTTTTTCTATATCACCAGACACTTAGCGGACACCAACACTCTCCGGACATGTGCCGACACTCAAATCAGACTTACAACACCAATTGGGCTGAACAGGCTACACTTGGGCATTCGGCATTTGGAACTTCAAAGGATCAAAGGCCTCAATCATTTCCTCAGGGAGTAAAATGGCCTCAAAGGACTTCATACGTCTAATAAATCCCCGAATCATTCCGCAGGCAACTTCACCAAGGAGGCCTTCCTCAAAAGACATTGAATCATATCAATGAGGTTCTATCATCAGGATGACCCTTTGGAAGGCAGTATAGTGTAAAGAGCCCTTGCATTATCAAGTGTTTTATTCTTGCGATACTCATCAACAAGGACATTGTACTCAACAATATCGAGCCCTAAACCCCTTTTTTCATCATGTCAATTAAGAACATTGCTTCATCAATATGCCCACTTTGGCAAAGGCCGCCCAACAGGAGACCAAAAGTTTCAGGATAAGGAATTCGGCGAGCAGCTTGCATCTCATTAAGAATTTCTTGAGCAGCAGTATATCTACCTATGTGAACGAGACCCAGCAATAGAGAATCGAAAGTAACAATGTCACGTTTCAAACCCCATAAAGGCATTTCTCGGAAGAGATGCATGGCCTTATCTAACTGCATGTTCTTGCAATATCCCTTAATCAAAATGTTATAGCAATGAGTGTTAGGATGAATGTCCCTACCCACCATAGCACTTAACAATCTCATTGCTTCGTCCATCTGGCCTTGCAAACTATATCCATCCATAAGAGTAGAGTATGTGACTACAACAGGATAAACACCCCTTTCTATCATGTCTTCAAGTAGCACCTCCGCTTCCTTTGTCATCCCTTGCTTGCTAAGTGCATCGACCAAAACAGTTACTGTCCAGACATTTGGTGAAATACTTCTATCCACCATTTGTATTAGCATTCCTGTAGCCTCCTTCCACTTACCATGTTTGCATAGGCCATCAATCAAGGATGTATAGGTGACAACATTTGCCGGAATACCTTTGCTATCCATTTCTACTAAGAAGTTGACAGCGTGATCCACCATCCCATCCTCACAAAGACAGTTAATGATGACGCTGTATGCCACCGTGTCAGGGTTTAAACCTCCCTCTTCCGCTATCCTCAGAAAACTAATAGCCGCTCCCGTGTTTCCCATTTTGCAAAGCCTGTTTATAAACGATCCATAACTCGACACATTGGGTTTGAATATGCCTTTTTTGACAATTTTCTCAAAAAACTCCACGGCCTCAACATTTTTATCCAGTATAATAAGTCCATTCAACAGGGTGTTGAAGGTAGCTACATCAGGCGTATAGCCACGTTTCAAGATACAGCCTAAAAGCGAGAACCCAAAGCCGACTCGATTCACTCGACAATAACAGTTAATTGCAATGTTGAAGGTATACAAATTTATCTCAATGTCTTGTAACTGCAACTTGTTGAAAAGAGAGAGAGCCTCACCAGCTTTATCTTGTGCAATAAGTCCATTTAACAGAGTGGTGAAGGTAACTACGTTAGGCGTGTAACCGCGTTTGAAGATGCTGCCTAAAAGAGAGAACCCAAAGCCAACTCGATTCGCGCAACAGTAGCAGTTAATTGCAATGTTGAAGGTATAAAAATTTAGCTCAATGTCCTTTAACTGCAACTCGTTAAAATGAGAAAGAGCCGTGCTGTACTTACCCGATTTCGTAATCTTCGATAACGCATTATTGATTTTGAAAATGGTTGGAAAATCTTCCGGAATGCGCAGATTCCCCGACCTGGGTTTTTTTTTTGACAACCTTTCTCTTCCAAAACTGGGCTGGGGGCTGATGATGGTCGCAGAAGGAGTAGAACTTCTAGGGTTTATAGTGTTAGAATGAGAACGAAGGGCAAAAGATGAATAGTGGGGTGGAAAGAGAAGATTACATTTTCGGTAATTAGAAGAAGAATAATCCATGGGACTGATTAGAGAAGAAGCACTAATCTGAGCCATATCTCCGCCGTCCCCTCTCTCTCCCTCTCTCTCTCTCCGCGAGTGAATTCAGAGGATCAGGATTTGGAGGAGTTGGGTGCCCAACGGTTGTTTCGGAGTGCACAGCAAGCTGTGCACAGCGACTTTTTTCTCTCGCCTCGGGTCACGCAAAGATGATCGGAGCCGTCTAAATTCTGAAGTGATTTTGGGTGTTTTGTTAACTCCTCTAACGATATCGAGCGAAACTCATTTTTTACAGAGACCTTAAACGACATATTTTGAACAAAATGAGCGGCTCCGATCATCTTTGCGAGACCCGAGGAGGGAGAAAAAAGCCGCTGTGCACAGCTTGCCGTGCACGTAGCACAGCCCTTTGGGAAATTATCCTCTCAGGGAAAAGGACAAAAATGTAATTGCAATATCACGAGCGGATAATTTCGGAAACTATTGTCTCTGAGTACACACATACTTTGGATCCATCTCAGCTTTTACAAAATTGATTGGAACCGTTCATTCTGTCCGACGAATTTAATTACAGTATGTGTAAAAAATCAACTTAATATAATATTTGACATGGTAACTTAATTTAATATCAGTAAATACATTTACAACGGATTGAATTAATTTTTTTACGGAGATTGTAAACAAACTATTTGGAGGAATTGGATGCCCAATCAATAAATTTGGGAAAATATCATCTCAGGGAGAAGGACAAAATGTAATTGCAATATCACGAAATTTGTAAAAAATTTCAATGCCGGGTGGGTACCACGTGGTACCTATTAGGTGCATCTAAGCCTTCCATTGCGTTTTTGGACGGTTCGGATTTGGAGAAAAAAAAAAGAGAGAAAGTGTTGAGAGAGAGTTTCAATCCAAACCATCCAAAAGTATATTAGACTATTTGGATGTGCTGAGCGGGTACCACGTGGAATATACCAGTTGGCTCCGAAAAATTTCTCAACGAACAGATAATTTCGGAAACAATAAGTCTATGAGTATATATACATTTATGTACATACATAGTTTGGACCTATCTTAGGTCCTACAAAATTAGTCCGAGCCACTCATTTTGTTCAAAATAGTTTGTTTACGGCCTATGTAAAAAATTAACTTAATTCGATATCAGTAAAGACGTTTACGAAACATCCACATTTGCTAGAGAATCTAGACTTGAATTTTAAAACAAAGTTGAATGTTTTATAACGTATATCAGATTAAGTTGATTTTGTACAAGAATTGTAAACAAACTATTTTGAACAGCAAAAGTTTCTCAAATATAAGGCCTTAAACTAATTAATCAACAACTTATATTTGAAACAAAAAGGGATAAGAAAACGTAACGGTGTAACCAGTAACCAAAGCATGAAGTAATGGGTTAAACATCTACTTACCCCTTAAACTATTCAATTTTTATTTACTTCATCCTTTAATTATCAATTGAACACATTTTTCCCTCCAACTACCAAACCATTACTCCATCCATCCAATCCCTTACTTCTGTCCAATTCACAAATGAAAAACTCAACCCCTCATCTTTGAACTACCAATTGAAGGCTATATATTTTTAACCTACCAATATGTATGTATATTTTCTTTCTATTTAAGTTATTAACCATTGTTATTTATGTCTTTAACCTACCAATATATGTATATGTATTAGAGTGTTTCCCCTAAGAACCCCGCATATTATCTTAAAATACAGACCTGGCTGTTGGCCGTTGGATCGCGTTTTGAATGATCCGGATTTGCAAATAGTTTATGACTGGTCATAAATGATCATCCTCATTTATGATCGGTCATAAACCATCTGCGAATTTGGACCATTCAAAATACGATCCAATGGCCAGCAGCCATGTTCGCATTTTTGCTTTAAGTTGCGGGGGGTCCTTACCTGAAATAGCCTATGTATATGTATGTATATTTTCCTTCTATTTACTCATTGCTATGTGCACCAATAATACCATGTAAACTTGTCAAAGATCAAATTGTTCAAATGGTCCCTTGCGTCTCTCCTCTCTCTTCTACCGACTAGCTCAATACCTCAGCAACTGAATAAAAAAAACCCCGCCGTTTAATCAATAAACCTGATGCATAAAAGGGTAATTGAAGGCATCCAAATAAGTAGCTAGCACTACAGAAAAACTGAGCAGTTGATTGTTCTAGCTTGGTTTTGGTTTGCAAATTTAACATGCAAGCTCGAAAACATATTCAAGCTTAGCATGATTACGAGACAAGCGGATCTCGTACAAGTTTTACACGAGTCGATTATGAGTAGCTCGAATTTTTCATACTGCATCATATGCCAAACAAGCCGTGTAACAGATTGTTCGGGCTTAGTTTGAAAGTTTAACGAGCTAAAAAAAAAAAATTTATTCAAGCTTAGCCTGTTTTTTTAACAAATTGATCTTGAAGCAGCTTTTAACGAACGAACATGAGCTCAAATTCAAATAGCTTGGTTCGTTTATCAGCCCTACATGTTGTTTCTTCCGAAAATGTAAAAATTGGCCTAGGAACAGCGAGTAGTGCAGTTCTAGGCCTGATGCAGGCATGCCGGGACTGAATTGCAGTCCAAATTTGTATCAAGGCCTGGATGCCTCATACCAAGACTGGATTGCAGTCCAAATTCGAGCTAAGGCCTGAATGCCTCAGATCTGACTTCGTATTGAGCGATTGCGTACGACCT